>NC_050456.1:16339737-16668665 GCF_903995425.1 Onychomys torridus
GCTCCACATATCTTTCTAGTGTTTTGACTTCCTCCACTCATGCTATCATTACTCACTCTGTTTTAACAAATTGTAGAGGCTCCTTTTATTTGTTTGTTTATTTATTTATTTTCTCAATGATAGAAGCAATAGAACATGAAAACCCAATGCAACTTACAATTCATTAAGTTAAGCTCTGAGATTAGTGCATATTTCAGAATAAAGCCTTTCCCTCCTTATTTGTTTTTTTCCTATTTTAAATTCATCTCTGTTCATGAAATTATTGGCTGTAGTTTATTACCTATCCTAGCTCTGCACTGCTGACAATGAAACCAAAATGATAAAATATTACTGTTTTCAGGGAAGCATTCTGAGATGTAAAATTACATCCACCATCAAAGAAGATATTACATGTATATATGTATGTATGACATGTATGTATAAATATATATTACATAAACACATGCACACAAACATAAAGTCATAGCATCATGTTACAATGCTGTATATCAAATATCTGCAAAGCCAATTTCAGTTTTGTTTTTTTTTTCTTATTCTGAGAGACAATACTTTTAGGAAAGTGGCCATTTAAATTCTCCCATGTATAAGTGAATTAAATCCATACTCACATATATCTTTCTCTGATGACTTGTCTAACAAATGTCCCTATACCAATAAGAAAACAATACAAGTTAAATCAAAGTTGTACCGTAGATGTTTTTCTCCGCCATTGTCTGGTGTTGGGAGGACATTTTCCTCTGTGGCAAGACATAGTGTGTCGAGATGCTTCAGAGGCTATAGGTCATGAGAAGCAGTAATCTGCTTCCTCTTTCCTCCTTTCTCCACAGCTCTTTCTAGTTCTCTCTGCCTTATTTTTTTTTTGTCCTAGTGAAATCCTGAAGATAGAATTTCCATTTGTACAAAAATGCCAGGCTGAGAGGCAGGAAGGTCACTAACCAAGAAACCAAAGCATTCAACCCAAATAATACAGGCATTCCTGCTTAATGAGACTTGTGATGTCCACAAGAAGTTATGGGAAATCATCACTGACTTAGATGTGATTGGGATATAGAGGATGATTTCTAAAAGAGGATTTTCTCTTTGAGATATATTTATCTTTTGATTCTATCAGCCATTTCATTTTGAGGTTGAGTAGAAATGGGAACCATTCACTGCTTAGCTGAGCTTTATTCAAAAGGGTATTTAAAATAGCCAGTAAGCAGTTGAGAGAATAGGTCATGAAACACTAAATCCTCCCAAGTTGGCCTTTCTTGTGGTGCAGTGATCTGATGTCACTGGAGCAGAGTAACACAGTTGATGCTGCCTATTTAAAATGGGTAATAAACAACATGAGTTTGATTTTATTAAATTACCTTTTCATTTTAACAAACACCATCTGTTTGGACTTGGCAAGCCTCCTGCAGGAAAGGGGGAAGGGATGGACATCCTGAAATAGAAAAGAAAGTAAACCTTTTTACTTCATAATTGACCCTGATAATTTACTGGGGTTATGTTGTATTGCTTCAAAAATGTAGCTTGTAAGTTTTCAGAATTTTTTTTTTAATTTTGCAAAAGATTGCTTAGACTTTTAGACTTACTTGAAATAGCTGCTGTATGTCCAGTGTCTTTTCTCTCTTTCACATCAAAGGTAAAGATAACTTCTGCTGACATTCAACACTTATCTTTCACATAGCACCATAGGATCTTCCAATTTTAAAATGATGGCATAGTGAAAACATGCTAGCAAATACATATTTGCTGTTGACAAATCCTGCATTAATCTCATTTTATTTCAATCCCCCTGTCCAGCAAAAATAATATAGTCTTCCCATGAAGATAGAACCCTTTGGAACCTGGAGTGTGGGAGTTGGATTAAAAATCATGAATTATCTTATACCCATGAGCCACAATATGGATTTTGTACTTTACCAAGGCTCAGATAATGAGTATGATAGATAATGATTGTGTGACATGTCCTCAAGTAGATGTTTACTGAGCAGCTACTTGATGAAAATAGTCCAACCATTTTAATCAGAGTCTTGAATGATGGCTATTGATTAAAATGCATATTAATGGAAAACTCTAGCTGCACAAGATTTAAGTGAATTGACTTCTTTCTGCATCATCTCTTGTCAGTGATGATCAGACATTTATTCTGAAAGAAATGAACCTGAAACTAGTGACAGGATGGCTCAGATGAAAGATGAATGACGTGTGTCTATGCATATAGTAGAAGATCTGGTTACTGGGGTCTGTTCTCAACTTTGTAAACAGTATGAATTGTTGATGACTCTTCCTAAGGTGCCCTTAACCACAAAGTTATCACTTCCAAGATTCAAATCTATTGGCATGAAAAGCTCCTGTGATTTAGTTGAAAATATCTGACTGAAGCAGTATGAGCCAGTCTTGGAAGAAGGAGCCTGAACCTATCTTAGGTAGCAAAACAGATCTTACTGGGACAAGAAAAGGGAAGTTAGAGGTTTATCCTTACATGTGTGTGCTTGCTGATTTCTATTCACCTGTGTCTGAATGAAAATCATGTCAATATTGGATGTTAAGTGTTCCAGAGTTGAACAGTTGATGGCAAGTCTTGAGTTCCAAAGGTATACAAGAGATTAAGGCAAAACAAATTTTTGTAGAGACATGCCAAACATCTCCAGTGTCTTCATTCTTAACATCTATAACAACCCATAAACTAGTCATTCCTAGCTCCTCTTCCTATATTCCTCAATGAGTAACAGAGTCCTAAAACAATGCCTGAAGTAGCTGAAGGAGCTGTAAAATGGCTTATATAGATACACCCTCAGCTTCAAGGACAAAGGTATATTAATTAATGGGAGTATATTTCAAAGTTCACTTTTATAGCTTGCCATTTCAATACAGTCTTGGCCAAAGTTAAAAAAGATGATGGTCTTTATTATTTAACTCCAATAAAATTACCATAAAGTGCTACTGATACAAAGAAAAAAATTACTTGGACTTCTTTTTAAATCAATGTGTTTGAAAGGCAAAGGGTGCCCTTTTCTCTTTCTTCCTTAAGGTTTTCCCTTTCCTTCCCTCTCCCTTTAGCTTTAGCTTCTACTCTTGGCACTTCTTCCCCAGCCATCCCATTTCCATTCTATGGTCTTCCTTTGCTCATCTATGCCATTGAGACATTCACCATGCAGTACTAAGGATGTAGAGAACTGTTTCATTTTGTTTTTCACTTTATACAAGGTCTTGCTATGCAGCTTAGGCTGATCTCAACTTCACAGTGTAGTTTATACCCTCCTAGACTCACAACTTTCCTACATTACATTCTGCACCTAGAGATGTGTCTCACCATAATAGACTATAAAATAATGTGTTTTAAAATGATGAATATGTGACCTGGGCAATAGGAAGTCACAAAAGTTAAACAGTCACTTGGATACAGGGTACAATGTATGTTCAAAGGGAAGATTACCTTCACTTCCCATTGAAGGTAGAGATGGGATGAATGAGCACAGTCTTAGTGTGAAGAGTAAGATTTGGACACATGGGAGTGTCAGGATGAAGGAAGTACAAATGTTCTCATGGGAATGGGGCTACCATTTAATAGTACACTAGCTCTGTGCCTTCAGTTCAGGTGAAAGTTAAGTCCAGCTCAGATCAATAAGTGTCAAAATACCACAATGAATAATTGAGCTTTATTCGTTAAGTAATACCATTTTTGTATTTTTGAGGTTAATATGGCAATAATGGGTATTATGTCTCACGGTAACTGCTATAAATACTTTTAATACCTTAAAAAGATCATTTTATTCCACTTATGACTATAATATATTGTATTTCATGGGAAGACAACTTTTTGATAAAAATTAATATGCAGACATTTACTAGTGAGTGGTTGTAGAGTGTTTTCTTCTTTCCAAATATTGCAGAAGAACTTACCTACCATGATGTGAGGATCTTATGATCAGATATGGGCTACGTTTCAGTGTTTTAAAGTGTTCTCCACTGAGCCACATTTATCAATATGGAAGACCAGCTGCTAGAGGTTATTTGAATCTTTCTAGATTTTTTTTTAAATTTTTTGGTAAGGTTAAAAAAAAGCCTTCTGTAAACTTTCCTACCACATTTAAATTATTATTGCATATTACTTATGTTGATTTATTATTGCATATTACTTATGTTGATTTAACTACTCTGGAAATACTATAGATCTTACATTTCTGTTATTTATCAGATGAGTTATGTTATGATTGGGTGAGTTGAGCAGGCAGTTTCAGCATACTCATATACTGCAGAGGTAGCAGTTGCTATAATTATCATAATGTGATGTCATATTTAAAATCTTCCTAAGTAATAGGTATTATTTTAATTTATGTTATATAAACTATTAATTTATCTTCTAATCTATACTTAAAGACATATTATCAAGTTTGACCTATGATTGCAATAATATTTTAATGCTATATAAGTTGTTGGCCCAGATACATTTATTCTTTCCACTTATAGAAAGTTGTAATGTAAATATAGGTTGACTGAGCACATAGATATCCATCTACTTATCTACCTCATGGACCAGATCTTCATTTCTGAACTTGAGCAGAGAGTACACAGTAGAGAAATAGTGTAAAAAAAGTATTTAATATGGGAGTTTATTCTCTTGAATGGAAAAAAGTATGGGGTATACAGAAATATCTTTTCAACTTTTTATGTAGTGACTAAAATTTGGTGAGAAAATTTCGGTTTAGCTTCTCCACAGTCTGAAGAAAGTTATATTGAATTCTAGTACATGCTATATGCATTTCAAGGAGAAATTCAAACATGCAGAGGTTGCAGGAAATAAATATTTTTTTCATGAAGTAAATGGTTATTTTCCTTGCCTATTGCTAAAGACTAATACCACAGTAACGAAAATGCTGGAAAATATTGTAGGTCTTGTAATGTGACTGGCTTCACAGATTGGTTTTATATGCAGGTTTAGCACTCAGCAGCTACCAAGAGCTACCAGTTCAATAATCTGTTCAGAAGAAAATGAAGTTTGAAAAGAGGACAGCAGGGCCACACTGTGAAAAGAAAAGGAGAGAGATGCAAAAGTTGGGCTGGCCCTGGCTCTTAGTCTGTGTGCTGACCATTCCTAAGAAGAAAAGACAGAGCAAAGGTTAATGTAGAAAATAAAAGTGTGAAGTAGGGGCCAGATGTTCCTTAAAACACTTCAGTGAGAAATGAAACTACAGAGAACTCACTGAATTCATCCTCTGAGTATGAAATAACATTTACTGCCAATATTGAGAATCGGGGAAATACATGCGTATGTGGACTAACAGAATCCTACAACCTCCAATCTAAACTTTTTTAGCAAAGGACTGAGTATGTGGGAGGGAAGCAGGAGGTGACTGAGGCAATCTTTGGGGACAATATTTGCACTTTCTTCTAGTGTTCAGATGTTACAAATCTATGCTGGCTTGATGTTCAATAATTGAGAAGTACAAAAGTTCCAAAATTTATCTAATCTTAGCATTGAGCTAAGGTGGCTTCTATAGTAAAAATCATTAAGCAACACCATTTCCATGTAGTTTTAAGCATCCTAATTAGCACAGCAAATCAGGTAACTTTACAATACTAAGACTATTTTCTATGTTATACAGTACCAAGAGATAAATTCAGATTCAAATGCAATAATTCGAAAGTAAGTAGGAAATTGAGTGTGCAAATAGTCATATATTTATTTCTTTATTATAGAAATCTTTCTCTATATTTTTGTTTTATTTAGTAAACACTCATATAGTCCAATCATAATGATAGAAACTCGTCATTATATGATGGAGCTGAATGCAAGCATACTGGTCAATGCAACATAATGCTGGAGCAGGAACTGATTTCTGTGGCAGGACTGATATTTCACAATGTAGCAACCTAGTAGTACACCTGATTGGCACTGATAAAGGACTGACAGAGGAGCCCCTGTATGGTTGAGGTGCCACCATGCTCTATAGCATTCCAACAAAGCTTGGCAAAAACATGCTGTCTGCATGCAAGTTCAGATGTGTGAGAGATGAATGTAGTGTTAACAGTGGAATGTGGAAGGTAGAATGCAGATTTTTTCGGCTAATTATTTCCTCTTGGATTTAGTTAAGTCAGCTTGCTACCTGTTATTCTAAAACCAGTGCAGAAGACCAGACAATAAGATAATCAAATATGTAAATCAGTGTAACACAACTTAACTGTTGTAAATACTTTACAGAGAAGGCGAAGTAGATAGTTGCAGAGTGGGAAAAAACGTGATAGTGACAATAAAAAAAAAAAAAAACTCTTAATAGTAACAAGGTGGTGGTGGTAGGATATAACAAAGGATGCCTCCAGGAAAATAAGCACATTTATTTTTTATTATACTTCTAGATCAAGGCAAAGAAAATCTAAAAGTACATCAATGAATTGATAAATAAATGATAAACACAATAAAGCTGGGTTAACAAAATAATTGCTTTCTGAATATTGGTAATGACTTTTTAAAAATATTACAAGAGAACCTGACCCATTCTTTTTCTTCCAAAAGAAAATAGGCTTAACCTGTACCTGATGATGATGATAGTTTTGAATGACTTAGTGACATTTCCTTCTGATCCTCTTTAATGCTATATTTGGGATGCTAATCCCTATCAAGCTAAATGGAAGCCAATCTGGTTTTGGGCAATTTACCACACATTGCATGTTAGCTGCTTTTAGCAATCAAGAGAACTGTTACACTACAGTAGAGTAGAGAATCATTTTGAGCATTTTGATGGACTTGCTTGTAAAACAGAGTTCACAAGGAATATATTTTGGGTAGTCACCAGTCACCTGCTGTTTATAGACAACATTCTAGAAACAGAGCTTAGCAGTATTCCCTTAAAAAGTAAGTGTCTACAATTTACCTTCATTCTCCTTCCTGTGAGTTAAAATTCAATTACAGTCATTTTCTTTTCTTTTTTTTTTTTTTTTGTATTCTTTAAAATGGAGGAAAATCTATGTGAAATCCTCAGTGTGTGTGAAAAAAGAATATACATTGCAGGCTAGAAATGATGAGTTTTAGCTTCAGGTAATAACTATATCTGAAGCCATGTACATTCCTAATTTCTATATATTCATTTTCATAACTAAATTATGAGTTCCTTTACAGAAAGGATACATAAAGATCCAACAATTATTTTAGAGTATGTATAGTAAATATACCCTTTTTATTTGAATATGTTTTCACATTTTTATCCCTAGATGGAAAGTGCTAAACAAGCCTAAGTATTGAAGACAATGACACTAGCTAGACTCTTTTTGTTTGAAATCTAAGAAAAGTGGGTTGAACTTTGAACATTTCTGTAAACTCTGTTCAATTGTGTTTTTCTTTCATATTATAAATTCTCTTTCACTATATTATTATCTTCAATGTTCTTGCATTTTTTTTCCTACAGGGGCAAATACCACCCAGTCCAATGGCTAGGCTAGCCTGTAATTTAACCTTTATAATCAAATTACTTAAATGTCTTTTAATTTTCTCCTTCCTTTGAGTTCTGTGTCCTACCAGTGATCCCTATATCACACTTGATATTATCTTGTTCTCTTAAGTTACTTGATAATGGATGATAATTGAGAGTTGTAGGGAATGTTGACACACACCTTTAATCTCAACACTTAGGAGGCAGAAGCAGGTGAGTTTCTATGAGTTCAAGGCCAACCAAGTCTACATAATACATTCCAGGCAAGCCAGAACTTCCTAATGATACTCTGTCTCCCCACTTTGAGATCAGACTGCATGTTACAATTCTCTTGTACAGTCAGAATAATTAGCTTAGTACCAAAGGTATTGTGATAGTTGTATGTAATCATTGTTAATTTAATTGCACAATCAATTTTTATCCCAAGTTCCACAATTAATTCCAGGCACTATGTTGTTGATCCAGGAAGAGTCTTAGATGTTGGTATTTTGGAGTTTCAAGTTCAGAGTCTGAACTCTAGACCCCTTTAGTCTAAGTTTCAGCTAGGATTTGAAGGACAGAGATGAGAAACAACAACTTGAGGCTCTCTGCTCTAATATACATAAGAAACTGAGTACTGTTCTCAAGCTCTTAAGCCCAAATTTCCACAGCAAAATGATTGCAAACCAAACTTTCTAAACAATTCTGTAGACTGATTCTAAAAATCTTAACCTTTCATTAATGAGTGAGCATTCTAAATAAAGGATAGCCATGCAATTGCATAAAATTGTATTAGAGATTTATGCAATTTCCAAACAGCAGAGCTCCTGAGTTCTACACTGTTCCAGATATGGTGTTTAAATTACCTTTGGTGCAACTCAAATATTTATTTCATAGACTCACTATTTGCATTTTTGAGATTCCAATTAAATTCTAGCTATGGTTTTCGTCAGGTGAAGATAGCATTGATTAGTCATCATGATGTGCCTGCTCATCATCTATCTTTACTTGACCTCAGCAATATTTATTTTAATTCTAAGCCATGTTTTGAAGTATTTTACACCTTAAACAAATATATTTTTTACATCTTATATTAAAATTAAAATTACTTTTAGGATTTCCCTGCCTTAGTAAATAGCTTTCCAGAGGTTCTATTCATTCTTACCGACACCTACCTACACCATTGACTGGTACGAAAAAGAGGAGTATCATTGCCTAATGAAAGCCAAAATATTCTGAATTTTGTAAAATGAAATTACAGACAATAGCACATGTTTTCAGTACTTTAGTTAGTTTTTGGAGAGTATAGTAGGTGAATTTTAACCTTTATATTTCTAAATTTAAGATTTTGTGCTTAAAAGATAATGCATTTTCTTCTGCTCCAAACTCTTACTTGAATAAGAGGCCCATTGCTCCAGGAAAATAATAATACATCCCATCAATGGAGAGACAATAACACTCCTCAAGCTCTCTACCTACTGTATATAAACATATGAAATAAAGAAGATATCCAAAGAAACATGTTTGCTTATTACATACAATTAGGAGTAAAGAACATTTACTAAACTCTTCTCTCAGAGTTCTTTGTCTGAGTTATCACTAGAAGTTCTGAAGTTCAGTGGAGAGAATATGCAACTGTTATGCACTCATTGAGTTGTAATAATGAAAACTGAATACTTGCCGATGATGATGTTTTATCAAACAACTAGCATACAAAATCATATTTTAGTCTTATGTTAACCCCTTAACAGATGTTTATCTTCCCATTTTTTTCACTTTGTGAAATGAGTCTTACAAAATAAAACCAATTGTTTTACATCATGAAATTGTTGTGTATCTTAGCTTGTCACAATAACCCCAATGTTTCTCTCTGCTTGCAGCATTTAATTGCACATATTGAACAGGAATGTAAACAGAATATGTTCTACATTTTACTTGATTAGGGCAGGAAGTTTGACAGATAATAATGAAAAAGCAGAAGATCTTTTTTTTTTTTTCTAGCTTTGGGGTTGGAATAACAGCTTAGAGGTAATGTGCTTGCAAAGTAAGAAGATTTGAATGATTGCATAGTTTTAAGAAATTTGTATTCATCTTACTTTATCACTCAGTGGGCAGGTATTTTGAAAACTTCCTAAGTACTTATTGAAGCAGTTACTAACATACAATAGAATATGCTCTAGGCAAAGGATTTTGCATTGAAAATTATACAGAAGGCATATATAGTGACAGATTAGAGACCAAAGCATAAGGACTAATAAACCTACTACATTACAACTTGTGTTACAATTTTATGCTTCATTATAGAATTATGTATTGCTCACGAGAGACACCATATTAGTTATGCTATTAGTGTCAGGGAAATTGTCATTTCTTGAAATGTATTAACAATAAATAATTTGTTCCATGTATTTGTTTGTTTTCATACTGTCTAGCCCACATCTTCAACAATCTTGTTAAATTCCTTTATTAATTGTCAAATGCACAAATTTGCCAATTTTAAAATATATACTTACATTGCCTACATGACAGCTATTTCATTTATATTCATATTCCTTTTGTCTTTTGCTTCCATTATGATTAGGGTGGCCAGAATAATCTTCAACAAAACAGTAAGAACATTTTTGCTCTTTCTTGATTTAAAAAGGAGAATATTCTATATTTTATCTTCTAAAAATGCATTCATTAAAATGTTTCCTGTAGGATATTCTCTCTCTCTCTCTCTCTCTCTCTCTCTCTCTCTCTCTCTCTCTCTCTCTCTCTCCCCCACACCCCTGTGTGTGTTTATGTGCATGTATGTGTTGCCAAGGATCAAACCCGAAACACACACATAATAAGCAGGCTTTGATGATGCAGCTACAGCCCCAGTCCATTCTGGAGTTTTTGTACACATCATGTATCACATAAACAAACACCTGTATTTTTATTTTATTAAGTGATCATCATCACCATCTTAAATTCTACCAACTTGTCATTTCTGCTTGTGTCCTGGATTACATTCTGTTCTCTATTTTATTGATGTGATTGATGATGGGCAATCAGCTTTACACACTGGAACAAATGAAACTTGTCTGTGACTTACTTTCTCGTTCATTTTTAGTAATTTGATTTTTAAGTATTCAATTTAGAACATTTGTATCTACATTTATAATTGACTGTATTATGTAAATTTGTGTATACTTTTCACATTGAGTGTTATAATTTCAAGAGGGACATAATAGCACAAACCTCCAATCCTTGTACTTAGCGGACAAAGTCAGGAGGATCTGGAGTTCTAAGCCAATCTGGGCTATATAACCTGTTTTTAATTTCAAAATAATAATAATAAACAAAACAATATAAAATAATGGCTTTTCGGGAGTAGTAAACTGTCCATATAAATTATTGGTAATTCCTATTAAAAGTATTTTTATCTTTTTGAGAACCTTACCCATCCCTCTTTTCCCGCTCCACTCTTTCTGTGTCCCTCAGTTCCTTTCATGTATATGTGTGCGTAGGTGTGTGTGTGTGTGTGTGTGTGTGTGTGTGTGTGTGTGTGTGTCGTAGAACATCACCTTAGTATAATTCATTCACATGTTTTTATGGCTGATCCATTTGTATTGGATAACCTATCAGTGTTCTCTCTCTCTCTCTCCCTCATCAGCCATTTATTGCCTGTAACTTGTCATTTAGGGATGGGACATGTCAACTGTTATGATCATTATGCAGTTTTTGTTGAGACAGCCATGTCATTAGCATTTCATGGGTACAACATCCCTCTCATGTATAAAACGTATCACCTAGCAGCATATTCTGGTCTTCTGGCTCCTTCAGTCTTCCTAATCATCTTCCATGAGGCTTCCTAAGCTTTAGGTGTAGAGGTTGTGTTGCAGTACTAAATTGGGTAGGCACCATATGGTCCCTTTTTCCCCTAAAATTTGACCAGTTGTGGTTATCTATATTAACCTTCATATCCTGCAAAATGGAGCTTCTTTGATGAAGGGTAAGATTTACACTTATCTGAGGGTATAAGAATAAGTATTCAGAAAAGAGTTAGAAATTATTTTCTTTTAGAAAAATAATAGTAATAAATGCTCATCTAGGATATAAGGCCTCTCCAGCCATATAGAGTTGGCTAACTTTACAGTACCAGCCATGAATTACCTCCCACTGATATGACTGCAAGTCTATGTAGACAGCTGTTGGTTACCCCCAGTATATAAGTGCCATTATTACACATTTAGCATGAGTATGCTGCTATGCTGGTCAGTGTTGTGATTCATAGGCTTTAAGCTTTATAGGACAGAATGTTAAATATATTTTAAATATATTTAAACATTTAGTCCCACATTGACACTTTTTGGTGATGTTATGTAGACTTCCCTGGGGGGAGTCAGGGCCTGGGAGTGGACTTTGAGCGTTTATAGCCTTACCCACCTCTAATATTCTCTCTGCTTCAAAGTTGCACTTACAGATGTGATCTCTCACTCTCTTGCTTTCATTGCCTGCTGCCTTGCTCTCTAACCCTGTATAACCATAAGCCAAATGAACATTTCCATGATTTGTGTTGGTCATGGTATTTAATCACAATAGAAAAGTAGTTGGTACACAGATCTAGGACTGGGAACTCGCTGGTGGCAACAGAGGCTAGGTTCTTCTTGGGGATAGGACTGGGAGTGTGAGGACAGTGTAGGATGGCAGGTAACTGAAACTTGGTCTGTTATTCATTCCTTAAACACAGGAATTCTGTTTAAGCCATCATTCGTCTCTGGTGTAGTTGACTGTGTGTGTGTGTGTGTGTGTGTGTGTGTGTGTGTGTGTGTGTGTGTGTACGTATGTATGCATGTGTGCACATGTGTGTGAGTGTGTGTGTGTGTGCATGTGTGTGCATTATTATGGAAATGGTAATTTACATGATAATTATTCAACAGCTACATGCTTATTCACTTACAGAAAGATGTCCAAAATAACTTTTTATTACTTTTTAGATTAATGTTATTGATAGTCCTTCTTAAACATCAATAAATAAAATATGGTTTTCTTTCTTTCTTCATGCTTATCTTTAGTGAATGCCTTTCACTTTTATTAGTCTTTTCAAAGAAATGTTTGCTTTCTGATGAATATATATTTTGTACTTCATTGATTTCTGCTCTTATTTTTAGGACTTAGAACATTTAATTCCAAGTTATTTATCCAGCTCATTTAGATGATTGCTCAGATCCATGATTTTCTCTTTCCTTCTTTCTGATGTATGAATTTTAAAGTATAATTTCCCTTCAGTTGCCTCTTTTCAAGTTTTGATAGGTTGTATTTTCATTTCATTGGACTAAAATATTTATTAATTTTGATATTCATGTTTTTAATGAATATAGTATTTCGAAGCATGTTGCTGAATTTTTAGACTTCAAGTTTTTAAAGTTATAAATAAAGCACCAAATAACAGATTGTTATGGACTTTTCACATACACTTAACTTTGTTTGATTCTCCCCCTTAACTTTGCTTCCCATCTCTCTTCTGTCTTCCTCACTGTATCTGCCTCAAGTGCCCCTTTGTACCTACAACCTATGTTATATGCCCTCTCCAGCTTCCTTCATTAAAGCCGTTTTTAATGTATTTAAAAAATATTTTGTTTAATGAATATATTCACCTTTCATTTATGATTGCACACATGTGCATTTTTTTGGTGCCCACAGAGGCCAAAAAGTGCACTGGGTTCCTTGGAACTGAAGTTAGAGATCATTGAGTTCGCCATGTGGGAGTTGAAAATTGAACCTGTGTCCTCTGGAAGGCTCTTAACAGTGGAACCATCTCAGTATCCGCTGTTAAAGCCTTTCCCTCTCTTATAGACTCCTTTCTAGTTTCCTGATCTCTATCTCCATATTTTTCTGCCTCAATACTATATTTTCTACTCAATACCTAGGAACTGCATGTAATAGAGAGCATGCACTATTTTTCTGAGTTTGGGTAACTTCACTGGATATATTTCTCAGTTCCACCCATTTCCACACAAACCACATAACTAGATTTTCCATTGTATATGTCACATTTTAACTATGCATTGTTCTTTAGATGGACATATAAGGTGATTCATTTTTCTTATCATTGTGAACATATCATCAATAATCATACCTGGACAAGTATATCTGGCAGAATATAGAGTCAGTAGAGCACAGCTGGTCCTCTAGTAGTATAGCTGGGTCACAGGGAACTTCTATGTTTAGAGTTTTGAGAGACTTACATGTTCATTTTCATAATGGCTATGTGGTGATATTTTATTTGTGCTTTAATAAATATATCTTGCCTGGAGATCAGAGGAAAAATTTAGCCAGTGTAGTTAACAAAGAAGTCAGACAAATGTAGCACATGCCTTTATCACTTGGCAGGCAGGGATCTGTCAGGATCTCTGTGGGTTCAAGGCCACACTGGAAACAGAGTCAGTTTTATGCCTTAAATTCCAACACTAGTTAACCATGCCAGCACATGCCTTGAATTCCAACACTAGTTAACCATGGAGGTCTGAAGGTCTGTACAGACAGACAGGAAGTGACAGAGATGGGCAGGAAGAGGAAGTGATTGATGTAACTGAACATTGAGAGCAAATCACATGGCAGAACAGCAAAACATATAGTTGTGGGTAGACAGGAAGAACCTTGCATTTGGAAGCTGCAGAGTTGGTGAGGTAAGGTTAGCTGTGGCTGTTCCTATTCTTTTGATCTCTCTCAGGCTTTAACCCCTATACCTGGCTCCTTGTTTTTTATTTAATAAGACCATTTACAAATTCATCTACATGGCTGTGCCATTTACAATCCAACCAGCAATAAAGAAGTGTTGCATTTTCTCTAAATCCTCACTATCATTTTTTTTTTTTCAATTAGCTTTCTTGATGATAACCACTCTGATTAAGGTCAGATAGACTCCCCAAATGGTTTTAATTTGTATTTCTTTTATGGTTAAACATGTTGAAACTTTTGTTTTTGTTTTGGTCATATGTGTTTCTTCTTTTGGGAATGGGATATTGAGTTTATTGATAGGAATTTTTTTTGTTATGTTAGTTTGATTTTTGTTTACTACTTATTATTTTTTTTTGCAGTTGATTGTTTGTTATAGATATTTGTCCCTGTATAAAGTATAGCTGGAAAATATTTTCCTTAATTCATAAGTACAGTGTTTCCTTGCTTCATTAATTGTTTCCTTTGCTGTGCATAAGCATTTTAACTTCAAGAACTCACATTTGTCAATTCTTGGGTTTAATTTCTTGTTCTATTGGAGCCTAATTAACAAAATTAACAGTTCTTGCCTATATCTGTATCTCCAAGTGCTTCTCTAGTTTTCTTTTATACATTTCAATATTTAGATTCTAGCCCTTTATCCACTTTGAATTGATTTTTGTGTTGGGTGAAACTTTGAATCTCATTTCATTTTTCTGTAAGATGTCCAGTTTGGCCAGCACCATTTGTTGAGTAGTAGTTTCTTTTCTTTTTTTTTTTTTTTTTCAGCTGTTGACAATTCCATCAAATATTTAGCTGAGGTGACCTCAGCTGACCAGATTTATTTCTGGAGCTATTATAGTACATTCTGTTTTTCTGCCAGTGTGACACTCCCTTTGTGATAAAGCTCTGTAGTATGTCTTGAGGTCAAGTGTAATATCTCTTGTTTTGTTCTACGTAGGACTGCTTTGTCCATATGTTTTCTATTTTGTCTCAATATGAAATTTAGGATATTTTTTTCTAGTACTGAGAAGAATGTCTTTTGAATCTTTATGGGAATTTTTCCTGTCCATTGTTCTTATATATTTCAAAACTATTATAAAGGAGATATGTTTTTAATTATTTTTTTCTCAGCAAGTTTATAGTTCTTGTGCATAGACGCTTCTGGTACTTTGTGTGTTGATTGGGGTCTTGACACTTTACTGAAAGTGCTGCTCAGGTCTAAGAGATTTTAGCTAGGTTCTGTGAGATCTTTTATTTGAAGAATAATCTACAAATAAACATAGTTCTTCCTTTTTTCTACATTTTATCAATTATCACCTATCTCTTATTTTGCTGCTTTAGCTAAGACTTTGTAGATTGTATTGACAAAGAATGGAGAGATTGAGCATCTTCATCTCATTCCAGATTTTAGAGAAAATGCTCTATATTTTCACCCATGCACTCTAATGTTGGCCATAAGTTTGGCTAATAGCCTTTATTATGTGAGAGCATGTTCCATCTCTTCTTAATCTCTTTTAACCTCTATTGTGAATGAAGTTGAACATTTTTAAATGAGTTTTCTACATATATTACAACCATGCCATTTCTGTCCTTGTGTCTATTAATATAGCATATTTCTTGACTTCCTGTGTTGGAGAAATTTTGCGTTCCTGAGATAATACCAACCTAAATGTGAAGTATGATCTTAATGTATTCTTGCATTTGGTTTACAACTATAATCTTGATACTTTTTGGATATTCTTCCATCAGAGAAATTAGTATATAATTTATAGTATATCTTTATTCCCTTTGTGTATCCAGTTAATAACAACTTTAAAGAGTTAGTTTCATAGCATTGCTTCTCTTTTATTTCATGCAACAGTTTGAGAAATGTTGGGATTAGAAGTACATGAAGAGTGAGCATAGATAGATAGATAGATAGATAGATAGATAGATAGATAGATATATTCAGCAGTGAACTTATCCAGTCCTGAGTTTTCTTTGGTAGGAGATACTTTAATTACTTCTTACATCTCATTTCCTGTTTTATGTCAGTTAAAATTTCATTGAGTTGTGTAGACTTTGGGTCTGGTTAAATTTGGTGTGTGACATTTGTGCTTTTTTGCAAATTTTGTAATAAAATTTATGAAATAAAAACTATAAATAGTAAAATTTGTTATATCTATGTTTTGTTGAGAATCTTTTGTTATTTTTAAGTAAGGCATCATATTTGAGCTTAAACCTACTTTATTAATATTTATTTAATTTATTTACTTTTTAAATTTCCTAGTTCTACTTTCTTGATTTTATATCTGCTGAAGACCTTTTTTAGGTAAGACCTAATTATTTACATTTTATTATTCCAAGATAAAAATGAAATAGGCCTTCATGTAACATTTAATTAATAGTAAAGTATCATGGCACTCAACATATGTTTTTGCGGTCTCTTCAGCAGAATTATTCTAAACATCACATTTCCCTTATTTGCCTATTTTACATCATCAATTCCATTCTCAGGGAATGTTTCCCTTATATTGCATTTTTTACAATTGGCCAAGCAACTCAAATTTTAATTTGAGAAATATATTTTTTATTTTACACAAGTAAACAACTAATGATACAAGAAACACAAAGCAGTCTGTCAACAACAGCCATTGAATCTTCTGAGGGTGTTTTAAGAACATATATCATACAAGTTTTATTTCAATCAACAGAGGTACTAGAGATTAATTTATTCTTATTTATATTTTCAAGTGATGCCTTCAATTTTCAAATGGGTATTATAGATATGGGATTTTTATTATTCTCAGATTCTGACATATATCCTATACTTTTTCAGAATTCAATTATTTAACTAAGAGAAAATAATTAAACATTGCATGGAGATTTTTATAATGTTTCACATATCAGGAACAATATAATGACTTGTTTGAAATTAATTTCAAGCATGAAGATAATTTAAAAATATAGCATTGCTAGTAAATATTACAAGTAAGAGTAGAAAATGATGATAGATGATTATTGCACACTGTATTTTATTGACTAAAATTATTTAGTTAGCTATTGAAGGATATAGGGTGGAATTATGTTGTTAAATTCAAATTGCCAGATTAACACACCCAAGGTCCTGGATTTGATCTTCAACACTGAAAACAAAGAAGCTGAATAGAAATACCCAATTCTCACAGGCAGAACATTGGATTTCTTTCTTTCTTTTTCTGTTTGATTTTGATAATAGGCACTGTGATTTGTGAGGTGGATGGGAATGAAGAACTTCCTAACAAATTACCAATTAGAATGGAATAATGAGCTTTCCATATATTTGATGCTAGAAATAATTTTAATCATAATAAACATAATTTTGAAGTTGCATTTTTTATTTAATAAAATAAACATATGTTGGTGCACTCATTTTTCTACCTATTCACTACTTCAGGCATTCATTTGTCCAACTATCAAAACATCCCATTTGTTTTTGGGCTGTGGGATGGTCTTTCTGCATGCTGTTAATATATGCTGCTCACATTGGTTAATGAAGAATCTGCTTTGGCCTATTGTAAGACAAAATAAGAGACAGGTGGGAAATCCAAGCAGAGAGAGAGAGAAGGATGGAGTCAGAGCAGATGCCATCCAACTGCCCAAGGAGCAAGATGCTAGCAGACTGGTAATGCCATGGTCGAATGACAATGTGTAGATTAATAGAAATGGGTTAATTTAAGTTGTAATAGATAGCTTGAGCCATAGACCAAACACTTTGTAATTAGTATTAAGCCTCTGAATGATTATTATAAAAATGGCTGCTGCCTCAGTGAGACCAATCAGGATCGAGAGACTTGCCATCTACACTTTTGTTTAACTGACACTGTAACACTCTAACAGTTATTCTTTTCCAACTAACAGCAAAGTGTCCAGTTGAATGAAGTTGAAGAGATGGGTGTTGTTTTTAACGTTTGTATATCCAGCACTCAGGAGGATGAGTCAGAGGAACTTCCATACTATAATAGCATAACATCTAGACACTGAAGAAAAAAAGAGAGAGAGAGAGAGAGAGAGAGAGAGAGAGAGAGAAAGAAAGAAAGAAAGAAAGAAAGAAAGAAAGAGGCCTCCTAAATTCAGTTAAAATTATGTAAGTAATCAAATCATTTTACACATAGACTTTAGAAGAAAGTAATTAGGAAAAGTATAATTTTAAGAGTCTTTTTGATAATGTAATCAAAAGAAAACTCATATAGCTTTATTAAACTAAATTTGAAAATTTGAACAAATTTATTACTGAGATGCCTAGACTAATGTGATTTAACAAAATGGACAAGTAGAAGTAAAACTTAATGTTGCAAATATTATTCTGAAAAAGAAAAACAAAATTATCCTGGCTACTTGATCTCATGGTTCTGGGCAAAATAATAAGGATTACTTAAGGAAAAGCACAACCATATACTTCCACAGATTTGTCAAATAAGCTATTATCCAGGTTATTTCAAAAGACCTCTTTTTTTCAGAAAACAGAGGCAAAATACTTTGTAAGCAAAATGTCTGCAAAACAAGTTAACAACATGTGTAAAATGATCATTTATTATTGAAACTGCAGGACTTGAGAATGATGGCTTGTTATAATGCAAAGTATCATGACCATAACAATTAAATAGAAAACTAACATGCATTGGGAGAAAAAATCAATAAGGTACAAGGAATAAGCTGTCAACTTTAAAACTAGGATTACAATAATGAAGGCTAAGGTGACAGTATTCAATAAGTCTTCCTGGGGGTTATTTAGTTATAAAGAAAACAAGATAGCAGTATATGTTGGTTGCAAAAATTCAAATGAACTAAACAAGAAACTTAGAACTTTAGAAACCATAGTACAGAGTATAATGTGTATGAAAATTAACATATGCTTAAGTGACTATTACTATATTATGAGAAAATCCACTTATGGGTGGCTATATACCAGGATGACTTTTTTTCTAGTTCCGTCCATTTGCCTACAAATTTCATGATATCATTGTCTTTTATCACTGAGTAATACTCCATTGTACAAATGACCACATTTTCTTTATCTATTCTTCAGTTGAGGGGCACCTAGGTTGTTTCCAGGCTATGGCTATTATGAATAATGCTACTATGAACATAATTGAGCAAGTGGCCTTGTCGTATGATTGAGCATTCCTTGGGTATATGCCCAAGAGTGATATAGCTGGGTCTTGAGGAAGAGTAATTCTCAATTTTCTAAGAAACCACCATACTGATTTCCAGAGTAGATGTGCATGTTTGCATTCCCTCTAGCAGTGGGGGAGTGTTCCCCTTACTATCTTAGGCATTCTGAGAGTTGTAAGATGATATCTCAGTATCATTTTGATTTGCATTTCCCTGATGTATAGAATATTGAGGAATGTCTTAAATGTTTTTTAGCCATTTGAGATTCTTCTTTTGACAATTTTCAGTTTAGATCTGTACCCATTTTTTTTTTAATTGGACTATTTGATATTTTGAGGTCCAGTTTCCTGAATTCTTTATAATTCTGGAGATCAGATCTTTATCAGATGTGAGTTTAGTGAAGATCTTTTCCAACTTTGTAGGCTGCCAGTTTGTCCCTGTGACCTGGCTGCAGCATAATCCTCCCCAACCATCCCCCACCACATCAGCCACCACAGGAGTTGTTCTTATTATAGGTTTTTCGATTTTATTTCTTGTTTTGTCCTGGTGTCTCAAAGTATAAAGTTTAGATCTTTGAAGCAACCAAAAGTAGAGGGTGTTGACTGCTCAGATGGAGGCACAGACATATTTCACCTTACCATATCCTGGGCTTAGCCTCTTAAAACCTTAATGCAGTATACTTGTTAATTAAAGGAATTGTCATGTCCGCCTAAAAAAAAAAAAATGAGAGGATGAGCCTCTCTTAGTGAACAGTGAAGCATCACAAGAAGACTCAACAACTCTTTTTTTATATAAAATATCGAGATTTTATCAAAAAGATGTACAATATTCTAAAATAGTTAGCCATAGCAAACTAAATGAACATCATAAACCAATATAAGTGTTCCAGATATTAGGGTAAGATAAAAATGATGTTAAAGAACCAGAGGTGTTATGTTCATTAACCCAAATCATTTTAAATCACTAGTGAAAAATGAGGAATTTTTCAAAATTAAAAGATACAAAAACAAAGATTAAAAATCTAAGAATAAATCAAAATAATGACAGCAAGATGTGAATATATAGTCATTGCAGCATTTCAGATTAAAAAATAAAACCAAAATTTAGTAACTCAGAGAAAACAGAAAGAAAACAATGTCATTAAAAGCTAACAAATAGAATGAAAAACACTGGGAAGGAATATAAGGTACATGTAGACCGTTGGTCAATATAAATATAATTAGAATCCAAAAAATAGAAAAAAATATAACAATATTTGAGAATTTAGTTCATAAATTTTATAAAAGATAGCAGTCCCAAAATATAGAATTGTCATTAATGTAAAGAATTTAATGCAAGGGAAAGTATAGAATTATTGAGGTCAGTTTAACACAGTTTGAAGGACACAATAAGCACGCCTCCCCCCCCACTGCAAAACATCAATATCAGTGCTTTATCAAAACTAACCATAAGAAAACAAAAAAGATATTTAAAAACTTGGAAAGCTATTTTATCTTGCACAGCTATCTTTTAAATATAAATGCATCCAAATACTCAGAAAATAATGTCAACAACTGAAGAATTGAACCTTATGAAACATAAATGCTTCTGCACAGCAATAAAAACAGCCAAGTGAATAAAAATATAGCCTATAGGATGGGAGAAACTATTTGACAACTATACATCTGACAGAGAATTAGTATCTAGCATATATAAAGAACTTTTAAAAATCAAAGAAAATATAAAAATGAGCTTTAGACCTTATCAGAATTCACATAAAAATCATACAAATGGCTAATAAACATTACAAATAATGTTAAATACCATTAACTTTCAGGGAAATGCAAATTAAAACTAATTTAGAAACCTATTTACCCCATAAGAATGGCCATCATCAAAAAACTAAATGACCTGCCACAATTTGGCAGTAAGACCCCATTGCTGAAGTCACAGTATTTAACTAAAAAATTTAGCCCTACTGGGTAACTGTCATAGTGCTGGAAGATGCTGTGCACAGTACCAGAGGGGAAAAGCAGTCATTGGTCTCACTGAGTTATGACCTATGTGAGCTACAGTAATGAACTTTCGGCAATATAGTCCCATTGGGATAAGAGTAGAACAAAGATCATGGGAGCAACCACCACTTTCTTTTTTTAAAACCTGGATTCAAGGTGGAACCTGAACATGACACTGTTAACAAGAATAGGAAACTGAGAATAGATAGGTCTTGGGCTGTGATGGGAAAACTTAGTACTATTATTCTGCTAAATGAACACAACACTGAAACAACACCCAGTGACTTATTTCTATAGCCAGAGATTACTCATCACTCAGCCCTCATCAGAGAAGCTTCTTGCACTAGATGGTCATTTACATAGAGACCTTTACAATTGCACAATATGCAGAGGGTAAGAGACTTAGGAGCATTCAGCCCTAAATGAAATATCTGTATCACATTCCTTCTTTCCAGATTCAGGGATGTAGGCAGAAGAAGAGGCATAAAGATTTTAATAGCAAGAGTTCGCAGATGGCTTCAAGTAAACAGCATTTTCTACACACAAAAGGGCAAATATATCTATACACTCATAGAAATTATGACTTGGTGCGCAAGATCTGCACAAGCTCAGGCCAAATAAAATTCTAGACCAAAAGAGAGAAAGTAGGCACAAAATCCCACAAAAAGTTAATCATAATTGATAACTCCTGGGAGAAAGAAAATCAGTTTTCTTTTTCAATGAAGTGACATTGGGTTTGTCAACCACATTCAAGGGCAGGCCTCATGCTTAGGCCTCATGTTGATTGTTATATAAAAAAGCACTACATAATATTTTCAAGTAATACATAAAATTGTTTAAGAAAAAGAACCCCCTCACAAAAATATCACATGACAGCGAATGCTGGCAAAGAAGCAGTGGGGAAAGAAGCACTTTTTACTACTGATAAGACTATAAACTACACAACTACTATATACCTTGGTGTGGAAGTGCCTCAAAAAACGAGAAACAGGGAGTTGGGGATTTAGCTCAGTGGTAGAGCACTTGCATAGCAAGCACAAGGCCCTGGGTTCAGTCCTCAGCTCCAAAAAAACAAGAAACAGAATTATTGTGAAGTAGATATACCACGCCTGGTCATATCACCTAAAGGAATCTATATCCCATCATCGCTATTCATTGTTGCTCTATTCACAATAGCTAGGAAATGGATTTGAACAAAGTATCCATCAATTAATGAATGAAAATGCAGTGCATATGCACAATGTAATTTAATTAAGCTATAAAGAAAGATAAAATTGGGATATTTAGCGTGTAAATGGATGGAATTAAAAATCTTATGCTATGTGAGGTATCACATACTCCAAAAGATAAATGCATCCTGTTCTTTTTCACATGTGGATCTTAGCTTAGAATCTTTACTTTGTGTGTTTAAATTTGAGTATCTGTGAAAAAAAACAACAGCTTAGAAAGGGTTTGTGGGATAGGGTATGCTTTAAGGGAAGGAGACAATAGGTTGTAATTATGTGGCTCTAGGAAGGGGGAAAGTTTAAGTAGGTATGGGTATTGAGAGCGGGCAAGAAGGGTGGGGAGGGTTTACCAAAATGAAAGTAGAGTAAAAAGCCATATGGAAATCTACTTTAGTAAGATAATGTAAAAATATAAGCTAAAACAAACAAAGAAAAATAGTTAAAATGGTGGAGCTTTCATGGCAAGACCATGCTGCTAATAAACCCTGAAAATTAATAATAAAAAACCCTCCTATCAGTTATAGGATTCCTCACATCAGTTTTTGATAAGGAAAGACTATAGTCACTATAACAATACAACCTCTTGACATTCTTCTTGGTTGCCTTATCATACCTTGTTGATAAGACCTTATTGTTGAAGAGACCATATAGTTTGGATGTAAGATACACAGAAGTCTAACTGGAACTGAGCTTCTTCCCTGATACCTAACTTTCATAGTCCCAGAAGAGGCTATGCAGGCCACTGGATGAAGAGAGGCATCATTGGTATTAACACACTGACAATCATACAAGCTATAATAAAAACTTAACAGGAAAAGATTCGCTAACTGGTACAGTAGTAGCAAGATTGCTTCTCAGGGTAACCAGCAGCTCTTTGACTGGCTATGTGGCCTTCTCCACAGGAACATGTAAAGCTGGTAACATAAAACCAGTAAAAAAAAAAAAATTGAAAACAAAACCAAACAAACATAAAAACATGGCTAAAGAGATCTGAGGTCTTTGTGGGAACCTATTACTATGATGTAGCTAAATTCATGTGGCTCCAAACTGCCTGATAAATATCTATGTTTATATCCATAGTGAAATACTCAAAGGATCTTCTCTTTGAAATGAGCAACAGTGAATGCAAAGACTTACGGTTCAGAGAAGGGCTTCTGGTTCTGACCTTTCCCTAATGAACAGTTGGCTACTGGTAGATTACAGGAGAGGGCCAGTCATTGTATTCTGTTTTATGCCCATGAATGAGCCTACTAGGATCTCATGAACAATTCCAACACCATCATCAACATCAAGTACAATTGCAATTGGTTTGGATCTTTTTCTTTCTTATGTTTATTTTTTGATTATTTGTTATTTTTTATTTTTTCTCTCATATATTATATCCCAAGTGCAGTTTCCTTCCACCCCTCTCCTCCCATTCCTTGTCCCCCCACTTTTCTATCTCCCAGAGATAATATTTTTTGAGATAATATTTATACCTTAAGAAAAACTTTAAAGAGTCAAGATAAAACCAAAGGATTAAGAGATTAGTGGCAATAGAGCAGTCCCTTGATTTTGTGTTTTCTTCTGTCCTGTATCAGGTGGCTTTTCTAACATGAGACAGAGATTTTGGATTTTCCTTTACAAACAAGCATGCTTGGGTTTAGAGAAGGAGATCTGCGGACTTTGACGGTGAAGTGTGAGGCTGGCTGTTGTGTAGCACATCTGGGCAGAGAACACAGGTGGTGCCCAGCCTGACTGATGGCAGAAGCAGCTGTTCCTGCGAGCTGTGAGCGGAGTGTGTGGTGTTGGCAACAGCAGAAGCCCACACACGTGTTGAGGTGGCTAACCCACTGGAAGCAGCCTGAGGAGGGGAGTCCAGGAGAGACCCACCACCCACAGGGAAAAGGAGCCAAAGGTTCAGCTGTCTGAGAAGTGGACACAGGGCAACGTGTGAAAGACGCACTTGTGATAGATGGAAAGTGAGAGCACAGAGCTACCTAAAGGCAGAGATGTCCAGTGATGGGCAGCTAACTACATAGG
Organism: Onychomys torridus; assembly: GCF_903995425.1. Lineage (NCBI taxonomy): Eukaryota > Metazoa > Chordata > Mammalia > Rodentia > Cricetidae > Onychomys > Onychomys torridus. Next base: position 16,364,194 of record NC_050456.1, read on the forward strand.
CATGTAGAGCCCAGGTGCCTGTGGAGTTTGTGTTGCAGCTGGAAGCTGCTGTAGAGAGGCTGTAACAGAAAAGTCTCAGATTCTCTTAGAGGGCTTGGGGCAAGGGAGGAAAAACCAGCTGACTGGTGGCTGTGATGACTGCAAAGCCAGGGGAGAGTGGCTATCTCATACTTTCATGCCCCATATTGGGCACCAGATTATGCACTTATGCTTTATCAGTAAAATATTGGGAGTCAGATATAGGGGTAAGAACCTGAAAGTTCAGAGAGGCAGAGGAGAGCCACCAGTGAGTGACCTCCAACCTCTTCTATTCCTCCATTTAAAAGGGCTGAGAGGATCTGCATATATATTTGCAAGTTGTTTTGGTTCTACCCAAGGACTCTGGGATAATCTGCCTCTGGTTCCTGGACCTCCAGGAAGTGGCAGAGGAGGGTTCCCCTTGTGGCATGGCTCTCAAACTGGAGCAGTTGTTGGCTGGCCACCCCCATAATTACTATGCCAGCTTTATCCTAGCTTATCTTATAGGCAGGGCAAATTATAGGTAGAAATTTTGTGGCTGCGTTGGTATCTCAATCCCTCCACTGGAAACCTTGTCTGCCTGCAGAAGATGACTGGTTCAGGCTTTGTGTTCCCCATTACTATAAGTCTTAGGTGATGTCATCTTTGTAGATTCCTGGGAGATGACTAGGTTTCTACCATACTTCAAAATAATTTGTGTACAATTTCCATAATCTATAATTTACCGCTTTACGGACAATATCTTATTAGCTGACTCAAAGGTAAATACTTTAGAAAAAGTGTTTAAAGAAGTAAAGAAAGTTTTCCCTTGGTGGGTACTACAAATTGCTCCTGAAAAAAAATGCAAGAGGATATTCTATTAACAACTTAGAATATAAGATAAGTCTACATTAAATTCAACACCCAATGGTACAAATGAGGAGAGATCAGTGTGGACTCTTAATGACCTTCAAAGATTGCTAGGAGACATTTCCAATTTATGGCCCACTATTAGGGTAAAAGCTGATGAACTAAGTAATTTTTTTTCAAAACCTTGGTTGGTGATGACTTAAATAGTCCAAGAGAATTATCAGCTGAAGCTGAGAGAGAAATAGCTTTAGCAGAAAAGAAATTACAGGATGCACATGTGGATCATGTGGACACAGAGTTTAACTGCATGCTGGTGATATTACCCTCTCTGTATTGCACTATAGGGATTATAGTGCAGAGGGAAGATATTATATTGGAGTGGCTATCTCTACCACATAAACAAAGTAAGAAATTAGAGACACATGTTGAAAAGATTTTTTGATTTGACTTTCAAAGGACAATTAAGACTTCATCAATTGACATGAAAGGACCAAGCAGAAATTGTAGTACCTTTAAGTAATGAGGAAATCTCTTTATGGGCAAAAAGTGAATATTGGCAAAGAGCTTGCAGTAATTTTTTGGGAGAGATTAACAACAGTTATCTCCAAAGAGAGATACTTAAATTCCTGAAAAAAACCAGTTGTATCTTTCCTCACATTGTTCAGGGAGCACCAATTTCTGGAGCTCTTATGTTATACGCTGATACAAATAAATAAGGAAAGTCAGGATATAAATCAGGAAATTTAAGTAAAGTGGCTCAAAGCCTTATTATTCTATAAAAAGTCAGAATTGTATGCAATTCTCATGGTACTAATGGGCTTTATAGAAACTCCCAATATAGTTACTGACTCTCAATATGCATAAAGGGTTGTTTTACATACTGAAATTGCAGAACTCATTCCTGATAAAACAGAATTAACTTCATTAATTACAGGGAATAGTCAGGAATAGGAATCATTATATCACACACACACACACACACACACACACACACACACACACACACACATCTCACAGATCAGATGCCATACAAGTCTTCCAGGTTCACTAGCACAAGGTAATGATGAAATTGATCAACTATTGATAGGAAATGTGCTGGAGGCCTCAGAAATTTGTGAAAAATACCATGTCAATAGCAAAGGTTTGAGAAAGGATTTTTCCATCACTTGGCATCAAGCCAAGGACATTGTTCCTTCCATAACCAAACTCTATTACCTGCAGGAAGTAACTCTAAAAGTATGCAAATAAATGAAATTTGGCAAATAAATGTGTTTCATATTGCAGAATTAGGAAAATTAAAATATGTGCACCATACAATAGATACATTTTTCAAGATTTTAATGGGCAACTGATTTGAGTTCTAAAGACTTATTCTGCAATTACACACCTATTAGAAGTCATGGCCATTATGGGTATACCTGCACAAATTAAGACTGACAAGGCCCCAGCATATGTCTCTAGTAAAATGAAACAGTTTATATAGTGGATTACATTGATATATTTTCATATGTTGAATCATCCCTACATCTCTGGAATGAAGCCTACTTGAACATGGTGAATAATCTTTTTGATGTGTTGCTAGTATTTTATTGAACAGTTTTCATTTATTTTTATAAGGTTAATTCATCTGTAATTCTCTTTCATTGTTGAATCTTTACGTGGTTTGTATATCAGGGTGACTGTGGCCTCCTCAAGGGAATTTGGAAGTGTGTCTTCTATTTCCATTTTTTTTGGAATAATTTTAAGAAAATTGGTATTAGCTCTTCTTTGAAAATCTTGTAGAATTTTGTCCTAAACCATCTGGCCATGTTTTGTTATTATTGTTGTTGTTGTTGTTATTATTATTATTTGATTTCTATTTTGTTGTTGTTTAGGAGACTTTTAATGTTGGCTTCTATTTCCTTTGGGGTTATTGGTCTACTTAAATTGTTTATCTGATCTTTATTTAATTTTGTTAAGTTGTACTTATTGAGAAAATTGTCCATTTCATTTAGATTTTCAAATTTTTTTGAGTACAGGTTTTTGAAATATGACCTAATGATTCCTTTGATTTCCACAGTGTTGTTATGCTCCCTGTTTTTGTCTCTAATTTTGTTAATTTGGATATTCTCTCTTTATCTTTTTGTTAGCTTGAATAAAGATTTGTCTATTTTATTGATTTTTTTCAAAGAACCAACTGTTGGTTTCATTGACTTCTTTTGTATGGTTCTCTTTGTTTCTATTTTATTGTTTTCAGTCCTGAGTTTGATTATTCCCTATTGTCTACTCCTTTTGGTTATGTTTGATTCTTTTTGTTCCATAGCTTTCAGTTATGAAGTTGTTAGTATGAGATGTCTAGTTTTTTTTTTTGAAGACACTTAATGCTGTGAACTTTCCTCTTTGCATTGCTGTCATTGTGTCCCATAAGTTTGGATATGTTGTGCATTTATTTTCATAGAATTTTAGGAAGTTTTTATTTTTTTCTTTATTTCTGTCTTAAGCTAGTAATCATTCAGTAAAGAGTTGTTCAGTTTCCTTGAGTTTGTATGCTTTCTGTTGTTTCTATTGTTGATGAAATCCACCTTTAATCCATGTTGGTTTGACAGAATGCAGAAAGTTGTTTCAGTTTCATTTCATCTGTTGAAACTTGCTTTGTGACTGAGTGTGTGTTCATTTTTGGCAAATATTCTGTGAGGGGCTGAGAAGAAGCTATGTTTTTTTCATGTTTGGGTGAAATATTCTGTAGATATCATTTAGGTCCATTTAATTCATAAGGTCTGTTAGCTACCATGTTTATCTTTTTAGTTTTTTCTGGATGACTTTTCCATTGGTGAGAGTAGAGTATTCAAGACTACTATTAATTTGTAGTGTTTTATTTGTGATTTCAGTTTGGTATTGTTTCAATTACAAATGTGAGTGCTCTTGCATTTTGGGCATAGATGTTCAGAATTGGGATGCCATCTTGATGGATTTTTTTTCTTGTGATAAGTATGAAGTGTTTTTCTCCATCACATTGGACTAATTTGACTGGAAGTCTATTTTGTTAGATATTAGAATGGCTTCACCAGATTGCTTCTTGTGCTCATTTGCTTGGAAAATGTTTTCCAATGCTTTACTCTGTGGTAATATCTATCTTTGGTGATGTGCCTCTTATATCAGCAGAATAAAGGTGGATCTGGTTTTGGATCCATTCTGTTAGCTTCTATATTTTATTGGTAAATGGAGCTCATTGATATTGAATATGTTGGTCACCAGTGATTGGTAATGCCTGTTATTTTGTTGTTGGTGGTGGCAGTGGTAGTGTTTGTGTGTGCTCACAAGTCACTCCTTTCTTTTTGTTTTGATGGCGTGAGGTTATGTATTTCATGGGTGTATTTTGCCTCCTTGGGATGGATTTTTCCTTCTAGTTCTTTCTGTAGAGTTGAATTTATGGATAGATATTGTTTAAATTTGACTTTATTGTGAAATTTCATTTTTTCCATCTATGATGATTGAAAATTGTTTGGGTATAGTAGTCTAGGCTGACATATGTGGTCTCCTGGAGTCTGCAAAACATCAGTCCAGGCTCTTATGGCTTTTATATTCTACATTGATAAGCCAGATGTAATTTTAATAGATCTGCCTTTATGTGTTACTTGGCCTTTGTTCCTTGCAGCTTTTAATATTTTTTCTTTGTTCTGTATTTTTACTATTTTGATTATTATGTGACAGGGCTAATTTCTTATCTGGTACAATCTATTCAGTGTTCTGTAAGCTTCTTCTACCTTTATGGGCATATCCTTCTTAAGATTAGGAACACATTCCTTTATGCTTTTGTCAAAAATATATTCTGGGTCTTTGAGCTGGAATTCTCCTTTTTTCATTCTTACTATTCTTAAGGTTGGTCTTTTCATAGTGTCCCAGATTATTGGACGTTTTATGCCTGGAATTTTTTAGACTTAACATTTTCTTTGACCGGTGCATCAATTTCTTATGTGATGATATCATCTACAACTGAGACTCTCTTTTCCATCTCATTCTTTTGGTGATGCTTGTGTCTGTAGTTCCTCTTCATTTACCTAGATTTTCCATCCCCAAGATTGCCTAATTCTGTGTTTTCTTTATTGATTTTATTTTCATTTTCATGTCTTGGACAGATTATACATTTCCTTCACCTATTAGTTTGTGTTTCTTGGCTTTCTGGATGGGATTTATTCATTTCCTTCCATTGTTTGTTTCTTTTTTTCCTAGATTTCTTTAAGGGATTTATTTATTTCTTCTTTAGGAACCTCTATCATCTTCATAAATTTGCTTTTAATATAATTTTCTTGTGCTTCAGCTCTGTTGCAGTAGTCAGGGCTTGTTGTAGTAGGAGAACTGGACTGTGATGGTGATACAATGTCCTGGCTGTTGATTATTTCCTTAAGTTAACCTCTAGTCATCTGGGTTTGGGATAATTATAGGTTTAGGTGCCAATTTCTGAGATTACCTTTGTTGGAAGGCTTGTTTTTTTTCTCTTGATTTCCTTTTCCTTTCTGGTCTTTTGGCCTAAGTGGCCTCTGATTCTGGTATTTGGTGAGTACTGTGGTCCAGCCACGTGCCTTCACTGGGGTTTTGACAGCCACAGTGACCTCTATGGTTCTGTGGTTCTAGGAACTGGCATGGCCTATGGTAAAGCAGAGGGATTCTGGGATTCTTGGTACCAGTGTGGCCTTACTTTTAAGTACTTTTTAAAAATTATTTTATCTTCCTTGATATTTTTGTTTGATATTGGATTCATTATTTGAATAATTAACATATGGTTTCAAATATCTGTGTATTCACGAGTAAAAGACTTTATGTATAAAATTTCTAAACACATTTATAAACATAGACTTCTAAATAATTACTGCTATACTTAAAACAGTAATAAAAATAATTGAATACCAAGGGATAAGAACAAGAAAATATGGCATAGTATTCTACACTGGAAGTTAAAATTTAATTAAGGTCAATTGAAAAGACAAATAAATGAAAAATAATTCATGTCCATGTATTAGAAGACTATATTTTATAAACTTTATAATTTTATCAATTACTTCATATTCTTCATAGTTCCACTATAATCAAATTCATGATGTTATTATTTCTATGTTTTAAATATCTAGGCCCTTGACTCATTGTTACTTTCACTGCTAGTACACCTTAGTTGAATCAAACATCATATATTTCTTGGACTCTTGGGACAACATACCCTTATCTTTTCTAGAAACTTCTCTGTCGTGCCTGTAAAGTATATTCAGGGCATGCCAGAGACAATGTTTTATTCTAAAGTACCCATAAGAATATGTCTCCCCATGCATAGGTGAAGGTTAGCCAAACAATAAAGTAGATAAATCCAGTATTTCTCTGGAACTATGTTACTTTTTATTCTTTTGATCTCTTCCTGGTACTGTTTACAATGTAATAGCCAAATTGCTCAGTTTCTGCATCATAATAATCCTTGGCATGCTCCTTCCCAGTATCTTTGCATTGTCTTACCTCTTAATTTGATGCCACCCACAAATCTTACCTGTCGTCCACTGATATTCAGAGTTCTTCCTGACTACACTTGAATATGAAGTTACCATCAAAATTTTTCTTTGTGTACATATTCAGTAAATGACTGTGGAATACATCTGCTATAATTTTATTATGACTCTAAGGGTTATATGACTGATGAATTTAAGGCTTTATATTCTAATAAAGATACAAGCATGGCAAAATATTCTAAAGGAGTTCATTTTAAAGGAGTTCAAAGTTTTACCACACATTTCTTTACTTCTTTTGTTTGATCATTATCAACAATACTGTGCTTTGGAGAAAAGTGATGATGAATCATGTACATTTGGACAAGTTTAAAATTTGATTAATGGGTAAATATTTTTATGAATTAGTTTTCTTATTATTATGGTATTTTTGTTTTGTTTTGTTTTTTGTTTTTGTTTTGTTTTGTTTTAGACTACTGTAGAAGATTGCTCTGACATTCATGATGTAGTAGACCTAAAATCCTATGCTACTGTCTCCTCGTATGGCAGGAAGAGAGGAGAAAGTACCTCATATAAACTCTGATGCCTTTTAGAAAATGACACTAATCTCATTACAAGGTCCTATATCACCTCACCTAAATAAGGGCTCATTTAAGAGATAGCCAGAACTTTTTACAACCTACTGTTGTTGCCAGTCACCAATTAAGCTGACCAAGGTGACTCTAATCAGAATACTTGTCCCTGAGAGTTTACTATGTGATTTTCTTTACTAATAAGTTGTTAGTGAATGGATATATATGTATATGTATATGTATATGTATATGTATATGTATATGTATCCTTGGGGAAACAAGAGAAGGAAGATGGAAGGAGAATGGAGGTGGAAAGAACTAGGTCGAATGATGAGAGAACAGCAGAAGGGACTGAGAGCAGTAGGGACTGAGAGGAGCTAAGTATGAGAACAGAAAAGAAACTGTGTAGGTAGAATTGACTTAGAAGAATAAGGTGAATGGGCTAAAGAACTCAGTGGGCTTAGATTCATTTGATATCCCTCAGATCAATATCCTAGCCACTTGTAGCTTCTGTTCTGGACCCTGGTAGAAATCTCCATAGGGCAGGCAGCTGTGGAGAATTTGATAAATATGAATTTGGGGACATAACCAAAGCAACAACATTATGTATAATTAGGAGTCCTCTACAAGTTTCTTCATATACCTCCTTACTGTTTTACTAGATCATGTTTTTCTTCTATTTAACACCACTTCTTTATTGATTCTTTGAGAATTTCACACCATGCACACTCATTACACTCACCTCCCAGTACCCCCATATCCTCCCCTGCAGACCCCACAAAGAAAAAAACAAAAAAATCAAACCAAAAGAAAACAAGCAAATAAACAAAAACAAACACAAAAAAAAACAAGAAAGAAATAAAACCAACCAACCAAACAAACAAACAAAACTCTTTTCTTTTTCATCTTTTCCACCTTTCCAACACATCTTCATTCATTTTGGTGTGATTGGGAGTTGTAAAGTGTCACACAGTATACCCCTTTGTCCAATCAGCTTTCCTTGTAAATGTTTTTGGCAGTGAGTCATTGTTCTGGTTCAAGGGCTCTGATTTCTGGCACACCATCATCACTGGATCCTTGCCAATACTCCTCTGGGATATTCTTTCCATGGCTTCCCTGAGTCATGGGAGTCCTAGTGATCCTTTGGATATCAAACCACAACACCAATCCCTTCACAGGCTCAGACAATGCAGCTTCACAAACTATTTCAGTCAGGATTTCACCATAATCCTAAATTTTCTCAAGGTCCTCATAAGATTGACGACAAACCCAATCAGCAGGAAGTAGCCCAGAAAATTATGTTCCTATTCCTAAAAAAATGATTATGGATGTTTGTCTTTGTTTCTGGGTTGCTTACAAATGTTTATTGGTCATAGTCAATCTCTTTCTAAAAGAGGAAAGGGGGACACGAAATAAAAGTGTATGATACAGAAAAAAAATAGGACAAAAATAGATTATTGAATCTAATCTAAAAAACAACTATAAATCTTATAGATTTTACATTAGTATAGATTCTGGCTTATTGATACAAATTTAAAGTTAATTCTGTTATATTTATGTATATTTTCACTCTTGTTTAAGGTATTATGTTTTTGCAAACTCATTTAAAATTGTAATGTATAATTAAGAAATATAGATTAATAATTAGTCATCTATGATAATCAAACTTATATCATGTTAGTTAAGTTTTCTAGGGATACATAGATATATTTCAATAAGATAAATAATCTTCAAATACTCCAAAGACCTACAGAATATGGCATTTAAAATGTTTTAAAAACTTAAACTTTTCTGGACAATGAGGTGAGTCGGCTCCTGGAAATACCAATTTACTTCAAAGAGGAACATGGGCATCAAAGATACTCCATATGGAGTTTATGTTCTTCTTGGCAAAACTGGACTTTTTGACAGTATGTTATATGAACTGGTTATATAGAACCCATAGGAAAATGTCTACTAAACTTTGCCTAAACAGGGCAAGATGGTCCTTCAAGTTCCTACTTCACAGAAGATACTTCTATACATTCTGCAGGACATGGAGGAAAATGACTGATCAACTTTGCCAATAGGTGAGACAGTCCTTCAAATTTCCCGCATCATAAAAAGTCTGCCAGAGACTCTAGGTTTGTAGGCTGAAGATGGATGCTTCAACTTTGCAGAGGAACTTTGAGTGACTGTCCAGGCAGCCAGATGTCTCTGTTATTTCTAGAATTTTGGAAGTTGCTTACAATACAAGTCTTGTTAACATAGGTAATATTATATTTTTCTGGGGTCTTTGATGGAGTTGAAAGCTAGATAGTTATAATTATAGTTTTCCTTAGTTATAATAAAAGGTGAATTGTATATAAAACTTTAGACTCACAAATATAGGATAGATGATAGAATATTTTCTTTAATTTTACCAAATACAAATAGACTAGATATTGTAATTGCAATTATTGCTTGATAATTGTTTTGTTATATACAATTTTACTATGTTAAAGTTAAAACCTTCCTTTTTGATTACACAGAAAAAGGGAAGTGCTATGGGTTGTCCTTCTGTATGCTGTGAATATGTGTTGCACACATTGGTTGTTGAAAAAGCTATTTGGCCTATGGAGAGGCAAAATAAGGTTAGGTGGTATGTTCAAAGTGAAGACAAGAAGGAGGAGGAGAAGAAGAAGAAGAAGAAGAAGAAGAAGAAGAAGAAGAAGAAGAAGAAGAAGAAGAAGAAAGAGGAGGAGGAGGAGGAGGATGAGGAGGAGGAGGAGGAGGAGGAGGAAGGCAGATTCAGGAGAGACTCCAGTCTGCTCCCCAAAGGAGCAATAAGATGCCAGCAGACCAATAATGCCAAGGCCACATGGCAATATAAATGAATAGAAATGGGTTAATTTAAGATGAAAGAGCTAGTTAGCAAGAAGCCTGAGTCAAAGGTCATACAGTTTGTAATTAATATAAGTCTCTGCATGTGTTTACTTGGGACTGAGTGCTGCAGGACTGGGTGGGACACAGAAAAACTTCTAACTGTAATTGTGGTCTGGACCACAGGCTTCCATGTGACCTCTGGTGGCAACAAGGGCCTTGGACTTCAACAAAGACCCCATCTGTGGTAGGACTAAAGAATCAGGAATGGCCTTCTGTAGAAGCAGGGAATGGATGTGACAATTGAACCAGGTGATAGGGCAGGTCATTCAGATCACCATGGCCTCAGTGGCAGGGTAGCCCATAGATACTCACTGAGTCCAAGATCCCAGACATCTGCATTGCCTTTAACGGTAAAAGGCACCTCTGACTTCAATGAAGACCCTGCCTGGCATAGGGATACAGACCCAACCATGGCCCCCAGCTGCAGCCCTGTTCTGGACATCATCACGACCCCCAGTGATAAGTAGACCTCCCACATCAGCCTACTCCTTACCACCTTCACTTCTTCCATTCTGCCTCTTTCCATATCAAATAAACCATTCTGCTTCTTTTTCTCTTGCATTTCTTAACCATGCATTGGCTTATCATACTGGGATCCACCTGCCCAGTACCATAGAGTGCTGAATGGGCCTATGAATGTCTTTCTGCCAGCCTGGGCCCTTAAGCATGGGAAGCAGCTACCTGACCACATACATTTTAATTTTAGGCATCAACTTAAGAAATATTAAGAAAACTGACAGTAAATTGCTTATTCCATTTCTTCATTTTCAAGTCATTGTTCATCACTGCTCCTTTTTATCTCTTCCATTTTAATTGGATATACTTGGAAGAAACTAACATCTCTACATCCAATGGGCTTCATGAGTGTATATGCCACTAACACATACAGGGGTATTTCCATTTATATTCAACATTTTTTTCCTGATTGTCAGATCTGCATACCCAACTGCATTTTTGCTGTCAAAATTAACTCTTTGATCAGTATTTCAAATGGTAGAATTTTCAAAATTATTTAATTTATTCCACATCCTATATCTTCTTCCAGATTACACTTGATGAAATGGTTAAAGTACAATCTGAGAATATTTTAAGTAAGAATACATAATTTTATTAAGAGACTTTGAGAAGGTGAGTGAGACTACGTTTGTAAAAATAAATTAGACATAAACCCCAATCTAAATATTATTAATAATGTTTATCTTCTTATATATGACCTTAATATATGTGTTTAAACAGAGGTCCAGTTGATTTAATTTTAACTTTGAAACTTTCTGTTGTTTATTTAAATTGTACTATGTGTGGTTTCATAATCCAACATTGGATATTTATTTGATTATCCAATAAAAACCTTTTTACATTCAAATCCATAGAACTACCACACTACTGTTTGGAGATGACAAAAAGTTAGGAGCTTAAAAATTGTTAACTGAATCTCCACTGAATTTCAACAAGAAAACTAGGTAAGATCAAAAGGGAGAAAAATATACATTGAACAAAAGAATTAAAGGAAAATTATTTTATATCTAATCAGATGAAAAATTATAATGATAAAAATCATTATTTGAGAAAACATCTAATTTACAATTAATATTCAAGGAACAAGAGGTTAATCTTCTTGGCTACATTGTCTTTACTATGAGCATGTTTTTGTTTTCTTTATGGTGGGGCGTTTCAAGACAGGGTTTCTCTGTGTAGCTTTGCACCTCTCCTGGATCTTGCTCGGTAGATAAGGCTGGCCTCGAACTCATAAAGATCCACCTGCATCTGCCTCCTGATTGCTGGGATTAAAGGCGTACACCACCACCACCCGGCAACCATGTTTTTATGTAAAGTAGATTTTTAAAAATTGATAAAATATTTATTTATTTAAAAAGTTTGTCTAAACAAGAATGCTCATCTACTTAGAACCATTCATTGAACAAACATTACATAGGGTTCAAAACAATAAATAAACCTTTCCTTCTAATCATATTAAAACACAATTATAGTAAAGTTGACCATATTGGGAACAATGTTAGTACAAATATATATCAATTATATTATTGATTATTATAAATATGATTCAAAATTGATACTTCATATTTAGGTACATAACTTTACTACTACAAAATCTATGAAAATTAAGTTATTGAATTAATTTTTTTTGGCAATTTTAACAAATTTTTAAAATGAAAATGTTAGTTTCAGAGAGTATTTTACATTATTCTTGATTTGGTTGATTACTAGAAGAATTTTGTCTTGTTTATTGCTTTTGAAATTTTAGTCCTTCTGATTTCACTTAAAATTTAGAAGAAATGATTACTGCTTCATAAGGTGGGTTGATTTGTTCAAAATGTAATTGCCAAATATTTATATCACTGTTCCTAATTCTTGAAATTGAAATTATATTGCAATATAATTAAAATAAAATAGGTTTGTGATCATCTCAGTGAATAAAAAAGAAACTACTGGTTCCATCCTAGGTCTCTTGGGAAACTGCTGCTGGGTACTGGCCCTCCATGGGAAGCCCATTTCAAGGTATGTGGCAGTCATTGGTTGATTACTCCCACACTTGATGCATCATTTTTACTTTATTAAGCTTGTAGGCAGGACAAATTGTAGATCAAAGTGTTTGTGGCTGGAGCCCATTCCTCCTGCTTATTGCCTCATCAAACTTTTGTGGAGAAGGGATACCTGGTCTCATTGCAGCTTGGTATACCATGGGTGGCTGATATCCATGGGACAGCTGCCTTTATCTGAAGAGAAATAGTAGGAGAGGAATGGGTGGGGAAAAGGGTAAGTGGGAGGGAGGACAGGGATGGTGGGAGAGTGAGAAGCTTTGGTTAGGATGTAAAATAAAGTAAATAAATTAATTAAAAAACAAAAAAGTTATTAGTGAAGGAAAATTGTAATGGTAAATTTCTGTGTTAGGTAAACGTGGTTATGGTATTCTGTTGTCAGTGAAAAGCAAGTCCAGATATTGCTGTCAATTCATTTTTTAAGTGTGAAAATACTTATATCAGATACTTCAAGTGAAATAGATCATGCTAATAATATGTGTGCATCACATCTAGTCTCCTAAAGAGTTTTAAAAAAGTTAAAATTCTGAAAAACAGACAAGAAGGAGTTAACCATCCAGTTTGCTTTGCAAATTCAAAGTTGTAGCATTAGATCTTGCCCATGTCAGCCTGCCCTGTGAATTTTAGTTTCTATCCATCATAACTGCATGAGAGAGTACCTTAAAATAAATAGAATTCATTAGTGTGTGGGTAAACTTTCTTATGTTTATCTATACAAATGCATATGCAATTCATGTGTAATTTATGTATGTATTCATAAATTTACATATTTGTGTATAGTATGTACTAGAAAGACATATCTACTTATGATGGGTACATGCATGTTTGCATGTATATTTATATCAATATACACATGCAGTTGGAAGCATAACGTTGTTTAATAACACCCTAGGAAGTATGAGAAACATAATATGTTCAGGAACTAGGTTAAAGATTGAAAATATGGAATGAAAAGTGTAGCACACAATACCATCACAGAAAAGAACATCAGGGAAGGCTCACACCTTATCTTCTATTCTTAAGTTATAATTTACTGTCGAGTTAAAGCTTCACACAATCTGTCTTGAAACATTACTTGAAAAGAGCAATTGGACTTGGCTAGGATAAGAACATTAACAGTGCCACAATTTGGCTTGGGAATACAGTTCTAAGAAGGAACAAAACAAAGCACAGATGTCCACCAAAACACATTTCTAATGAGTTAAACAGAAAACTCTATGGAAACATTGAGAAAATAGACAAAGTTGATTATATTTCCATGAGATGAACCATCACATCTATGGAAATTAGGTGATAATTTACTTCAACATGATTACAGAAACAGATATGAGGATTCATGTAAATTAGAAGGCATTAATTTAAATGGAATTGGTGTGGGTTAGATTATAGGCTTAAAGTTATTTTATGAAAACATATTTGATTAAATGCTAATTAAATATCAATACTAATGAATAATAATTACTGAACTTTATAAATGAAAGTATAAGATAAAGAATGGAGAAGTTCAGTCTGGGGAGATGGCTCAGCAGGTAAAGCACTCACTTGCTGTGCAAGTGTAAGACCTGCATTCTGCTCTGCAGGGCACATGTAAAGTCAGATACGTCTGCAATCCTGTTGCTTCAATGGAAAGATGGGGAATAGTTTCAGAGTTCTTGGAAAGTCATTGAAGAGCTAACCTGACATACACAGTGGTAAACAACAAGAGAGCCTGCCTCAAAACAAAGTACAAAGCAAAGATCAGCATCCACAGCTGTCCTCTGATGTCTATTCATATGTGTAAGCACCTGAACCCACTCTTCAGTCTGTCCTTGGTATCATATTTGGAGTGGATACTTGTTTGTATCTCCCTCAGGAAAATTAACACATTAAGCACATATTCTTCATTACCCACTTATAACTCTGAATATTAGGGGACACGTAAGTGGTTGATCATCAGATAAAGATTTCTCAAATGGTCCTGCCTGACAATTCCTGTGCTGTTCACTTGCTTATTTGGCTAGAGTTTTAGTTATTGTACACATTTGTGTGTTACTTATCATATATTTGATGACTATTGACTTCTGGTTATATTCAACAAATTGTAAACTCCACTGTGTGTTTAAACTACAGGTAAGTCATAAGATTTCTTCCTCTCTTGTCCTACCTTGCATGGCATTCTGGTATTGACTATTTGTCTATGTTAGTCCCATATCCCTTTTAAGCTATTTTCTTTGAATTGAAACATTCCTTCCTGGAGGTAGGATTATTAAGACCCTGGAAGGAATAAATGAAATATGGTGAATAAGCAAAACTCACAAATCTCAGGAAGCACTTGAAAATTATAAGATTCATGAAGCCCTTGTCCAGAATTTTTATGGTGATAACAATTGCTGGGAAAGGAAACTCTACAGTCTGCCAGGCTACATGCAACTTGTACATGGAGCTCCCTGAATATAGTTTCATCTGTCATCAAACAGGCTGGGTTGTACTTTTGGTGCTGTACCTTACTTTGACTCACTCATGCTTTTGTGAAACAACAGCAGCAACAACAAGCCTTACCCATAATCCTATAAGTGGACTTGCTAATGTCACTGGTTTATTACCCTGAGCATGGGTTCGATAATATCTTTTGTCTGTATTCAGTGCCCTATCTGGTACGAATTGATGTTTGTTCCTGTTTCTCCAGGAAACGTCATATGATAAAACTCCTGGTAGAATTTGTTTTCAATGTTCTGAACTGTTTCCCTTAAGAAAACACATATTAACATCCAATTACTTTGTTATGCTAGAAGACCTGGGCCTATGGAGGATAAACTTAAATCATGAAGACTTTGATCAAAGAACTCTCATGAATTGAAATCATGTCCTCATTTATGATGCCCCAGAGAATTTTCTGGCCTTTTCACCTATTCTGACAGTGAAACCTTGGTCTTACACAGGGAGACTTTGCTCAGCCTGGAAGGAGGGGACTGGACCTGCCTGTACTGAATCCACCAGGTTGAATTGATTCCCCAGGGGAGTCTTCGCCCTGGAGGAGATAGGAATCGAGGAGAGGGGCTGGGGGGAATGTGGGGCCAGGGGAGGGAGGGGGGAGGACAGGGGAACCCATGGCTTATCTATAAAATTAAAACACAAATATAATAAATAAAAAAGGAGGAAAAATACTTTCTATGAAGCTGAAACAAATCTTTAGCAGATAGTACATCTGACAGTGTACATACAGTCTTTAGAATCATGAGAAAGATGTTCTTCATCTTTATAAGCTACTGAGTCAATGTCCATTTGTTTGGAATCTTAAATGGTTTGAACATCATCTTGTATGCCCATTTTGGTCTGCGACGTGATGGGCTTTATTTTATTTTTTTTTTTAAGGATAGTTGTGTCTTCTTGCTATTGGAAAATTTTAAAATACACCATGGCATTCTCTTGGATTATTTAGCATTTTATCACTTGCTTAATATTCCCATCTATTAATTTCTCTGTAAATGAAAGAGTTCGAATGGATGTCTCTTTTACTTATTTTAATGTTCTTAAAATGGGGTCACATTATTCTTTCCTAAGACAAAATTTCTCATAATTCAATTAATGTTTATTTTCTGAATTTTTTTTAAATTTTCAGTATCACTTCACAAATTGTTGTGATATGTTGCTCTTTTGGCTGCTGGCAGCCTCCCAGAACACTTGGATTCATACTGTTATTCATGACATTTTGCATTTCATCATTTTGAAAACAAATGTCTTTCCATGGCTCACTGAAAAAACAAAATGCTTTTTTATTGTTTCAGTTCAGATTGGGAATTTTAATGTGCTGCATTGTTGGTGATGAAGCCCAGTCACAACAGGGAACGTTGTACATTTGTTATAAATTTTAGCTATTTTAAAACTAATTGTGATTTTGGTGTGACTAATTACTTTGGAACTACACTTAGGCTGAATGAAAATGCCAGTCTAAGGAAGGAATCTGAAAAGACTTCACATCTTCCATGTGTAAAGTAAAATTTCAGGAGACTCGTGAATTCATTACAAATTCTTATTGGATTTCCACTGCAACACTGACATGGACCACCTCTAGGTAAGATTGAAAATCAGTAAGAGCATTGTAATAAGACACTTGAATTATCTCAAATTGTTTGAATGAATGTGTACTTAGAGGCAAGATCTTTAGAAGAGCTTTTAAGAATAGGGAAGTTCTGGGATTTATTTCCTTTGTCTGGATTGATTCATAAGCTTATCCATATTTTAAACACTAATGTAGTTTACAATACCCTCAAGAGTATTCAGAAATCTAGCCACTGTGCTGAGTTGGACGTTGAGGGTAACCCAATGAGGCCCTAGGGAAAGAGTAGCTATTAAAAGCAGCACACACTGAGAAGACAACACCTTGGGAAAAGTTACATCCTGTTCTGCCTGCATCTCAACTCAGTGACCCAGATGAGGCAGAGTGACCCAGGAAGGAACTCCCAAACCAATTCTCTTATTTTCAGAGAAACTTCAAACTCTTCAAAATCATAGCTTACATATGAGAAAAACGTGGAAATGTTGTGTCCAATTACATAAGGAATATTTCTGTCTGAGTGTCTTTCTATACTGAAAAATTAAATTTAAAATAAATTAATATATTTTTTAAAAAAGGGAAACGTATAATATACTACACTGTATTGATGTCACCTTATTTTTGAGTGAATGTCACAGTCATTGCCTGAACAATTTCTGAGTGGGGGTATGACATCCTCAGATTTCACAGCAGTCAGTACATGTTCAGAAAGCCATACAACTTCAATTTAAAAGGGAATGAAAGATTCCTCCTAATATTTTCTATGAAATGATCAGAATCCTTCTTTAGAACTTATTGGCTCTTTATTCAACATTAGAATTCTCTTAAAAAACTGTTGAGAATTTCCAGACTTTTAGAAAAAAGTGCTGCTTCAGTTATGGTATTTCTTTTTTAACCCAGAAAGAATCAATAAGGGTCAGATCTTTAGGATTAGAAGATTCACCAAATACTGGTGGGATTTAAGAGGGAGATTTTGTTCCATTCTGGCTGTCAGAAGGTCAGCGTCAATTGGATCCCACACTTTTGTTTTTGTTGTGTGGTGATCTTCAAGCCTTCACATAGGTGTATTTCTAAAGGAGAAAGCCAAACAGCAAGGAATAAAGAGGGGGAAAGTTTTGCAAAAGTTTTAAAGCTTTTTATGAAAGATTTCTTAAAGAAAACTGAAAAGCCAAAAGTCAAACTAGGGAATAACAGCCTCGGAAGTTTTGGCTTTTGAGCTCTCAGCACAACAGGAGAAATATTTTGTCAATCTTGATCTCAATTTAATAGTCAATATGCAGGTGGTAAAGCATTTTGTCAAGTACATGTAGTAATGAGGTTTCTTTTGACCTCCTATGAGTTTTCTGTTTTCTAATTACATACTGGAAACTCTATACCTAAATTGGAATTAATACCTGCCATTTTCTTTGTAGTTCCATTTGCTTGCTGGAGAAATTTGCCCATATTTAGTTAGGTGCATCAAATCCAATGTTGAACTAGTTCTTCTCTCTGTATTCACAAAGAACAAACGATGTGTAATCTGATAACTTCCCTTTGTAGAGGTTTCTTCCACGTTCTAATGACATCTTATCTATTATGCTTAGTATTAGGAAGATGCTTCAGTGACATTAGTCATCTACATTGCTGTTTGAAAATAAATTTTTATATCAGTTATATGGTATGGTGGTCCCCAGGGGAGGAGTTCTCTCTCCAATTCCATTATAAATCACTTCAGTTTAATGATAAGAAAATAACAGTATGGTATTTCACATTCAGAAGAAGTAGTATTCCTTACTGGACGAAATGATAGTTAGGTGGTGTATGGATTAAACTTTTGTTAGGGTCAACTTTGTTCTACATGGCAGCAATGTTATGAGGTATCCTTGTAATGATGTCCGACTGGTCTTCAGAGATCTTTGTTTTTAGACTGCTTCATATCCCACATTAGATTCCATTAGATTCCTCAGAATGAAAGCTGTTCTCTTTGTTGAAAACAACCCTGTCCTCTGAAGCATGGAGGCTTACAGTAAAAGCTAGCGCTTTTCAAATCTGCCTGGGGCTACCTGGATGACAAAGTCATATGACTTAACTTCAGTTGGTCTCACAATAAATCCACAGTAATGATACAAAATGCTTCTTAAAGTTGCTGAAAGAATAAGATGAATAAATATATGGACTGTGGCTGTTCAGTGAATAAAAATAGTACTGTTTTCCAAGCCAGAAGTCTGAGGGCCACTCTGTCTTTCGTGGACATCTAACTATGAATCAATATCAAAAAATATATATCCTAGATGATTTTGTCACTTTGTCCCCACGACCGTTAATCTTGGTCTATTGTAAGCAATTTCTAGGTTGTGCATTTTATATTCTCAACACAACAATTACCCAAGTTCAAGACTGCTTACTGACTTCTTATTGTCAAGGAAATTGTCACATCTTTTGAGAAGGCTTTATGATTTTGTGAAAAGGAAAGGTTTCATGGAAGCCCAATATGTACAAAAAGATAAGTACCCAAACATTCCAGTTTTTCTGGTGAGTGTGAGTTAACTCTTCATTACCATTTATATCATGTATAAGCTAATTAGGGCTATGTTAATATTAATACTGGACACTTGGGTAGTGTATGTGTTATTTTTAAACTTTCTACTAAGTTCATTTCACTTACTCTGAAAAGATTTGACAAGGGTTTTCTCATATAGTTGTATTTTCATTGATCTTACAAACTTGGATTTATATGTATAGTATCATGCAGGTAGTTCCAATTTTATGTATGAGTTTTTTCTACATCAAATCATGAAGTAGTTGTATATTACATTTTGTTTATTTCTAACCAAGTTATATCCTCTTTAGGATTAATTAAACAGATAGTAACTGATAAAACTATTGTTTAAAATAACTTATGAAAAAATAACTTATGTGACTTACCCACACCATGCTTTAAAATTGTTTTGGCCTAGACTATAACCCATATCTTTTAAGCAAAATTTAACTTACAGAGTAAGTGTTAAAATTATTTCCCATAAACCTCAGAGCTCACCACATACACAAGTTATCTTGCAGTAGTCTCCTTGGTACCATAAAAAGCTTATCAGCAAACACACTGGAAAAATGTCCAGTGATAGAGTCGTGTACCATTGTTATTTCAGTGTAAACTTTGCAGGGTTGGAAATTTTTATAAAAAAAGAAGCAAAACTTGGTGCTGGTGGCACACACCTGTAATCCCAGCACTAGGAGGCAGAGGCAGGCAGATTTCTGTGGTCTACATAGCAAGTTTCAGGAAAGGCGCAAAGCTACACAGAGAAACCCTGTCACGAAAAAAAAAAAAAAAAAAAAAAAAAAAAAAGAAAGAAAAAGAAAAAAGAAAAAAAGGCAAATATGTATGCTCAGGAATGTTACAACAAAATATTTCACAAGCAATTTGTGGATCATATTATTATTATTTATTATTATTATTTTAGTTTTTTGAGACAGGGTTTCTGTGTGTAATTTTGGTGCCTGTCCTAGATCTCACTCTGTAGACCAGGCTGGCCTCGAACTCACAGAGATCTGCCTGCCTCTGCCTCCTGAGTGCTGGGATTAAAGGCGTGTGCTGCTGCAGCTGCAGTCACCATCCCCACCGCCACCGCTGCCACCACCACCACCAGGATTATTATAAAGGATTTCTTTTTTTTTTTTGTCAGTATCAAACACACTGGGAATTAGCCACATTTATGTAACAGTTATAAATAAATTAAAATGAAGAAAATTGAAGTTTCTCATTATACTTCTCAATATTAAAAATTGAAAATATTAAAGGAACATGTCCCTTTCAGGAAAATTTGAAGTCTTAAGAATTCAGAAAAAATCCTCACAATCCAGAAAAAGTGAGGATGTGCTGCTTTCAAAATTCTTTTGAGAGTTGATGAATAAAATAAATGAAATTTTATATTACAGGTATTTATAAACTATCTCTATACTTGTTTTTGCAAGAATTTCTGGAAGGGGAGGCATAATTCAATACAGAGACTTAGGAAGAGAGTTTGAATTAGAAACCCAAGATCGATCTCTCTCTCTCTCTCTCTCTCTCTCTCTCTCTCTCTCTCTCACTCACACACACACACACACACACACACACACACACGCATGCACACACATGCACACACCTATGCACCTATCTCTTCTCTGAAAAGGAAACCTGAATTGATCAAAGATCAACTTGGGTTGCACCAAATTCTAACTTGGTGGAAAAATGAGTTTTTATTGGAGTTACTAACAATACTTTGATTTGCTTACAGGGAGAAGAAATGACTTTAAAAAGTAGCTGTAACACTAGAAACCCCACTCCAGGACAGACACAAGTTTAAGAAGCTCCACAGGTCTGGGAAAATTTATGCAGTGGTCTCCTCCCCTAGAAGGTACCTATTGCTGCAGTTATGCTGTGAGGGACTCAGAACCTTCCCAGTTTCTGACTGACCTCTAAGACACGTGATTGTGTTTGTTTGTTTGTTTACTTCATGACTTTCATGGACCACTCATTCCTCACTAATTGGAACATTAGATATGGAGGGAAAGTTCCATAAAACAGTCACCAACACTGAGAGAGAGAGAGAGAGAGAGAGAGAGAGAGAGAGAGAGAGAGAGAGAGAGAGAGATATCTCCCCCAGGAGAATTCTATCACACAGCAGTGACAATTCCCATTTGCTGGCACTCCTAAAGTACCCTGTTTTAGTCTGTCTTTGTCAAAAATTCAACATAATGAAATGGACACACCATGCAAGGGCTTGAACCTTTACCATAGAGGATTAAGAGTAGCATTTAGTACTTACAAATTCTCTGCAGCTCTACTTAACCTTGTTTTCATCAGGAATCTGTGGACATATTAAGGTTTAAGATACAAATTGGGTATAACCATCTCAAGGTCCAGTGCTTACAGCAAAGATATATCTTCCTGGTAGTGTGATGAAAAGGACAGAAGTATGTAGTACTTTTTAAAAATTGAGAAGAGGCCTCTTAATTTTACACAGTGTGCCAATAAGAGTGAGAATAGAATAGCTCCCACTTCTAAAACATGTCTTCTTTTGTTCTTTATATGCATTTTATCTTCAAGATTTTACTATATTCATTTTAACCAACTACCTAATTCCACCACTGCAAAGTAGTAGTGTGTTCTCAGGAAGTACAGGATGAGATTCTATGGGCTATCTAAATGCTTGAGAAATTTTACACATAATATGTAATACTGTCCATTAAAATGTTTAATCAGTGCTATCCATATATGTGATATGTGGAGCACAGTTTCATTTCCCTACTTGAAAATGACCCAAGGTGTATGTAAAAAGTAGCTCTAGGCTAATTTTCAGAAATTTTACTGTTAAATAAAGGTTTATGTGCGTGATAAGATCCAGTAAGGATAAGATGTAAGTAAATGAATCATAATAAACAAAAATCTTATTGTCTAAATATAATGCTATTGTCTAACAACACCATAGTGTTGGTAGCTTCTTTCACAATTTTTCACTAGTGCCTAGGGATGGTACATTCATATATGCAGGGAGGTCTCTGAAACCCACTTTCAAGAGAAACTTAGCACATCAAGCAGATTTTAAGATCAAGACTACAGTTCTACGCCTTACTAATGTCATCATTTGTTTGAAATCAAGTTGCTCATTTTCTGCTGTATAGCTTTCATTCTGACCTTAATAAGAAAATAGAATATTCCTATGAGTGTGCTTTCTTCTCTGAAGCTGTAATATGAAATAAAGCATAAATCAAAGCTGTTCTGACAGATGAACAATACAATTTTGTAACAGAATGAGATTTTAAAAAAAAGAAAGAGCAAGTAGCTGATGAAAGATGAGTTGGACTGAGAGGAGCCATGCTGGAGTTGAAAGCAGCATTGTAGATTAGATGCTCCTTGGCTTTTCAACCAGCCTGGTGACTCATTCTACATAAATGAAGTTTGTGATATGTAATGAAAAGCTTTCTCTCTACACAGCAAGCAAATTAGCAGGTATTTTGTGGAAGGAATGTTAATGTTATCTCTCATTTGTTTTCTAGCAGGAGCATGTTAACAGAGCAGGTTTGAAAAGAATTTCACTTTTATAACATCAGGTGCCGAAGGTATTAGAACAAGGTCACCTCTGTAAAGTAATGAGGGAAAATTAGGTTATAAACATGCAGTGCCTAAAAATATATTCAGTCTGCTCTGCAGAGTGAATGCAATATAGGATCGCCCCAGATTGCTAATTTTCTTTTACTCCAAATGACACTCAGCCTCAAAGCTGAATTCAGAGTTGTGAATAATAAACTAGACAGGGTGGAGGAGGACTCCCGAGTCTGATCGCTGGAAATGAATTAAAATCAATAGAGTCCAAATACACATATGTAGATACTACTTGCCAGATGTTTTATAAAACAGAAAGCTTGACATACTTTGTCCACAAAAGCTCGAAGATCCATTTGTCTCTTTGGCAGAAACATTACAGTGGTCCAAGGAGAGAGAAGGCAGTGCTTAACTAGGACAGCATCAAAACATCGAAGAGCGCAGTGATTGATGGTGATATAACCAAGATGAGGATATGGACAAAAACACAAAACAGTGACAATAAAGCCCTGTAAAAGTGACAACAAAAGTCTGAATTGGTTTCTTCATTTTCTGCACACATATAAAGAGGCCACATGGGTTGTATAAGCAGAAAGACTACCAGATCTGGGTAATCAGGTCCTGGGTCGGATACAATCTTCTATGATGAACCATTAGGCACAAATGACCTGCCTCTGCAGACTCGGGTAATCATCCTGACAGTATTCCCTGGACCAGAAACACACATACTGATGCTGCTTTTCATCCTGCCTGCATATCATTGGCCCACATGCCTTGCCTTCCATAGCCTAGGCAATGATTTCTGACTCATATATATATTTGCTGTAGCTACATTAAAGCTTATTGTAATCACCTGTCATCCAATCAAAATATTTTAAAAAATTATGTGGAAAATTAATTACGAGTACCAATTCAGTACCATCCATCTAAAAATTCCTCCAAAGCAACATAATAATTTAATTACTTGATCAATAAACTAGACAAGTATAAAGTACATAGAAAAATAAAAGAGTGTTTTGAATAACAATAAAATCTATGCTAAATTAGAGATAATTTTCAACAGAAATTTAATTATAAATTACTGAAAATCTTTTGACCAAGATTATTGATAGGCTCAAAATGGTTGTATGCCATTCTGAAAATTTATGTATGTGAATTTGGTAGTTTATAAAGGCTCATTAGCTTAATACATGATTAAGTATCTCATTCAAATACTTTATTTCACAGGTGCAAATGCTGATGCTGGTAGAGAGAAAATTACATACACAAATCCATAAGCCACGATATGCCATATTTGGTTGATATCCCTGGGAGGCTTGACCATTCCTGAAGGGAAACAGAGGAGGAGTGAATCTGGGGAAAAGGAGGGAATGGGGATGAGGAAGGAGGGAAAACTGTGGTTCAGATGTAATATATGAGAAAAGAATAAATAAAATAAATAAATACTGAAATTTAAAAAAAATCGCAAGCTATTACAGAAAATCATAAGGGACTTGGCCCTAGGGTTTTGGTATGTCATTTCATTTAATACAAGACAAAACATGAAGGTTTTTTTTTTAATTAATTATTTATTTATTTTTTTTTACTAGTATACTGCTTCTTACACTTTCATTATCATTATTACAAATGTTCAGGGGCTGTTGCAAAGTGATTGAAAAATGCCTGGGAGTAAGGTCCATCATATGTGCTGTCTTCACCTCTGCACAAGTGATCCAGTGCAGAAACAACCAAGAGACAATGAGCTAGCAGGAGATGAGATTACAAAATGTTGCTGTTCCTTTAGCTTGGAACTAGAGTGCTATTTTATTTCCAGTGATTTTAAGAAGAATAACGCATTAGGGCAGATTTAATGATTAGCATAGAAAGTGTCCTGTGCGTGTTGCCTCAGATCCTGACATATATTCAGTTAGCAGTAGGACATGCATCAAGGAAAGAGCCAGGGTTAGCATAATATAGATCTCAATTTTGAAGAAAACTCAGAAAATAAATCAATGCTTGTCTAAAGGTTATAAAGTAATGTGGGAACTATTTGAGCTCTAGTGATTACAAGATCAGAAGATTAAAAAATAACCCTGAGGGTGTGCTTTGGGAACAGCTTCCTCTGATGATCTATGGGAGATTTATGAGTGACTTGAAATCGTTTTTGATTGGAAATAACTTTAACCCTGGAAACATATTTAGGTAGAATAGAAAAGATGGTGGGAACATTGAGAGAGAGAGAATATGTTCTTTATGTATGTCCTAACCCAGGGCATTGCAGGAGTTAGGTAAGTCCTTATCCACTGAGCAACACTCACAGTTTGTGCACATTTTAAAAGGCAACCATTCACTTCTGAAAGACTAAAACAATCCTATTAAGTTAATGCAGCTAAAGAGAAACAAAAAAGACACAAACTTCTATGATAATAAGGATAATATAAAGAACGAAATTAGACTATAAAGATAATCAATGTCATCTTAGAATTTAATTTGGGCACTCGTGTGTGTGTGTGTGTGTGTGTGTGTGTGTGTGTGTGTGTGTGCAAATATGACAAATGCTTGAAAGGTAACACAGAAAGACAAAGTTAAATCTAGTGCTAGAACATATGCTCAACCAAAGACTTTTATGAAGTCCAATGTTTAGAAAATAGTAATTTTTGATTTTAGAATCAAAGTCTCTAATGACAGTCAAGAAGAAATCTGAATACTTGAAGTTATAGTTGGTAAACCATTGCCTATCTCTCCCTTGCATATTGTTATCATTCTTATAGTCTAGTACATTCTGTTTAGTATAGCTATTAGTGCTGGGTTTAGAAGAGAAAGGAAACGTTAGATGTGAGATTAGCCTCTCTGACTAAGGCTTCCCAAGATGTGTAAAGAGAGAGTACATGTGCTAGTTGCAGAGGAAGGATTTAAAAAACCTTTTCCTTGTCCTCTTTATGTCTGACTAATAACTTTCTTTAAAAAGATATATATTACTATAATTATTTATAAACATGGTCATTTATTTAATTGTATTCAAAATGTCCCTTAATCTTGTCTTTAAATGAACTTTATAGATAAAACAATGATAAATAGAAAGTTATGTTCTTTGTGAGTGTTACACATGGCTTTTCCAATGGCTCATTTTTATTTTGTATTTTTGTGCACAAAGGTAGATTAAGCACAAATAAGACAAATAGTAAGGAATTTGAGTTTCTAAGGTACCATTGAAACTCTTAAGCTACCATCTCATTGAGTGGAAGGGAAATATGTCAGAAAATAATAAAGCGTCAGAATTAAGCAGAATGTTCAAGACATACTTATTAGTGTCAAAGAGGAAGCAAAAATGTCAAACATACTATAAGTCTTCTATTTTACTTATTAAAAAATGGGAACCATCCATTGAGTTTTGACATATTAGTTATGTGGGAGGCAACCTTTATACCCCATTCTACCTTACCCTCAGTTCTTATCCATCATCATACTTGCATAATTTGTATTTAAATTTTCTTCCTGTTCTCCATATGATTTCTTAATTTCTATTCATGTAACTTAGGCTTGTCTCTCTCCTGCACTGGGCTCCTCGGGTATATAATGCCTGCCAATACTTTTGTAATTACTTCTTTTGAACTAATGAGTGTTCTTTTCTAAAAGCAAATCAGATCACATCTCTGCCCTGCTTAAACTTCCTTAGAGCATGCATTCCTTTTGCACTGAACTACATCTCTAGTTGTAGCTAAAATTGTACCAAGCACAGTATCGATGCTCAATAAATACTGTAGTGAATAAGTAAGAGAATTGTAAATGTGGAAGAAATAATTGATATTCTTATCATGAAACTTTAGCCCAATAAAACTGTTTTGCCCATTCCTGCATGTACAATTCCCAGAGCCATCGAGTCTTTGGGTAGTCAACAATTATCTATCACTGCCTTATAGTTTATTATATATGTGAGTGTAATGACTGGTGTTGCTGCAACTTGACAGCATTTGGAATCAACCAGAATGCAGGGTGCTGAGGACGCTTGTGAGGGATTTTCTTGTTCAGATTATTTGAGGAAGACTCTTGAATGTGAGTGGTACCTTCTGGTGACAGACCCAATAAAGAACATGGAAGAAAAAAGATTTGCTCTTTGTTTGTTTTCTCTCAAATGTGCTGACAAGTTCCTCTGTCATGTTGCTGCAGCTTTTCTTCTAGTATCCTTTAGATATTAACACCAACTTCTGTGGGCTTTGAAATTAGATGGAAGAATACTGGCTTTTTAAGAATCATCCAGCCCTTTAGCACCAGATTGAGACTGCTGAGAAATCCCGACTTGTGAGTGGGACAACTGTAGGATTCTTAGTCTCTCTAGTATTTGACAGCCATTGTTCTCTCTCTCTCTCTCTCTCTCTCTCTCTCTCTCTCTCTCTCTCTCCTTCTCTCTCTCTTTCATCTATCTTTATCTTTTAACTACCTATCAATCTGTATGTGTATCTATCTATATATGTATATTTTACCCCTTCTGACCTTTTATAGAACACTGACAAATACAATAGTATAAACACATTTATGGCTACACACATGCCTAAGTGTTCAAATATCAAGGATATTTAATATATTATATATGATTATATAACAACTTTATAAATGTTTGTATTAGAAGACTTAAGGATTAGTATTTTTTGTATAAATATATGAAAATTTATTCAAAAGCCACCTAAAATGAAATAGATGAAAGTTAATTTACAAAGAATATCATTGGTACCACAACAAAACTTCAATAATAAAGCCTTTCCATGTGTGTTATAGTCATGGTTTACATTCAAGCCATTTGTTATACACTCCTCCTTCCCTTCCAAAATTGTCTTGTAGCTCTCTGTGGTAACTATGTTTGTTTGTGTCAGGAATTTCTAAATTAAGGGTGTTGACTCCTTTCCAGTTGGTGGAATTAGGCAGTGTGTTCTCTTGGCCGCAGCACTTGTTTTGGGGAGGAGCCTCTGACAGAGGCTCAGCTAATGACTTGTAATCAGATATCTACTGGGATTATGAAGTCCAAGGTCAAGGGATGTAAAGCTGAAGCTGTTGCATCCACCTTGGCACAAACATGGGGATGCTGATGAAAGAGCAGAGCAGCACAGAGAGCATTGACTTATGCGATCCAGAGAATCAGGCTTTGGTGTCTTGATGTGAATCAAGGTACAAAATAAACCCTTACCAGAACTGTTCTGTGTTTGAGATAATACAGTCACTTCTAAATACCCTTTGGGATTATTTCATGCCACTGGTAAATACTGTGCCTGGAGTGATACTTATGTGTCACCTAACTTGCATATCCCCTGGGTGCCTGGGAAAAAGTTCATCCCAGGCCATTAGATTCAGGCTGAAAGGTTATCGTTGTCTTCAGGCCAGGGGCAGAACTTCTTGGTGAGTCAGACAGTCTAAAGAAGTGTCAGCTGTAGCCACAGCAATGAAATTAAGCTCTGCACTACAGTGTGTGCTAAGGACACCTATCTACTTTCACGGATAACAGACTGCACCTGCTGCTAAGGATGCTCCTAGCCAGAGACTTCCCATACATGCCCTGGTCAAATATAAAAATCTGACAAAAATGCAGATGGACAAATCATACCTCTGCTTTTAGCTATCACTGTTTTATTCAGTAAAACCCCAAACTAGGCCCTCTACATATTCAACAGTTGTCTGGACAATAGACTGCTTTATGAAAAGCATCTTTACATTTATGACCCATTTGAAGTTGCTATAAACCTGCCCTTTTAAATTATTTAATTCACCCTTCCCTACTTCATATTTTGCCCTATCTTCTGCAGAGAAAGAAGAACCATGTGGGGATAGACCATTTTCTGCCATCAAGACCAGAGGAAGGGAAGACATGATCTGACAGCTGCTGATCCTATAATCCCAGAGTTTGGCAATCAGAATGGTGAAAGGTTCAAGGCAGCAGTCCTGTTACTGTCTATGTGTGAATAGTTTATGTGTGAAATGGTATCCAAAGAAATCTTTCATGAAAGGAGTTTGGAAAGTGAATGAGTGAGGAAGAAACTTGAGCTAGTGGAGGAGTGGAAGACAGGGTCTTGGTTGTTGGCTGCTCAATTATGATATAATGACTCTTGAGAGAAGAGCAGAATGCTTGCCACTTCCTTTAGCCAGACTCCTGCAGATAGTACCATACAGACTGCCATCTGCAAAAGAATAGAAGCTATGAACCAGATCATGATACATCTCTGCATGAAATTTGAGGGAAACAGTAAAATGGTAGACATTACTAATGTTGTCATGCTTAAAATATAAATGGATATGGAAGATTATTTTAGTCAAGAGGAAGTAAAACAAGCAGACAAAAACATGATACATTATATAAGTCATAAAAATGGGATTGACCTATGAATGAAAGTTCCCAGAAATAAGCTAAACATTGCAATGCCTTCTGCAAGGCTGATTGACCTTTAGTCTTCTTAATAGCCATCTGGTGGCTTCATCTGTACTTGAATGACAGCTTTGTGCCCATTGGGTAACTCACTTGGAGTATTCAAATTGAGCATTGATTTCTCTTTGTATGTCTTAATTTAGCAGACCAGTAGCTTTCACCAACCCCGAAGCTAATACTGTCACCAGATACCATCTTAGGCAGTTACATGAGGATTCCTGATTTTGATTTCACCAGATGTTTTAGTATGCATTCTAATACTGTGAAGAGACATCATAACCAAGAAATTATTCTCAAAGAAAGCATTTAATTGAGGACTTGCTTACAGTTTCAATAGTTAGTCCCTTATCATCAAGGCAGGGAACACAGTGGCACATAGTGCAGGAGCAGTAGCTGAGAGCTTTACATTCTGATCTGCAGGTAAGCAGGCAGGCAGAGGGAGAAAAAGGGACTGGCATTTTTTTTTTTAACCTCAAATCATTACCCTCAGTTACCTATTTCTTTCAGCAAGGTAATATCTACTGCAACAAGGTCATACCTTCTCATCATTCAATAAGCATTCTTATCCTTTTAACCACTTCTACTCCCTGGTGACCAAGCAATCAAATACACGAGCCTATGAGGACCATTCTTACTCAACCCACTATACCTATTTTCTCATGTCTCCATCAATATACGTAAACGCATCTTGATTTGTGACTTTCCTTCATCCTATTTCTATAAAAGCTTCATGAACAAACAGAGAATTGACTTCCCTTTGGATGTCCTAACTTAGCAGACCAGTAGCTTCCACCAACCTCAAAGCTAATTGTGTCATCAGACACCATCTTGTTTGGTGCTCCTTCAAGGAAGAGCATAGTATTTAGGGTCACCTAAATCTGTGCTCCCACATCATGGTCACTACTATGATTTGGCTCCCAGACTAACTCTTTCTTATTACCTTTGATGTAAAAGCTGTATTTTTATAAACATGAGCCTAAAGGAAAGGAAGAAATTAAATATATTGGAAGAAAGAATTCTGAAATAAGCAAAACTTAAAATGAAACAAGTAAAACTTTTGTCCCAATGAGAAAAGAATTTGTGAAATATCTCTATTCTAATCCTTTAAAATATCTTTTAGAAGAGATCACATAAGGTTGTTTTCCATGATAAATCAACCTTGTAACAATTACTATTTGTGAATAAACTACCTATGGGAAATATGTGTTTTATAATTCATACTTGGGATTTTTCAGAAAGTTAAAGCAATATAGAGTTAGTGTATCATTTTGATGATCTATAAACTTTACCAGACCCAAAGGAATTCCAATTATTCTATCAAATTACTCTATAATTGAAGTAACATCTCTACTCAATAAAGCCGATTCTCATGTCCAAAGCAGTGTGTGAGCCATTGCTGAGTGTCTTAACAGCCCCTGTGTTTGCTTGCATATTCTCACATTAGTTTCCAACTAATTACTTTGTAAAACACTTTGGGATAATTTGGTGGTGAATAGTATCGTATATAGCAAACACATTTCTTTTCTCAAGCAGTGCCTCACATTGGGAACTGAACTTCAATTCTGTCTCTTCTGTGTGTTTTAATAGTAAGTATTGTATACAAAATATAGACAGTCATAGGTCTTCTTTTAAGATGTTGTGTATTTACACATAAATATTTAAATAATAGGGGGTTTAAAATAATCATCTTTATATTCCACATAATAGTTTGATTATGTATAAAATATTGGTTAAAAGTTTACATTGTCAAGGGCTGTAGAAATGATTCAGCATGTCAGAGCACTGATTGCTCTTACATTTGGGTTACACTTACAGTTCCTACAAGGTAACTTACAACCACCCATAACTCAAATTTGAGGGGATCCAAATGATCTCTTCTGACCTCCAAAGGCACTAGACACATATATTGTGCATAGACATACAAATAGACAAAAAAACTGTACCTACACACAAAATAAATGAATAAATAAATCTTTACAGATATTCCAGTTATCAATTCATTTTTTAATTTAATTTTTGAAACTTTAATTCAAGAGAACTGTGTTTACTTCATTTTTACCCCCTTCCCTGTCCAACTCCTCTACTGTCCCCTCAGCTCCCTGTCAAACTCAGGACCTTCTATATTTGTTGTTGTTGTAGTATACACACACACACACACACACACACACACACACACACACACACATACACACACACACTGATGGTCCCGATTAATGTTTATATGCATTTAGTATTAAAACTGACTGTTTGGACCTGGATAAACAACAGTTTTAGGACAAAAATGATTTGAAACAACATGGAGATGTTGTTAAGTAGCTTTAATTATTTTTATTTTTACATGTATGAGTGCTTTGCCTGACTGCCTTTGCTCCACCTATATGCTCTGTATGAAGCCAGAAGAGGGTGTCAGATTTCATAAATATGGAGTTACAGATGGTTCTGAACTGCTGTATGGGTGCTAAGGTAATCGCCCCTAAGTCTGCTGGAAGATCAGCCAGTACTCATGAGCACCGAGCCATCTTTCCAGCCCCAAGCATAAGATAAGTTTTGGAAAAATGCCTACTGTACAAAAGCTTCATGAAACAATTAGTAGGATGGTTTTACTGTTATAATATAAAATACTCATTTTACTTCATTTACATGGAACATATTTTCTTTTCAGTTGTTTTTATGTAATGTTTTGTTGAAAACATTTCATGGTTTTCATATTTGTATCATTTCCCTCTCTTCTAATCCTTCCCAAATCCTCCATGTTCAACCAACCTTATATTCTTTTTCTTGCCATCTCTTTCCAAAAACACACAAGCAAGCAAATATGAAACAAACAAAAAGAAGCAAGAATATAAGTGCAAAATTGAAAATCAACACAATCAAGCCAAAGAATAGGACAAAAATGCCAAACAAAGCACAACAAAGCAAAAAGTCCAAGGAAATACTATTGAGTTAGTTGAGTATTGGTCAACTACACCTGTCCTGAAGAGGGGTTGAAATCTCTGATGAGACTTTGTAAGAGAAAACTGATTTTCCTTTGGCTAGTAGGTATCAGTAGGACACAGCTTATTGGTTAGGGGTTGTATACTGTGTCTACTTTCCCCTCAGTCCTGGGACCCCATCTGGATTGCACCTATCAGATCTTGTACATTCTTCCATAGTCTCCGTGAATTCACATGGGCATCAGTTGTGTTGTGTTAATAAGACTTCTTAGAGTTGTTCATTAGATCAGGCTCTTACAATGTTTTTACCTCCTCTACCCCATTAACCCCTGAACCTTGAGGGGAGAGAATTGATGAAGAAATACTGTTTAGGATTGAGTGACCCAAAGTGTCTCATTATCTGCAAACTGCTCAGTTGTGTGTCTCTGAGTCAATTGTGATCTTCTTCAAGAAGACACTACTCTGATATATGTCGAGCAAGGCATTGATTTATGGATATAGCAGTATATTTTATTGCTATGTTCCTTTAACAAAATAATAATATTACATTTTCCTCTAGGCCCATGACCTACTTCATCTCAGATTCTTTGCCAGTTTAGCAGTGTCAGGTATGGGTTCCATCTCATAGCATGGGCCTTAAAACTAATCAGAAAGTTGTTGGTTACTCCCATAACATTTGCATCACTATTGCACCAGTATATCTTGCAATCAGGTTCTGGAATATGCCCTAGGGTTTGTTTCTGGGTGATATTGGTGATTACCTTTCCCCTCTTGTAGCATGCAGAGTACTTTCCAGTATTATGAACACTAGACAATAGGAATGAAGCTTCTTGTAAGTCAATAGCTTGACTTCTCTGTGCTTGATGACCTAAGTAAGTGTTGTTCTCTGCCAATAGGGCCTTATCATTATGTTGTAGAGAGGAACCAATAGCCTTGACATTAGTCTGTAATGTTTGGGGATTTTCATGGGGCCCATTTGGCCAATGACTCAATGTAGCCCATTCTTAGAACCTGAGGTTTTACATGGTGACATAAGATGTCTAGTTGGGGCCTTTTATACTTTGTTATTTGTTGCTACAATTTAGACAATGTTCAAATATGTATATATTTTGAAAGTTTCTACAGTAATATGTTTCCTATGGCTTTTAAAATGGTCTTTAGTGTTTGTTGTCCCTCTGTGTATTCCCTAATGTACCCTTTTCTCCTATTCCCTCTCTATTTAATCCTCCTATTATAGCTTCCCCATGTTCTCTCTATAACCCTACATTCTATTTTACCATCATTGAGAGATCCGGGCTCCTTATTGGGTACCTATTCTTCGCGATTATATAGGTTGTAGCATACATATGAAAGACTTAAACGCTACTATGATGGCTATTCTTGGTTGTCAATTTGATTATATCTCAAATGAACTAGAATCCAGAAATGCAGGGTACCCTTGTGACCTGGATCTTGAGGCAGGAAGCCAACATTCCTTTGACCTGGATCTTGAGGTAAGAAGGCAAACAAATCTGGGCTATACTTTCTGCTGGAAGCCTATCTAAGGGCAATGAAAGAAGTAAGGATTCATTCATTCTTCGTCTGCTTGTCCTGGCCCTGTCAGGACATCCATTCCTTCATTGGCATTATATAATACTCCTTTGGGACTCCAGCATATACAGCAGACCAACTGAGATACCCAGCACTATGGAACTGTGCAACTACTAGATTCTATGACAGCTAGTCATTGTTAGACTGCAGCCTGTAAGTCAGTCATTCCAATAAATTCCAAAATATATATTCTGTAAGTTCTATAACTTATATATTCTATAAGTTCTGTGACTCTAGAGAACCCAGACTAATACTGATACTAGTACAAGTGCAGTGGAGTATTAAAGCAGCAGACCTGCCTATCTTTTATGGAAGACTGTGGAAGGACTTCGGAACTTTGGACTAGAAGAGCTATTGAGTGTTAAGAGTTCTATGGGCTGTTCTGTGGAAACCTGGAAGAAAAGAATGTTGAGAGCAGTGAAGAGGATGGACATCTGTCTCGTGAAGTTTCAGAGGTAAGTTTAAAGACACTATGAGGGTCATTTTGTTATTTTGAATTAAGATTCTGTGATTCTCATTAGCTGGGACAAAAGAATCAGTTGTGATTGACAAGATACCAGAACTACTAAAGCAAAACTTTGCTTTGCTGGTCAGCTGGAATTAAGAAATTAGCAGTGACTAAGGTGAGACCAGCATCACTGAGGTAAAATCTTCTGGGAAGTGTTTGCTGAGAATACAGAGAAGATATGCTCCAGAGGTGGCCAAGGTTGTACCTCTTGTAAGCAGCCAAACTTAATAATGTGTAAGAGTCACTTAGGTGGAACTTGTTTTGAAGGAATGAAGGGATATGGAGAATACATAAGCCTTGACACTGTGAGAGGCATGGAGAGGCCATTGGTGAAGGTGCAGCCTCAGTGGCAGTTGAAAGCCTAGGACTGAAGGGATCATTTAAAGAACTTGAGGATTGGCACCATGAAGAGAGGCTATTGGTGAAAGTGCAACCAAGTTACAGCAGAAGACCCCAGCAATTTGGATATGCCAGAACCATGGGGTGACCACCAAGAATAGCAGCAGCAATGGAGTGGAGTCAGTTGGAGCCTAGAAGACAAGCTGTGTGTGTGTGTTGTAGATGGTTGAGCTGGAAAGGCAACATAAGCCCTTTGGAAGATTCTAGAAGATCATGAAGGAATCCCAGATATTGGACATTTAGTTATTTATACTTTTGGAGTTTGATTTTGCTCGGATCAAATTGTGATAGTGCTCTGGTTCTTCCCTCTTGAAGAAGGTATTTAATTTAATACCTTTTGATTTTTAAAAGAGCCCACAGATGAAAGACTCTAACTTTCAAAAGAGACTGAAATTTTAATGTGTTTGAATTTGTAAAGACTTGGACTTTTAAAATTACTTATGATTTTAATGTGAGATCTTGGGTATGAATAAGAAAGGAAGGATTGTGATTTAATAGTGATGTGTTGTTTATGTGTAAACTTGACAAGGGGTCAGTTGTATTGGCTAGTTTTGTGTGTCTGCTTAGTACAAACTAGTGTCATCAGTGAGGAAGGAGCCTCATTTGAGAAAATTCTTCCAAAAAGTACAGGTGTAAGGTATTTTCTCAATTAGTGACCAATGAGGGAGGGCCTAGCCCATGGTAGGTAGTGAGATCCCTGGGCTGATGGTCCTGAGTTCTATAAGAAAGCAGGCTGAACAAGCCAGCAAATGCAAGTCAATGAGAAGCAACCTTTTAAGGTTTTTGCATCAGCTCCTGCATACAGGATCCTGCCCTGTTTGAGTTCCTATCCTGACTTCTTCAATGGTGAGCAGCAAAGCTGAATAACTTGCTTTATGGTCATGGTGTTTCAGTGAAGCATTAGAAACCCTAAGACAGCTACCATTCAAAAACAAGAAAAAGCACATAATATTTGTCTTTTCTGTTTTGGTTACCCAATACAGGATAATATTTTTCCACCTCCTTCAATTTTCCAGTGAATTTCATTTTTTAATAGCTAAATAATATCCCATTGTGTAAATGTACCATATTTTTTCATCATTCATTCTTGACATTGGCATAAAAACAGACACATTGATTAATGGAATTAAAGAACTATACTGTAGTAGTTTGAATGTAATTGGCCCCCATTAAGAGGTGTGACTTTGCTGTAGTAGGTATGGCCTTTTTGGAGGAAGTATATCATTGTGGAGGCAGGCTTTGAGTTCTGATATATGCTCAAACTACGCCTAGTGTCTCAGGCCACTTCCTGTTACTTTCAAGGCAAGATGTAGCTCTTTCTCTCTCAGCTCCTTCTCCAGCACCACGTCTGCCTGCATGGTGCTATGTACCATCATGACGACAATGAGGTAAATCTCTGAAACTGTAAGTCACCAAATTTAATGTTTCCCTTTATAAAAGTTACCATGATCATGGCGTCTCTTCACAGCAATTGAAACCCTAACTAAGACATATAAACATAAATCTAAACACCTATGGATGCCCAATTTTGATAAAGAAAACCAAAATACACACTGGAAAAAAAGGCAGCATATTCACCAAACAGTACTGTTCAAACTGGGTGGCTTCCAATAGAAAAATGAAAATAGGTTCATGTTTATCAAGCTAAAACAACTCAACTCCAAATGGTCCAAAGACTTAAACATAAAAACAGATACAATGAACCTGATAGAAGAGAGAGTCAGGAATGAGATTCTAGTTTGACACTGGAGAAGACTTTCTGAACAAGATACTGAAAGCTCAGAAACTAAGACCAACAACTGATAAATGGGACTACTTGAAGCTGAAAAGTTTTTCTAAGGCACAGGATACCAGATTTCAGGAAAAGTGACAAGTTAAAAAATGAGAAAGTATCTTTACCCATTGTATATATCTGATAAAGAGTTAGTTTCTAAAATACATAAAGAACTTTAAGATAAAAAATAACCCAATTTAAACATAGAGAACTAAACCCAGAGTTCTCAAAACATGTCCAGGGTCAGACTGTCTAAATGCAGAATTCTATCAGACTCTCAAAGAAAAGCTCATGCAAATACTCCTCAAATTATTCTGCAAAATAGAAACAGAAGGAACATTCCCCAATTCATTTGTGAGGCCAAAGTCACCCTGATACACAAACCACACAAAAAAACAGAATTACATTTCGATTTCCTGTATGAACAAAGATACAAAAATACTCAATAAAATTCTTGCAAACCAAATCCAACAACAGATTAAAAGTATTATCCTCCATGACCAAGTAGACTTCATCCTAGAGATATAGGCATGGTTCAACATATAAAAATCAGTCAATGTAATCCACTATATAAACAAACTGAAAGAAAAAAAAAAACACATGATTATTTTATCAGATGCCTATATGCCAAAAAAGCCTTTGATAAAATCCAACACCTTTCCATGATAAAGTCTTGGAAAGATCTATACATAATGAAGGCAATTTAAAGCAAATCTGTAGCCAATATCAAATTAAACGGTGAAAAACTCAAAGCAGTCCTACTGGAATCAGGAATAAGACAAGGCTGTCCACTCTCTCCATACCAATTCAATACATTACTCGAAGTTCTAGCTAGAGCAATAAGATAACTGCAGGAGATCAGGAGGATACAAATTGGAAATAAAGAAGTCAAAGTATTGT
Organism: Onychomys torridus; assembly: GCF_903995425.1. Lineage (NCBI taxonomy): Eukaryota > Metazoa > Chordata > Mammalia > Rodentia > Cricetidae > Onychomys > Onychomys torridus. The sequence continues at coordinate 16,401,146 of NC_050456.1, forward strand.
TAATTGCAGATGATATGATAGTACACATAAGTAACCTCAAAAACTACCAGTGAATTCCTACCACTGACACAAGTCTTCAGTGAAGTAATTGGATATAATATTAGCTCAAAGTATCAGTTGCTTTCCTATATGCAAATGACAAATGGACTGAAACAGAAATCAGGGAAGCAATACCCTTCACAATAGCCAGAAATAACATAAAATATTTTGAGAGAACATTAACCAAGCAAGTGAAAGACCTATATGACAATAATGTCAAGTCTCTGGAGAAAGAAATTGAAGAGGATATCAGAAAATGGAAAGATTTCCCATGCTTATGGATTAGTAGAATCAACATAGTAAAAATAGCAACTTACAGATTCAATGCAGTCACTATCAAAATTCTAATATAATTCTTGTGTAGACCTTTAATGGACATTACAAAACTTCGTATGGAAAAGAAACAAACAAAAAACACACGATAGCTAAAACAATCCTGAACAACATAAAAGAACTTCTAGAGATATTAGCATCCTTGATTATAAGCAGTACTAAAGAGTTATTGTAATTAAAACCACATGGTGTTAGCATAAACACAGATACATTGTTCAATGGAATAAAATTGAAGACCCAGACATAAATCTATACACCTACAGACACTTTGATAAAGAAGCCAGAAAGACACTGAAAAAAAGTAAGCATCTTCAACAAATGATACTGCTATAACTGGGTGGTGGCATGTAGACGAATGCAAATAGATCCATATTTATCACCTTGCACAAAATTAAAGTTCAAGTGGACCAAAGACCTGAACATAAAACCAAATATACTGAACCTGATAGAAAAAAAAGTGTTAAACCACTTTGAAAGTCGATATGGTAGTTCCTCAGGAAATTGAGGCTCAATCTAACTCAAGACCAAACTATAACACTCTTCAGTGTATACCCAAAGGACACTGCATCCTGCTTTAAAAATACTATCTGAACTGTGTTTATAGCAGCTTTATTCCTAATAGCCAAAAATGGAAACAGTCTAGATGTCTTTCAACTGCTGAACGGATAAATAAAATGTACATTTATGCAATGTTGTAATTACTCAGCTGTTAAAAACAATGACATGAAATTTTCAGATAAACCAATTCTACTAGAAAAAAATCATTCTGAGTTGGGTAACCCAGACCCAGAAAGATAAACATGATATGTATTCACTTATAAGTGGATACTAGCTGTTAAGTAGATGATAATCATGCTAAAATCCACAGACCTGGGAAGGCTAAGTAACAAGGAGGGCTTTAATGGGGATGCATGGATATCCCAAGGAAGTGGAATGAATAGAATTTTGGGGTGGTTTGGGGGTGGATGGGCATGGAAATAGGAAGGTTTTGGTGTGGAGGATACAGGAAGAGAGTACTGGTGGAGTTGACTGGAAGTGAAGATCACTGAGTGTAAATGTAATGCAGTGGAAACTCCCTGGAAAATTTAAGGGTGACCCTACCAAAGACTCCTAGAAATGGAGGACAAAGACCTGGAACTGGTATTTTCTGTAACCAGGCAAGGCTTCTGATGTAGGACTGGGACCCCATGCCAGCTAAAAAACCTTTGACCTCTAATCTATCTTGCCTACATGATGTGCTGGGGTAATGAGGGCACAGGACTTGTGGGAGTGGCAAACCAATGACTGGTCTTATTTTAGGCCCATTCCTTGGGAAGTAGCCTATGGATGACACTGCCCCAAAGACCAGGAAGCAGAGGTTGGATAGCCTGGAGACATAGGATAGAAGAGGATAGAAGGGGGAAATCAATAAAATTATTCCTGATATTTAGCTATTCTCATATATTGATGCCTAGTCTAAATGTTATCAATGAAACCTCTATAGGCAGTTGATAGGAACAGATGCAGAGACCCCCCCATCCCAGCCAAACATTAGGGAAAGAGAGAGCCCAAATTGGAAATTTCCATCAGTTCCTTCCCCTTGGACCTGAGAGAACCCTATGGAAGAGGGAAAGGAAGAATTGTAGTAGCCAGAGGGGCCAAGAACACCAGGAGAACACATGCCCACTAAATCAACTAAGCAGCGTTCATAGGGGCTCACAGAGACTGAGGCAGCAATCATGGAGCCTGCATGGATTTTTGCTAGGTCCTCTGCATATATGTTATAGTTGTGTAACTGGGCAGTTTTAGGGACTCCTAACAGTGAGAATAGAAGCATCTCTGATTCATTTGCCTGTTTTGGTACCATTTTGGCAACCTACTGGGTAGCATTGCATAGCACTGATATGAGAGATTGTGTCTAGTCTTATGGTGTTTGATATCCCTGGGAGGCCTGCTCTTTACTTAAGGGAAATAGAGGAGTGGATCTGAGGTAGATGGAGGGAAACGGGTAACTGGGAATAGTGGAGGGAGGGGACAATAAAATTGGGCTATATTGAAAAAAATAAAATAATAAAGATTAAAAAAAGAAAAAGAAGTCACAGGAAAACATAAAGAAATGTTTAACATCAATAGCTATTATGGAAATGAAAATCAAATTATGAGATTTCATCTTAGCCATGTCAGAATGGGTAATCATAAATTAAAATAAATGGAAATGATAATCAATAAAATGTATGACAGCACATGTTTATGAGATTGTGGGGAAAGGGGAACCCTTATTCATTAAAGTTAGGTGTGCAAACTTGCACAGCTGATATATAAATTAATGTGGTGGTTCCTTAGGAAGCTCAGAATGGCTCTACCTCAAGATCCAGCAAATCTGCTTTTAGATTATACCCACAGGACTCTCCTTCATACTGCAGAGACATTTGCTCATACATGTTAATTGAGACTTTATTCATAGTAGCAGATATTGGACATAGCCTAGGTGAAAGAGACTTTCAAAGGAAAATACTGTAATTTATCAAAAAAATATAAGCACCATAAATCTGAAAATTATATAAATTTCAATAATCATTGACCTTTGTGTCTGCCATCCTGAGCTCAAATCACCTTCAGTAATGAATGATACTGTTTCAGCTTTCTTTTCTTCTCGATCATGCTAATCTCCCATTACTGGAGACTGCATTTACAATGCATGCCCAAGGTCATTTCTTTGTGTAGCATTATTAAGAGAATATAAATGTTTTCTTAATATCAATGTGCTTCTTTGTGGGAATTGTTTTGTTATATCTGATTATGTTATTCTTTTGAAATGTTTTACAAAATTCTCAAGTACATTGTGTACTCAGTGCAAAATACCTGAATATTAATTTTTAAGATGGTTTTATTTTAGGAAGTTTTCTATTTCTAGGAGTTAGGTGAGTGAGTTCTCAATGACATTTCTCCTGTATTTGAGAATGTGACACATATATGAAAACTTATATGAAAGGCTTTTATTGTCTTCAAATTGCATACAAACCAACTGCTGACACCAACGATTATTTTGTGCATGATTTGATATTTAACAATGTTCATGGTCCTGTGGAGTTATATAACACCACTAATTACATTACTTGGGATTCACTTAGAATGGCTGAGGGTATCTTTGGGATTCTTGATTTGTGGCATGAAATACCAAGTGATATGTTTGTTGCTAAATATTCTTACAAATTTGTCTAATGGTAAATAACGAAGCTTGCTATTTGTTAGGCAGTGGTACTAAAGTCATTGCATTAAAAGAGGTAGTCCAAGGGTTCTCTGGTCTATTCATTTTCCAGTAGCCTAGAGACTGAACTGCAGTGCTGAGAGGCAAGTTGGGATTTTTAACTCAGTATGCCAATATGGCAAATGTCCAGAACATGATCACAAAACAGCTGTTTTCCTCCATAACAGGGTGAATTATAGTGCATGGTGGAGCCAACAAACCTCTTAGCATTTGTGCAAGAGGTTCTTTTGCCAGCCAGGGAGCAAGTATCAGAGGCATTGGCTTTAGAAGACTTGGCATTGTTTAATTCTGGCCATGACAAAAGTCTGTCTTTCAAGTATTGTTAAATGCACTCATGAAAATCTTAAGGTGGTGATGAGTAAGAGAACAGCTCAAGTGAAAACAGACAGGGCATTTTCATAAAGCAACTTTATAACTCTTTATAGAATGGCTTTGGAGTTCTATTTATACACTATAGATACAGATCACAACAATAATATAGTAATAAACATTTTAAATATTTTATATGCAATAGTAAAATAAGATTTGAACAACCAGAAAATCACAGAGGGATATGTTCATCAAAGTTGGAAATTCTGGAGGATAATGAGGTATACTGAATCTCTGAGCAACACACTGAATGACTGCCAACCTTGAAAATCATAGTCTACCCAAATAAAAGTTTTATTTACCAAGTAATAGTGGATTTCAATGAGGAAAGAATATGAAAAGGGAACACTTAAATAAATAAGCGGAAAGTACGTCTTTCTCTTTTAAAAAAATGTAAAGAAAAGCTAAGACTATGACTTCTAAATGGAAACTTATGAAAGCAATTGTCTCACTTTACCTTTAGCAGGCCTTGATTTTTTTCATTTTTTCTTTAATAAGAAATTTTCTATTCTCTCTACATACAAAACATAGCTCCCACCTCCTCCCACCCCCCCAACGCTCTCTCCCAAGCCATCCCAAATCCCTACATCCCTCAAATCAAGGTCTCCCATGGGGAGTCAGCAGAGCCCAGCACACTGAGCCTAAGCAGATCCAAGCCCCTTCCCACTGCACCAAGGCTGCACAAGGCATCACACCATGGGCACCAGATACTCAAAAGCCTGCCCATGTACCAGCGATTGATCCAAATCCACCTGCCTGGGTGCCTCCCAAACAGTTCGAGTCAAAAACTGTCTTCCTTATCCGGAAGGCATAGTCCAGTCCCATGGGGACTCCACAGCCACTAGTCTACCATGGGCTTCCACTAGTGTGCCCAGGTCAACCCTGCACATCTTCCCATCATGATCTCCATGCACCACTCCCCCAGCAGGCCTTGATATTTAAGATAGTACAGAATAGGATAAGAGCTGTCATTTAACAGTGACTGCCGCTGCTTAAATTTATACCCCAATAGTTTTTGATAACAATACCTTTTTAAAAAACAGCTTGGTGAAGAAGTTTTCCCATTCTGTAGGCTGTTGCTTTGTCTTGTTGATCATGTCCTTTGCTCTACAAAAGCTTCTTAGTTTCAACAGGTCTCATTGATTGGTTGTTTCTCTCAGTTTCTGTGCTACTGGTGTTATATTTAGAAAGTGATCTCTGGTGTCAATGCGTTCAAGACTACTTCCTACTTTCTCTTCTATCAGGTTCAGAGTAACTGGATTTACGTTGAGGTCTTTGATCTACTTGGACTTAAGTTTTGTGCACGGTGACAGATATGGATCTATTTGCAGCCTTCTACACATTGACATCCAGTTATGCCAGCACCATTTGTTGAAGATGCTTTCTTTTTTTCATTGTACATTTTTGACTTCTTTGTCAAAAATTATATGTTCATAGGTGTGCAGGTTAATGTCAGAGTCTTCAATTTGATTCCACTGGACCACATATCAGTTTTTATGCCACTACCAAGCTGTTCTTATTATGGTAGCTCTATAGTAGAGCTTGAGATTGGAGATTATGATGCCTCCAGAGGTTGTTTTATTATACAGGATTCATTTGGCTATTCTGGGTTTTTTTGTTTTTCCATATAAAGTTGAGTAGTATTCTTTCCAGATCTGTGAAGAATTGTGTTGGTAATTTGATGGGGATTGTGTTGAATCTGTAGATTGCTTTTGGTAAGATCGCCATTTTTACTATGTCAATCCTCCCTATCCATGAGCATGGGAGATCTTTCCATTTTCTGACATTTTCTTCAATTTCTTTTTTCAGGGACTTAAAGTTCTTGTCATATAGGTCCTTCACATGCTTAGTTAGAGTAACTCCAAGGTATTTTATATCATTTGTGGCCATTGTAAAGGGTGATGTATCTCTGATTTCCTTCTCAGCCTGTTTGTCTATTGTATATAGGAGGGCTTCTGATTTTTTTTGGTTGATCTTGTATCCTGCTATGGTGCTGAAGGTGTTTATAAGCTGTATCAGATCCTTGGTTTAATTTTGGGGGGCACTCATGTATACTATCATGCTATCTGCAAATAGGGAAATCTTGACTTCCTCCTTTCCAATTTATATACCCTTAACCTCCTTATGTTGCCTTATAGCGATGGCTAGAACTTTAAGTACTATATTGAATAATTATGGGGAGAGGGGACAGCCTTGTCTTGTTTCTGATTTTAGTGGTATTGCTTTGAGTTTCTCTCCATTTAATTTGATATTGTCTGTTGGCTTGCTGTAGATTGCCTTTATTATGTTTAGGTATGTTCCCTGTATTCCTGATCACTCCAAGACCTTCATCATGAAGGGGTGGTGGATTTTGTCAAATGCCTTTTCTGGGTCTAGTGAGATGACCATGTGGTTTTTTTCTTTGAGTTTGTTTATATGGTGTATTACATTGACAGACTTTTATGTTGAACCACACTTGTATCCCTGGGATGAAGTCTACTTGATTATGGTGGATAATTGTTTTGATGTGTTCTTGAAGTCTGTTTGCAAGTATTTTATTGAGTATTTTTGCATCAATGTTCATGAGGGAGATTAGTCTGTAGATCTCTTTCTTTGTTTCATCTTTGCTTGGTTTAGGAATCAGGGTAATTGTAGCCTCATAGAAAGAGTTTGGTAATACACCTTCTGCTTCTATTTTGTGTATCAATTTAAAGAGTATTGGTATTAAGTCTTCTTTGAAGATCTGGTAGAATTCTGCGCTGAAACCATCTGGTCCTGGGCTTTTTTTGGTTTGGGGACTTTTATTGACTGATTCTATTTCCTTAGGGGTTATTGGACTATTTAGATGGTTTATCTGGTCTTGATTTAACTTAGGTATGTGACACCTATCCAGAAAACTATCCATTTCTTTTAGATTTTCCAGTTTTGTGGAGTAGAGGTTTTTGAAGTATGACCTGATGATTCTCTGGATTTCCTCATTGCCTGTTGTTATGTCCCCCTGCTCATATCTGATTTTGTGAAGTTGGATCCTCTCTCTGTCTTTTGGTTAGTTTGGATAAAGGCTTGTCTATCTTGTTGATCTTCTCAAAGAATCACCTCTTTGTTTCATTAATCCTTTGTATTGTTCTATTTATTTCTATTTTATTAATTTCACCTCTCAATTTAATAATTTCCTGGTGTCTGTTTCTCCTGGGATACTTTGCTTCTTTCTGTTCAAGAGCTTTCAGGTATGCTGTCAAGTCACTAGTGTGAGATTTCTCCAACTTCTTTTTGTGGGCATTTAGTGCTATGAATTTCCCTCTTAGCACTGCTTTCATAGTGTCCCATAAGTTTGGGTATGTGGTGTATTCATTTTCATTGATCTCTAGGAAGTCTTTAATTTCTTTCTTTATTTCTTCCTTAACCCATTGGTGATTCAGTTGAGCATTATTCAGTTTCCATGAAATTGTAGGATTTCTGTAGTTCTTTGTTGTTGTTGTTGTTGAAATCTAACTTTAAACCATGGTGGTCAGATAGAACACAGGAGATTATTCCAATTGTTTTGTATCTGTTGAGATTTGCTTTGTGGCCAAGTATGTGGTCAATTTTAGAGAAGGTTCCATGGGGTGCTGAGAAGAAGGTATATTCTTTTTTGTTTGGGTGGAATGTTCTTTCGATATTGATTAAGTCCATTTGAGTCATAACATCAATTAAGACCTTTATTTCTCTGTTAAGTTTCAATTTGGCCGATCTGTCCAGAGGTGAAAGTGGGGTGTTGAAGTCTCCCACTATTAATGTGTGGGGTTTTATATGTGATTTAATCTTTAGTAATGTTTCTTTTACATATGTGGGTGCCCTTGTGTTTGGGGCATAAATGTTCAGAATTGAGACTTCTTCTTGGTGGATCTTTCCTGTGATGATTATGTAATATCATTCATCATCTCTTTTGATTGATTTTAGTTTGAAGTCTATTTTGCTGGATATTAGGATGGCTACACCAGCTTGCTTCTTAAGACTATTTGATTGGAAAGTCTTTTCCCAGCCTTTTATTCTTAGGAGGTGTCTGTCTTTGAATTTGAGGTGTGTTTCTTGAATGTAGCAGAAAGATGGGTCCTGTTTTCATATCCATTCTGTTAGTCTGTGTCTTTTTATAGGTGAATTAAGTCCATTGATATTAAGGGATATTAATGACCAGTGATTGTTCGTTCCTGTTATTATTTTTATTTTTTGGTGGTAGTGTTATGTACTTCTCTTCTTTGGGGTTTAGTACTGTGATGTTATTTATTGCCTGTGTTTTTGAGGGTGTATCTGCCTTCCTTAGGTTGGAATTTTCCTTCCAGTGCTTTCTGTAGGGCTGGGTTTGTTGATAAGTATTGTTTAAATCTGGTTTTGTCTTGGAAGGTCTTGTTCACTCCATCTATGATGATTGAAAGTTTTGCTGGGTATATTAGTCTAGGCTGGCATCCATGGTCTCTTAGTATTTGTATTATATCTATCCAGGTCCTTCTGGCCTTCAAAGTCTCCATTGAGAAATCGGGTGTTATTCTGATGGGTTTGCCTTTTTAAGTCACTTGGCCTTTTTCCTTTGCTGCTCTTAGTATTCTTTCTTTATTCTGTTCGTTTAGTTGTTTATTATGTGGCAAGGGGACTTTTTGGGGGAGTCTAGTCTGTTTGGTGTTCTATAGGTTTCTTGTATCTTCATAGGCATTTCATTCTTTAAGGTGGAAAAGTTTACTTCTATGATCTTGTTAAATATATTTTCTGTGCCTTTGAGTTGGTATTCTCCTTCCTCTATCCCTATTATTCGTAGGTTTGGTCTTTTCATGGTGTCCCAAATTTCTTGGACATTTTGGGTCATGACTTTGTTGGTTTTAGCATTTTCTTTGACGGATGAACCTATTTCTTCTACCGTATCTTCAACACCAGAGAACCTCTCTTCCATCTCTTGCATTCTGTTGGTTATACTTGCCTCTGAAGTTCCTGTTCATTTACTCAGATTTTCTATTTCCAGCATTCTTTCTGCTAGTGTCTTCTTCATTTTTTTTTATTTCCCTCTTCAGGTCTTGGACTATTTCCCTCATTTGTTTCATTGCTTTTTCATGATTTTCTTTCAGGGACTTATTGTTTTCTTCTGCTTTAATAGTCCTTTCCTCTAGTTTTTTTTTTTTTTTTTTTTATAGCGTTCTTTCCATTTTTTGTTTGTCTGTTCCTCCACTTTATTTTTGATTTCTTCTATATAAGTCTCTAGCCTCTTCATGATGTTACTTACAAGGTTGTTTTCTTCTTTTTCTTCCATTCTGTGATGTTCAGGTCTAGCTGTTGGAGAAGGGCTAGGTTCTGGTAATGCTGCTGTATTGCTCTTTATTTTGTTGTATGTACTTCTGCCTTGACGTCTGCCCATCTCCTTGTGGATTCATTCTTGGTCTTATCATTGTACTTGGTCCAGACAGAGCTGAAAGATTTAGGGAGCCTCTCTCTGGTCCAGATGGAAGCTCTTGACCAGATGGGAGCTCTGGTCCAGATGAGAGTGCTGGCCGGATAAAAGCTGGGGTGCTGGACTCTGAGTCTCAGGAAGTCCCTGGGGTCTCCTTATCTTGTCTGGATGGGAGCTCCTCTTGTCTAGATGGGAGTTCCAGGGCAGGATGGAGTGCTGGAGGCTGGTTTCTAAGTCTCTGGAAGTGGCTGGGGTCTCTGGCAGATGGGTGTGAGGGCAGGGCTTGGAGGTTTTAGGGCTCACTTTAGGGTCTTGGAGAGGGGGAACCTTCCTGGTAGGGATGGGGGGGGTCCTACCTTATGGCCAGAATCTGGGGTCTAGCAGGACTTCCCCGGAGTGGCTGGTGCCCAGGGCTGAGACCCAGGTGTGGGCCTCTCTGAGTGTGACCCCAGGCACTCACCTCTGGTCCAGGTGGGAGTTCCTTGTTTGTTCTGATTAATTTTGGTTTGGAGTCTATTTTGTCAGATTTAAACATAGCTACATCCATTTGCTTATTTTAACTTTTCCCATCTATTTACCCTGAAGTGATGTCAAGGTATGGTAAGATGTGTTTCCTGGGTGGATGGATAAATGGATCCTGATTTCTAATCCAGCTAGTTAGTCTGTGTCTTTTTATTGAGAAAGGGAGACTACTAATATCGAGAGTTATCAATAAGCTGTGATTATTGATTTCTGTTATTTTGTTGTTAGGGTGTTAATCCTTCCCCCTCTTTGATTTATTATTGTGGGATTATTTATTCCTTGTGTCTTCTTGTATATACTTAACATCTTCAGACTGAAATTTTCAATCTAGTGCTTATTATATAGCTGGACTGGTAGATAGATATTGCTTAAATTTCATTTTATCATGGAATGTTTCTCTTTATCTGTTGATTGTAATTGACAGTATAGCTGATTATTGTACTCTGGACTGGCATCTGTGGTCTCCTAAAGTTTGCAGAACATCAGTCTGTATCCTTCCGGCTTTGAAAATCTCTGTTGAAAAGTCAGATTTTTTTTTAATGGACCTTCATTTATATGTGACTTTTTTATTGAAACTTTTAATATCCTCCTTTGTTCCATAAATTTTGCACTTGGATTATCATGTATTCTAGGGAATTTTTTTCTGGTCCTATGTAGTTGATGTTCTATATGCTTCTTTTGCTTTGATAGGTATTTCTTTCTTTAGATAAGAAAAGTTTTTTTCTATGATTTTATTAAAAATATTTTCTCTTTCTTTCTAGGTTTCTTCTCCTTTATTCTTATTATTTATAGACTTGGTTTTTTAATGTCTCAGATTTTCTAAATGTTTTATTCTTGTATTCACGTTTTAGATTTAATATTTTCTTTGACTTAGCTATCTGTTTCTCCACACTGGTTTCAAGACCTGAAATTCTCTTTTCTCTATTCCATGTCTTATAATGTGTTGGTGATATTGACATCTGAGATTTTTGTTTATCCTCCTAAATTTTCCTTTTCCAAATTTTATTTCAATCTGAAGTCACTTCATTGATTCTATTTCTAATTTCGTGTCTTGAAATGATTCATTATTTCATTCAACTGTTTGTAGTTTCATGTTCTTCATTAAAGCATTTATGCATATCCATTTAAAGGTCCTTGAATATATTAATAATTGCTCTTTTGAATTCCTTGTCTTGTGTTGCATTTCTCATGGTCTACTGTAATAGGATTGGCTATTGGTATTTGTGAGGGTTTTTGCTGGTATCTAGGCATCCGGAGTTATGATGCTTGAGATGTTTCTTGGTGTAGATATCTGCTCTTATCTTTTAGGGGTGTTCTTTTTTGTTTTCTGTGGTTCACTCTAAATCCTAGCCAGTAGTGTGACTGTAGAGTTCTGGGAGTGAGTACTTCTGTGGGTCATAGATTATAAAAAGAAATGGAGGTAGGCTAGGAGAAAAGGCAGCAGTAGGAAAGAGCTAGTAGGACCTTGCTGAGTCCCCAGGAAGTGGAGGTAGTGTGGAACTATAGGTTTTTATACACAGGCTGCTATAGGAGGAAGAGTGAGTCTGGAGAGACAAGAATGAAAGTGATTGGAGGATTCTTGGCCTACAGAAAGTGGCTGAACACTCAGGGGAGAGGAGGAGGAGCGAGAAAACAGGCTCCAACAAGCATGTTTCTATAGGATTAAGATTATGTCTGGCTTATCCAGAGGGCTTGATCCAGCTGGAGGCTCCACAGCCTTTGGTTCATAATTCATATGCTTCCATTTGTTTGGCTATTTGTCCCTGTGCTTTTTGCAATCTTGGATTCAACAATTCACGCTCTTGCAGACCCTCCTCTTTCTTGACAGTTGGACACCTGGAGCTCCACCTGGGGCCTGGCTGAGGATCTCTGCATCCACTTCCATCAGTTATTTGATGAGAGTTCCAGCACGACTGTTAGGGTGTTTGGCCATCTGATCACCAGACTAGGTCAGATCAGGCTTTCTCTCGACCATTGCCAGCAGTCTATAGAGGATGTATCATTGCTTGATCTGCTTGGGAGGCACCCAGTCTGTGGGACCATGATCTGTCCTTAGTGCATGAGCTGGCTGTTTGAAACCTTGGGCTTACACAGGGACACTTTGCTCAGTCTGGAAGGAGGTGACAGGACCTGCTTGTACTGAATCCACCAGGTTTAAATGAATCCCCAGGGGTGCCTTGATCCTGGAGGACATGGGAATGTAGGGGTGAGGCTGGGGGGAAGGCAGGGGTTGGGTGGGAGGGTGGAGGACAGGGGAACCCATGACTGATGTATAAAATTTAAAACACATAATAATAATAATAATAATAATAATAATAATAATAATAATAATAATAAAAACTCAAAAAAAAAGAAAAAAAAAGATTATGTTTGGGAAGATCAGAATAGAGATCATAGAGGATAGTTAAAGTCACCTATCTGAGTCCCAGCCCAATATTGTCTGGAGTCTTTGACATGAAGTATTTGTACCAATTAGCAAATGAGTGGAGTTGGACTAAAAGAGAAGGTTGAGAATAGTATGGGGAATAGCTAGGGACATCCTGGATCTGCACCAAGATGCAGAGTTCCCAAGGAATGAGATTAGTTGATCAACTTATTATTCACTGTTTTACTTTTTTATAGTTAAAGTTACTTTGTACACATGAATTCCTGCTATTGCAGTAATTAATTTTACTACCATCTATATTAATAATACAATCACAATAATGATTTTGCTTTTCAGAATTACCTACGGGAAAGTTCTTTATCATTTCACGTCAAATGGAAAATAACAATTACTAAAATAAAACTTAGGATCATAATTTGAATGTTACAGTATTCACCCATTAATGAAATTACAGTCATTTATGCCTTATTTGGACATATTATTTGCTATTATTCTATTTAAACTACATCAATATATCATGCTTGTAATTATTCTTTTGGGTGTTTTTGCTAGATATTGAACCCATTGTCTCCACACATGTGAGACAAATGCATTACCATTGAGCTACATCCTCTGCACTGACAGAATATTTCTTAAATTTATTTCTATGTATTGTAATCCTACATTTGGCTAACACCTTCTCTCACACACACTTAAAAATGTATAATGTATGATATGTACAAAGAGTCAGATTTATGAAGTGATTTGATGAATACATAAACATGATTGCACCTCAATTTCAGGTTAGAAGACACTAGTAGCAGGGGTTGATCTTTCTTTGCTCTCTATGCTACAAATTTCAAAATTTAGATACTCCAAAGCTCATCTGATTTGCTTATGAGGTAGCAATTTGAGAGACTTGGCAGGAGTCAGTGTTCTTGCTTCTTCCACTCACTATCAACCAAAGAAACTGGAAACAGCTCAGGATTCACTCATTCTCACCTCTGAAAGCTGCTGTTGTTATGCAGATTTACCACCCAGAACTGCATGTTCCATGAGCATGGCTATGTTCCAAAATTACCTTCACAATGTAACTAAAACATGTCTAATGTAGTTGTTTATGCCTTTAAAACAATTTGCCTGTTGTATTCTGGATAGAAAATGAGGATAATTTCCTTTTCTTTTGCTTTTATGAGGAGTACTTCTGTTTATGGTCTACCTTTGTCCTGGATACACAGGTAGCCATTCCTTTCCATCATGCATCTGAAACCATACTGTTGGCACAACTACATCATGTAATTACAAATTGTTTGCTGTGTAAGTTTTATGTATTTATGTGACTACAGTCATATAACGGTCTATCTGGTCCATATTCATTAATAATGCTGGCCAGGTTGTCAGTCTTTGCTAATCTATTAGGTGCAATGATTTCTTACTGTACCTGCATTCTATATTTGTGGACTGTTTAATGACTTTTGTTTATTATTTTCACATAGTCTGTTTGTACATGACTCTTACATATATCTTTTTTGTCAATATTTTTCAAATGGAAATATAAGAAAATTAATGTATTTTGTATTTCAGTCTTCTGCAAGCCTGTGACAAATCTCAAAACCTTAACACTTCATCATTCCTATTTATCATTTATCCTATAGAAATGAGTTTGTGATGATTTGTGTGTGTGTGTGTGTGTGTGTGTGTGTGCATGTGTGTGTGTGTGTGTGCATGTGTGTGTGTGTGTGTGTGTGTGTGTGAGATGTCTATATGAGTACAGTTGTTCCAATGCCAAAATACATATGGAGAGGACAGAGGACAACCCATGGTAGCTCTTCCTTATTTGAGGCAGGGGCTCTGTTGTGTGCTGGACAGATCAGGCTATCTGGTCTAGCCTGTCTCTTCTTGACATAAAAACAATGGTATTACAGACATGTAACCAAACGCTACATGCATTCTGGGGATTTGAGCTTAGGTTCTCATGCTTGCACTATCAATACTTTCCACACAGAACCATCTCCTCAGCAGCTTCTGTGGACTTTTAAATGTAATGTTGAGAAAGCAAGAAAAATCAGTTTGCTTTGCTTAGTCCTTTTAAAATTTAAAGCAGCTATATACTCTATCGTGGGCACAGCATTCCCTTGGTGCCATGAAATTAAATTAAATAATTTCCTCATTCTAATATTGTGTAAATTTACATATTACCTGTCTAAATTTTATTAATTATTACTTATTAATAACATTAACTTAAATACCACTCTTTTTTTGGGAAACACACCAACCTGAATTTTGCCTTCTTCCTAATATACATTTCTCCATTTCCAACAATTTACTGAATATTTTTATCAACAAATTCCCTTAGAATTTCAATCTGTCTCTGAATTATATGTTATGTAATAAAACTGTTTATATTCAATTTTTGTTCTGTTTTTAACGTTTAAATTATTTATTTGTGAAATGCATTCAACACCAAAGCTGCATATTTTAAAACAAATTGTGATATTTTGATATATACTCTAAAATATCAAAATTGGTTGAACTTGTCTGTCTCCTTATATATTTATGAGAGCTCTCTGGTGAAAGCTTATGCACTCTTTCCTGTAGCGCTTTGATTAGTCCAGCCTTGTTATGAAATATATCTGCCCTCCTGCACAAGCATACCAACACTTGAAATTCCCATGAAATTACAACTTTGTTCTCCTGGTCTCTTTGAACATGGATTTCTTTCCTTTGGATATTTCTCCAGCGGTGGCATTGCTGGCCAATGTTATAATTCTCTTTTGCACATTTTTGAAGATCTGTCTTACTGGTTTTCATATCTATCTTATTTACTTTTCCACCAGTAGTGTACAAAAATTCTCTTTTCTCCACATTCTTGCCAGCACTTACTCTCTTTTTCTAGTAACCTTCTTGCCGGCAGCAGGTGACCTCCCACTATGATTTTGTTTTGCATTTGCATTCCTTGATGATTACTGAACTTGAGCAGTGTTTCCTAGACCCATTGACTATTCAAATTTTTATTCTGTTTCTTTTTTTTTTCTTTGTTCCATGACACTCTGAACACAAATAATTCATACTTTTTACTCTCTTCCATTTTGTATTTGCATGTGACATTTATCTGTCCAATCCTGTAGTCCTAGCTTTTCAGTACAGCCATATTCATCATTCAGATTGCAATTAGTATAAAGCTCTAATGTTCCTTTTGTTTTCAATCTGCCTAGACCCACTAATATAGTAACTACGTTCTATAGTTTTATATATTAGCTGATAGACCAACTTTCTCCAAAACAATTCACAATAACATGGAGTTCTTTCTTTTTTTTTTTTAACAAAGAAAGAATTAATAACTCAATGAATAGAAATGTGACTTTGGAACCAGAGATACTTTTCACTGGGAATCTTCTATGAGGCTTCCTGTCTACCCGTATTGCTCGTCACTCATTGCCACTCAATTGTCTGCAGCAATAATCTAGAATGAGATTGTATTCTTGTTTTGCAGAGTGCTAACTCACCATGTTCTGTCTTTGAAGTCTTGGGCAGCTTTGTCTAGTTCTGAAAGACTGGCTATCCTCTCCCTGTGGCTTTCCCTACATTGACGCTCTCTTTGCAGTTTTCTGTAACAACTCCTTACCATTTCACAGATAACAGATAACTATCCTTCTTCATTCTCTGTTGAGACACTGCATGATCACTAGTACTGATTTTGTTTGATACCTTTATAGCTAGCACTTTTTCTTCAATTATTCTGCGTTGTGCTAATATTTTGTAATGTATTGTTTTCCTTGAAAATTAACTTTGGGTCTTTGTTTTGCCACTTACTATAGAATAAATTTTAGAAACTTATTTACTGTGCCTATTTCAGGACCATGTACACATTTTACCCATGTATAATATCTGATGTCTTTGTGGTCTCCTGGAATGTACATTAAGCAATTATACCAAGAAAACTAGGTGATGTATATGTGTACATAAATAATTACATGCTATCATTAAAAAGTAGAAATAACCTAGCTTCAAAATAAAGACATGTCAGTAGAAAAGGAGTTAAAATATGTTGTTTTTTCACAAGCAGCAAATTCTGGAGTGCATTCTGCAGGGCTGCTCAGAGCACTTCAGGGGAAGTCAGCCAACTTTTCACGGTGAAAATTCGATCAATAAAGGACCCTTAAACTGCCTTTTCCTCTTTGCTTGTTTCATCCTGTCCCCTTTCACACATTCTCCATGTCCCTTAACTAAGCAAACTCACTGTCTCTGCACTTTCCTTGGGATCTATTTCTAAGCCATTCTAAAATAATAGACAATTCCTATGCCAAAGTTGTTCATTTATTTGTGGAGATTGACAGTTTTTCATTGTTTCAGTTGATATTTCAATTTTGCTTGTTTAATTGACTGTGTGACACAAAATTCAACTCCAAATTGGCTTTCAACTTGTGATCTCTCTGCTCTTGCTTCTTGAGTGCAGAAATTATGAGTTTACCTCATCATATCCTCTTTTATTTTAATTTAAAAAATATATTTACTTTTCCTTAATTTTTTTATCACTGACCTTTTATCAACTTTCATCACCAATTTTGAAGCCCAGGAGAAAAACAATGGTACTGGTACTGACTCAGTAGTAGTAACTAAGGTAGTAAAAAGTATGAAGTAAACCAGTCAAGAAAGGATCATTTTCATATCATATGTTAATATTTTATTCTGTTATAAACATACAATTTTCATTTGGACATATCTGCTTAGTGATAATAAGAGACAAATTAATATGATTTTATTCTAAATATGATACTAAAATCATAGTGTCCTAAACTGCAGGGAGATTTCTACAGTAAAGTTGTTTCTTTGCAGAATACTTACATCTTATGTCCTAATTTTGACTAGATTGAACTCCAGAATGAAATTAATACAATTTTAAATTTAAACAGTGGCAATATAATCTCACTCATAGTCCAACAACTCCTTCCTCCTGACCTAAAGTTACTGGATGGTAAAGATCAATATCTGTTTAGAATACAATTGAACATAAAAACAAAGAATGTATAAAATATGATATGGCCAGTTTTCATAAAATTTGAGTGTGAGTATGGGGATATGGCTTAGTTGGTAGTATGCTTGTCATAAAAGCATGAAGAACTGCATTCAGATGTTGAGCATTCACACACATACAAAATCTGCTATGGTAGTACATGCCTCATTCTTGGAAGAAGAGTAAACTGGAAGAGACCTGTGGTTGGCTGCCCAGCCAGCCTAGCCAAATCATTGACTCTATTTAAAGTGAGATACCTTCTCTCAGAAAAAAATAGTGGAGAACAATTAAAAAGGACAGTAACCTCAAATCTAGCCTCTAAACACATTTTACATATGTGCACACACAGCGGCCCATGCATATGCACATGATACAGACAAGGTAATAATGAGTATTTCTTTAGTGTGTAATGTAGATCATGAGTACTTAAATCTTCTCCTCCTCAGTCCTCATGGTTTTAAACACTGTTGGGTAATTCCACATTGCTATGCTCATTACCTAACTCTGAAAAATATTCAGGCAGTAAGGCATTACAAATAGCCATTCATTTACATATCTGTGTTTTCTTCTGATGTCTTTTTCTCATCTAGTTTACTGGCTCAATAAAAATGGCCAATGTCATCCCCACAGCTCTGTCGCTTACTCTAAGTCAAACAGATACACTCTGTCTTTAAAGGTAGCTATTGCTTGGGATCTGGTTCCTTGATTAAACATGTGATGCACACAATATGGAAGAATTTGTAGTGTAAATTTCTGCATCAAATATTTAGGATGAAAATATTTGAGTATTAATGAGTCTATTGTGAAAAATAGAACCAAGACATAGAAGCTAAAAACCAGATAAAAGCATGTTGTTATTTATAGAGCCTGTAGTAGTACTTCTCTTTGACAAATACTAATGGGTCACCTTGCTTTGTATTGTAATACTTTGTTATTTCAGTGAGTGTATACCTACCTTGCATATTTTATCTAAGAGTTCTGGCAAACACTTTTAACCTGTATAGTAAGGGAATGAGAGAGAGAGAGAAGAAATTTTCTTCCACTTATTCCATTTGCACCAGCATATCACATATCCACAGACAAGTTCCAGGAAACAATGGGATACATTCTTAGTCTTGTGCCTATGAATAACAGTCTGAGATCTGGGATTGCTTCTACAACTAAATGTAAAAAGTACAGAATGAAAGCTGAGAGGGAGTCAGTCATTGCACAATGCATGTGAAGATGGTATATTCCACTGCCCTAGAATTTTGATTATGTTTAAAGCTTAAGAATTAAAGAAAGATGACTTGTTAATCACTTATAGTGATGAGTGGATTAAGTAACAATAAATCTTTGTGGATGTTGTTTTACATTATGGTAGATGAGGTGAACAATTTTGATATAATGTATTTGATTTCATTAAACACAGAGCTTGTCTCCTTCTGGCATTTGGGACTTCTAATATATAATGTAATTTCTTAGACATTGTAAATCATGAACTATTATTAAAGACAGCATTGCAACAGTTTTATAATTAAAATCCAATATCTAGCCAGAGAAAAAGTAAAATCTAGGACATTATGGAAGACAAAGTTTAACAAGATAGCTACAGTATTAGATAACTACCTAAAATTACCCAATAAAAATAACATTTAAAATTAAATAGTTAAGATACTGCATTTACATGAAAACATAGAACTCCTTCCTGAAAATAGAGTTTTGAGACATTCTGTAACAAAAATAAATTTACAAAGTTTAAAATCATTTTTAGTAATGATAAATTTTACTAAAATTCACTAAAATTTACAGGGATAAAATTTACTAAAAATTGTGGCAATAGAACCCTTTAAAGCATCCAGAGGATGGTATGTGAGAACCCCACAAAATTTTCTGTTTGACATATAGTATACCTCAGAATTGTTGGTTTTGTTTATAGTCAGCAGATAATGGATAACATGGAGAAAAAAATTCTGACTACTTTAACAATTACAGTTGTTTAGCCATGTTAGTTGCCTCTTGTCAAAATTTCACAGAGTGAAAAGACCTCTAAAATTTTCCTGACTTTACTAGGAAGTGGAAGTAACAGTAATGTTTGCTTATAACTGTCATAAAGTATTCTGATGCCACTTGGTCTACAGTCCAGCTGACACTGTTCACTATTAAAATAAATGTAACCTAACTAGCCAAGCCTGGCAGAGAAGCAAGCAGGCCACGGAAGAATACAGGTCATTTTCAGATCTGCACGCTCCCTCCTCTTATGAAAATACAAACCCCCAAACTTATCCCCAGCTCTGTAGTGGACTAACTGCTGTGGCCTCTCCTCCCTCTCTGGCCCCAGTCCAGGAAACTGAGCAGATCCTGGTAGGACACCCTGCTTTCCCCACTGTTGTGGACATTCTCAGCCTATATTCCTCCCTTGTAATCAATTTCCACTCCTAATTGTTAGTTCATAATACCTACAAATACATTATACTCAGAACCCCCAGTGGCCAACCTATCAGGATCCCAGAACCATTCAATAAGGTAACATATAACTACCACATTCTCTGGAAAACAAGGGAAGAGAACAGAAGCCATGGAACTAAATACTCCCCCCACCCCCTACACAAAGACAAGATCAGATATCGGCACCTAAAATTACAGTCATCCCAAACCCAGATGCATAGCTGCCAGTGAAAAACACAGTCAACAAGAGTCAGGAAAATGTTTTTCCACTAGAGTTCAGCAATCTTGCTACAGTAGGTCTTGCATATTGTAATATAACTGAAATACAAGACAAAGAAGTCAAAATAGATTTTATGAATGTGTTAGAGTTTTTTGGGAGGAAATGAATATATCACTTAGTGGAATCTATGAACACATAAACAAAATGTAAAAGGAAACAAATAAAACAATTCAAGGCCCCAAAGTAAAAAGGGATCAGTCATCAATCAATATGGAACTGAAAAATTTAGAAACTCAAACAAGAACCTCAGAGCCAAGCTTCAACAACAGAATGGAGACAATCTTATGCACTGAAGACAAAATAGAAGAAATCGATCTTCTGTTAAAATGAAATTTTAAACCATAAAAAGTCCAGGAACAAATCATTCAAGAAATCTAGGACACAATGAAAATACTGTATCTAGGAGTAATAGGGATAGAGGAAAGAGAAACCCAGGCACAGAACATATTTTCAAAAAGTCATAGAAGAAAATTTCCCTACCTAGAGAAGAAGATGCCTATAAAACTTTAAGAAGCATAAGGAATAGAAAATACATTGGACCATAATAGAAAGACCCATTGGTCCCTAATAATCCAAACACTAAACATACAGAATAAAGTAAGAATATTAAAAGCTTCAGGGACAAAGACCAAGTAATGTATGAAAGTAGACTTATTAGCCTAAAAATCAGAAGGGCCTGGACAGATATGTTACAGAGTAAGAGACCAAGATTCCAGCCCATTCTACTATACCCAGCTAAACTTTCAATTACCATAAATGGAAAGAAAGGAAACTTAAACCAAATTTAAATAGTATTTCTCTATAAATTCAGCTCTATAAAAGGTGCCAAAAGCTGGGCAGTGGTGGCACATACTTTTGATCCCAGCACTCGGGAGGCCAAGCCAGGTGGATCTCTGTGAGTTCGAGGCCAGCCTGGTCTACAAAGAGAGATCCAGGAAAAGCACAAAGCTACACAGAGAAACCCTGTCTCAAAAAATGAAAAAAAAAAAAAAAAGGTGCCCCAAACCCCTTCAAACTGAAGAGGCTCACCACACCCAAGAAAACACAAAGAATAAATAATTCAAAACTAGAGGTGAGGGGAAGTATACCATAAAAACAAAGTAACAGGAATCAATACACATTGCTAAATAATAACACTTAATATCACCTAAATAAAACCACACAGACTAACAGAATGAAGTGAAACTAGTATCTGTCTTTGTGATGCATGCAAGGAATATACCTTAACTACAAGGATAGAGAACACCTCAGGGTAAAAAAGGTGGAAAAAGTTATTCAAAGCAAATGGACCTGAGGAGCATGCTGGTACAGCCATTTTAATATCTAACAAAATAGATTTCAAATCACAACTAATTAGAAGAAATAGGGAAGGATACAACACACTTGTGAAATGAAAAAGCTACCAAGAAGACATTAAAATTCTTAACATCTATGCATGAAACAAACACAAGTGTATCCAAGCTTTTTTTGGACTTTTAGTTCCTGAATAATAAAACAGAGACATTTTGTAAATTATGAAAGCTTGGCCTTAGCTTAGGCTTGTTCACCAACTAGCTCTTAAAACTTAAATTAACCCATTTATATTAATTTATGGTCTGTCATGTGGCTTGTTACCTCTCCTCAATACCATGTGTCTAACTTCCTCTTTGGCTCGCTGGCAAATCTCTGCACCTCTGATCCATTCCCAGAGTTCCTCCTTTCCCTAGAAGTCCCACTTATCTTCTCTTACCTAACTATTGGCTATTCAGTTCTTTAGTAAACCAATCCAAATGTGCCTTAGGCAGGTGAGGAAAGACAGAACACAGCTTCACACAGTGCACAAAAAGATTATCCCAACACACAAGGACGCCAAAGCTCATAAAACAGACACTATTTTACCTTAAGTCATATATTGACCCTCACATACTGAGAGTGGCTGACATGAATAACCCATTCTTGATAATATTTAGGTTATCTAGACAATGACCAAACAGAGATATGTTAGAACTAACTGATGTCATAAACCAAATATTTGCAGAATTGATATTTATGGAACATTTTATACAAACACAGAAAATACATATTTTCTGAGAACCTTATGGAACCGTCTAAAAATCTGATCACATACTTGCACACAAAACAAGCCTCAACAGATAGATAAAAGTAATTGAAGTAACTCCCTGCATCCTGCTGACCAGCTTGAATTAAATCTGGATATTATCAACCACAAAAAGTATACAAAGTCATGGGAACTGTACAACCTACTAATGAGTACAAAAAAAAAAAAATGGTCAAGGCAAAAATTAAGTAAGAAATTTAAAATTTTCTAGAATTGAATGAAAATGAAATACAATGTACCCAATCTTATGGAACACAATGAAAATGATTCTAAAAGACAATTTTATGTCCTATGTTTTTCCAAAAAAACAAGGGGGGAGTAAGAATATACCTAAAAACAAATAAATATACAACAACAAAAAATCAGTACAAACAGTACAAAGATTCAATGAAATGAGTTTTTTGTTTGTTTGTTTGTTTTTTGTTTTTTTTTTTTTTTTGGAAGTCAGTAAGTATGACAAGTCCTTTTCCAAATTAATTAAAATGAAGAGAAAGATCCAAATCAACAAATTTAGAGAGAAAAGAGGACATAAAAAAAGACACTGAGAAAACCCAGAGGATAAGGCCATACTTTGCAAACCTGTGTGCCGTATAGTTGGAAAATCTAAAACAAATGGATAATTTTCTTTTTTTCTCCTTTTTTATTTATTATATTTGTGTTTTAATTTTACACATCAGCCATGGTTCTCCTGTCCTCCCCACTCCCGTCCCTGCCCTCACCTTCCTCCCAAACCCTCCCCTCCATTCTCCTCTCCTCCAGGGCCAAGTCTTCCCTGGGGATTGCCCAATGACAGAGAAATGGATAAGATCTACATGAACAACCTGGACAACAGTGGGAGTAATGAAGGGCAAGGTTTTGAGGAAAGAGAGCTTAGGGGAGCAGGAGATCCCAGCTGGATGAAGAACAGAAAGGGAGAACAAAAAATAACAGTCCGTGATAAATGATAATTTTCTAGATACATACAACTTACTCAATTAAATCATGATCAGATAGTCAATTTAACCAGACCTATAACCAATATTAAACAGAAGCAGTCATTAAAAGTCTCTGAAACAGCTGGGTGATGGTGTCACATGCCTTTAATCCCAGCACTCAGGAGACAGAGCCAGGCAGATCTCTGTGAATTTGAGGCCAGCCTGGGATACCACTGAGAAACTCTGTCTCAAAAAACCGAAAGAAAACAAAATTAAAATAAAATAATAAATAAATCAAAAAGTTTGAAACAAAAAAGCCCAAGACCAAAGGGTTTTACCACAGAATTCTACCATACTTCCAAAAAGCTAATGCCAATAATCCTCAAACTATTCTACAAAGTGAAAACAGAAAGAATATTGTCAGATTCATTTTTAACAGACACAGTTACCCTGATATGCAAACCAGAAAAAGACCCAGTAAAGAAGGAAAACTACAGATGAATTTTCCTTTTGAACATAAATGTAAAAATTCTCAATGAACTATTTGCAAACTGAATCCAAAACATAACACAAAGATCATCCATGAAGACCCATTAGACTTCACCCCAGAAATGATGGGATGGTTCAACATATATAAATCAATAAATGGAATCCATCATTTAAACAAACTGAAAGACAAAAGCCACATGATTATCTCACTAGATCCAGAAAAGGCCTTTGACAAAATCCAACGCCCCTTTGAGATCAAGGTCCTAGAGAGTTTAGGAATAAAATGGTCATATCTCAATGTAAAAAAGGCAGTTTACAGCAAACTCATAGTCAATATCAAAGTAAATTAAGAGATAATTGAATTCCACTTATATCTGGTACAAGAAAGACAAAGTTGTTTACTCTCTCCATACCTATTCAATATAGTACTTGAAGAATTAGCTAGAGCAATAAAAACACTGGAGGTGATCAAGTGAACATAAATTAAAAAGTAAAAATTGAAAGCACAATTATTTGTAGATGACAGAATTGTATATATAATTAAAACTAAAAATTTCCACTGGGAAGTCCTACAGCTGACAAACACTTTCAGTAAAGCATTAGGATACAAAATTAATTCACTAAAATCAGTAAACCTCCTATTTACAGACGACTAACAGAATGAGAATAAAATCAGGGAAACAATGTATTAGATAATAGCCTCAGATAACATAAAATATCTTGGGGAAAATCTAAGCAAGTAAGTATATGACTAAAAACGTTAAGACACTGAAGAAGGAAATTGAAGAATAAATCAAAGGGTGGAAATATCACTTATGCTTATGTATCAATAGGATTAATATAGTAAAAACGAGCATCCTACCACAAGGAATCTCCATCAATTCAATGCAATCTCCATCATTCAACACAGATCTTAAAAGGACAATTTTTAATTCTATATGGAAGAACAAAAAAACCCAAGATAGCTATAGTATGATCCTGCTGTACAGTGAAGATTTGTCACTGTGATTGGTTTAATAAAAATGCTGTTTGTCTAAAAGCCAGGCAGGTTAAGTTTGGACAGAAAAACCACACTAAGAAGGGGAAAAAGAAGGGTGGAGTCAGAGGGTCACAAGTCAAATACAGAGGAAGCAAGTTGAGAATGCCATACTAAGAAAAGGTATCAAGCCATGTAGTTAAACATAGATAAGAATTATACTTTAATTTAAGTGTAAGAGCTAGTTAGTAATAAGCCTGAGCTACCGGCCAACTATTTATAATTAATATAAGCCTCTGTGTGGTAATTTAAGAAGTGGCTACCAGGTATTTGGGAGTTTCTGGTGAGACAGAAACTTCTGTTTATACAGGATAGCTAAAGCAATCATGAATAGAAAAAAAAAATGGTGGAGCTATCATTCTCTCAGTTCTCAAATTGTACTCCAAAGGTAGAATAATAAAAACAAAATCATGATATTCTGCATGGCAAAGGTCAACATTATTCAGACAAAGCAGCTGCCAACAGAGTGGTAAAATATTTTTTACCAACTACACATCCAATAGAAGATTAATATCTAAAATATAAAAAGAACTAGAAAAGCTAGATATCAGTAAAACAAATAACCCAGTTTAAAAAGGGGTATAGATATAAGCAGAAAATGCCCTAAAGAGAATTCTCAAATGGCTGAAAGTCATTTAAAAGTGTTCTGCATCACTCTTCATTAAGGAAATGCCAGTCAAAACTACTTTGAGAATTAGTATTAGAACCATCAGAGTTGCCAAGATCAATAAAAGAAAGAACAGATCATGTTGATGAGGATATGGAGTAACAGGAACACTCATCCATTATTGATAGGAAGGTAAACTTGTACAGCTACTGTAGAAATCAGCATGATAATCCCTCAGGAAGATAGTAATTCATCTACCTCAAGATGCAGCTATACTACTCTTGTGCATATATCCAAAGGTTGCTTCACCCTACTACAAGGACACTTGCTCAAACATGTTCATTGTTGCCCTATTCATAATATCCAGAAATTAGAAACAACCTAGAATTCCCTCAATAGAAGAATGGGTAAAGAAAATGTAGTAAATTTATAAAATGTATGAAAACTTAATACATTAGAAGCTTTGAAAAATACATACATATATAATGGTAATCTAAATGAAATCCCCAAATAAATGAGAAGGCAGATCCCCAAGTAAACATCTCTTGTCAACTAATAAAGCTTCCAGCACCAGGATTGGGTTACGTCTAGTTGACTTCTTGGCCAAAAGGTTCCCACTGGAACTCATGAGCAATCCATGCTATTGCCAAGGCTATATGTTGCTTTGCACAAACTCACAACAGTGTCTCTTTTTTTTTTTTTTTTTTTTTTTTTGGTTTATTTCGAGACAGGGTTTCTCTGTGTAGCTTTGTGACTTTCCTGGATCTTGCTCTGTAGACCAGGCTGGTCTCGAACTCACAAAGATCTACCTGCCTCTGCCTCCCGAGTGCTGGGATTGATGGTGTAGGCCACCACCGCCCGGCTTTTTTAATTAATTATTTTTTACTTTTTTTAACAGTGTCTTATTGTTGAAGACAGCACCCACAAAACTCACTGAACACAGAGAAGTAATGCTATTGCTTATCTAGAGCCTTCACCTTTTGGGGTTAGTGATGTTGGTATAGGAAGGCACTTTTCAGCTACCAAAGGAGAACCATAAACACCACCTCAGCTACAAAACCTTTGATCTGCAATGTTGTCTTGCCTGAAAGATATTTAGTGCAATGGCAGCCCAAAGCTTGTGGGAGTAACCAATCAATATTTTATCAGAATAAAGGCCCACTCTACAAGATAGGACCAATACCCAAGTGCTCAGGGAACCAAAAACCTAAGAATAGATAGTGCAGAGAACTAAGGAAAACCCAAATACTACTGTTCTATTAAAGAGTCACCGCAATAAGATGACTTCTAAAAGAATCTTGCTATACTCAAAGATCAGTGCCTTCCTCAGTCATCATCAGGGAATCTTTCTCCTGCAGCATTTGGGAACAAATACAGAGACCCACAGCCAGACAATATGTAGAAAGTGGGAGATATTGATACACTCAGCCCTAAATGGGATACTTTTATCAAATCCTTCTTCTTGGGCTCAAAGAACTTCATGGAAAAGCAGGTGGGAAGAGTCTAAGAGCCAGAGGAGATGAAAGACAGACAACAAAGAAACAAGGCCGAGGCACATATGAACTCAGAGACTGAAGCAGTACTCACAAGGCCTGCACGGGTCTGCTCCAGATGGTATCCTAGAACTCAAAGTAGAAATGGACCCATGACCCCTGATCCAGGAGCATTCTCCAATTCATAGCCACTTACAAATGAAAATTTAATTTTCTCCAAGGGAGTCTCATTGGGTAAACAAGCCCCAATTAAGGGTAGGCATCATGTCCAGCAGTAGATGGGCAACAGGAAACAAATGCCAATTGCCTCTACAGAGGTTCCTTTTCTCTTAATATGATATTAAAACTTCTTTTCTGATTGATTTATTTTTATTTTATTATTATTTTAACTTTACAGGTCCTTTGCATAGTTATTATGGCTTTTGTTTTTTATGTTTTTCTGGTATTCCTGAGTGTGTGAATGAGTGGGTCTCTGCATCAATACCTGTTTATTATGCCTTCTCTTTGGCTCCCTTCCTTGGTTTGTTTTGTCATATTTAATTTGTTTTGTACTATTTTAATTTATTCTATTTCTATTACTACCCTTAGCTGTCTGTTTTCTTTTCTTTTTTTTATTTATTATGTATACAGTGTTCTGTTTGCATGTGTCCCTGCATGCCAGAAGAGGGAGCCAGATCTCATTACAGATGGTTGAGAGCCACCATGTGGGTGCTGGGAAATGAACTCAGGACCCCTTGAAGAACAGCCAGTGTTCTTAACCTCTGAGCCATCCCTCCAGCCCCAGCTCTCTGTTTTCTAAGGAGAGACTGAATGGAGGTGGATCCAGATGGGAGGGAGTGGGGAGGAACTGGGAAGAGTGGATGGAAGGGAAATAATAATTAGAATATATAGTAAGAAAAATAAAACTTTTCTCAATAAAAGAAAAATAAATATATCACACATTATATATGATACAGTAAACAAGTAGTAGCCTTTCTAGACAGTTTTGTAGAAAGTTATATGTATAGGAATACCTAAAATTGATTTTATGTAGCATTTGTCCATCACATAAGACATAAAGGTCATGTGCTCTTTTTGATTTGTAAAGCACTTGGTACTGGAAGAACTCCTAGACTCACAATTCCATGAATCTCAGTTATGGCTTTTGCAAACAAGAGATGGGCATTTTTCAGTGCATAGTGACTAAGAAAAAGTACTTGAGAAGATAGGAGATTGTACTTTCCTCCTTACACCTACAGTGCTTCCTCATTACTCATACAATCTAAGTTCCTTTCTCATCTTCTTTAAAAACATGTTTTGTCAACTTAAGTCCAAGTGGATCAAAGACCTCAACATAAATCCAGCTACTCTGAAACTGATAGTAGAGAAAGTAGGAAGTACTCTTGAATGCATTGGCACTGGAGACCACTTTCTAAATATAACACCAGTAGCACAGACACTGAGAGAAACAATCAATAAATGGGACCTGTTGAAACTGAGAAGCTTTTGTAGAGCAAAGGACACGGTCAACAAGACAAAGTGACAGCCTACAGAATGGGAAAAGGTCTTCACCAACCCCACATCTGACAGAGGGCTGATATCCAGAATATATAAAGAACTCAAGAAATTAGACATCAAAATGCCCAACAGTCCAATTAAGAAATGGGCTATAGAACTAAACAGAGAATTCTCCACAGAGGAAGTTCAAATGGCTGAAAGACATTTAAGGAATTGTTCAACATCCCTAATTATCCTGGAAATGCAAATCAAAATGACTCTGAGATACCACCTTACACCTGTCAGAATGGCTAAGATCAAAAGCACAGAAGACAGCTTATGCTGGAGAGGATGTGGAGCAAGGGGAACTCTCCTCCACTGCTGGTGGGAATGCAAGCTTGTACAGCCACTTTGGAAATAAATATGGTACTTCCTTAGAAAATTTGGAATCCATCTCCCCCAAGACCTAGCTATAGCACTCTTGGGCATATATCCAAGGAATGCTCAATCATACCACAAGGGCATTTGCTTAGCTATGTTCGTATCAGCTTTGTTTGTATTAGCCAGAACCTGGAAACAACCTAGATGCCCTTCAACTGAAGAATGGATAAAGAAAATATGGTACGTGTACACAATGAAGTACTACTCAGCAGAGAAAAACAATGACATCATGAGGTTTGCAGGCAAATGGATGGATCTAGAAAAAATCATCCTGAGTGAGGTAACCCAGACTCAGAAGGACAAACACGGTATGTACTCACTCAAAGGAGGATACTAGATGTAAAACAAAGATGACTAGTCTGCTACACAACTCCAGGGAGGCCACCTAGAAAATGGGACCCTAGGAAAGACCCAAAGGATCACCCAATGACAGAGAAATGGATGAGATCTAAAGGAACAACCTGGACAACAGTGGGAGTAATGAAGGGCAAGATTTGAGGGAAAGAAAGCTTAGAGGAGCAGGAGATCCTGGCTGGATCAAGAACAGAAAGGGAGAACAAGGAATAACAGATCATGATAAATGAAAACCACATGAGAACAGTAAGAGGCAGAGTGCTGGAGAGGTCCCCAAAAATCCACAATGATACATCCTCTGTAGTTTGCTGGCAATGGTCGAGAGAAAGCCTGATCTGACCTAGTCTGGTGATCAGATGACTAAACACCCTAACAGTCGTGCTGGAACTCTCATCCAATAACTGATGGAAGTGGACGCAGAGATCCTCACCCAGGCCCCAGGTGGAGCTCCAGGTGTCCAACTGTCGAGAAAGAGGAGGGTCTGCAAGAGCATGAATTGTTGAATCCAAGATTGCGAAAAGCACGGGGACAAATAGCCAAATGAATGGAAGCACATGAATTATGAACCAAAGGCTGTGGAGCCCCCAGCCGGATCAGGCCCTCTGGATAAAGTGAGACAATTGAATAGCTTGATCTGCTTGGGAGACACCCAGTCTGTGGGACCAATATCTGTCCTTAGTGCATGAGCTGGCTGTTTGAAACCTTGTGCTTACACAAGGACACTTTGCTCAGTCTGGAAGGAGGTGACAGGACCTGCCTGTACTGAATCAACCAGGTTTAAATGAATCTCCAGGGGTGCCTTGTTCCTGGAGGACATAGGAATGGAGGGGAGGGGCTGGGGGAAGATGGGTGTGGGGGTGGGAGGGGGGAGGACAGGGGAACCCATGGCTGATGTATAAAATTTAAAACACATAATAATAAAGAAAAAAATAACAAAAAACAAACAAACAAACAAACAAAAAAGAAACCAAAAAACAAAAACAAGTTTTGTCGGAGTCTGCTTATGAACTTACCATGTTCTTTATTGAATCTGGTGCCATTCATAAGGTAAAAACAACTGGAATCAGTGGAAAGACCAAATGCTAGGCACAGTCTCTGTAAGGAGATTCCCGTGCTTGTGAAGTTGCTATTTGGAATTTGAATGTAATGAATGTCAGTCATGTACTGTAACTGATTGGAGAGACACCAGCATTAAGGTTCAGAACAAGTGTGTTCCTTGGCATTCCATTGGATTTCTGGGAAGCTGTTACAGTGCTTTGTTGACTTAGTGGTTTTGTAAGACAGAATTAACAATTACAAAAATTGTTTTTATCAGAAACAAAATGCAACTTGTGAGGTGAAAATTTAAGGCTATACACAAAGGAAGATTACTATCAATGAAAGACATTGTTAGTATATTTAAAATAAATTATGTTTAGTCATTATATTTCTTATTTCTAGATGTCATATATGCAAACAAACAACAGAAATAAGGAATTGTTTTAACCTAATTCCAGACATTTTTATTTCAGATACTTTCTGTAAGAATACATTTCTAATAATGTGCCCAAACTATATATATATTTAATTGGGGTTTTCAAGTCAAGGTTTTTCTTTGTAGTCCTGGCTGTCCCGGAATTTGCTTTGTAGACCAGGTTGGCCTTGAACTCAGAGTTCTGCCCGTATCTGCATCCATAGTGTTGGGATTAAAGGCCTGCATCATCACTACCTAATGATACTTTTAAAGGGGTGGAACGCAGGATGTTAAACACAATAACCCTAGGCTTCCTCTCATCACACATAGATTCACAAATACATTTTATTAATGTTCAAAGCTCTTGTTGAAATTCAGGGTACAAGTGACATAGTACAGAACAAGCAAATAAAATTCATTCAGAGCCAACAACATCAGGAAAAAACAAACAAACAAACAAACAAAACAAAAAAACAACCAGGCTCCCACATTATCAGAACTGTTCTGCTGAGTGATGAGTTGAGATAATCTATTTCCCTTAAAACATTAATTAAATAAATAAAAACTCATTATGACCACAGAAAGAAAATGGCCTGACATTCCTGGGAAACCTCAAAACTCTCTTATCCAGGAAAGCCAAAGAGTTTATGTAGAGTTTTAACCTGGGCATTAATAAGGCGACTATTAATTTCTTCCCTACAACACTAAGCTCCTGAAACACAGATTTCTGTGGTTTGTGTGGGAAATGCACCCATGCTCTTCCAGCTTGGTTCCCAGCTGCTGATCCTGTTTGTGAGGTGCTGGAACCTTTGGACAGAATCTTGCTGGAGGAATTAATTCCTCGAGTTGAACCTTTATATTTCATAAAGCCTGGTCTTGCTTATTTTCTGCTCTCTGCTCTTGATCACCCAAATGTGAGTAAGCAACCTCCTGGCCCTGCCACATGAGGCAAGAACTCATGTCGCCATACCTTCTTGGCTATTAACACTGTACTCTCAAACCCTGACACAAAAAAAGGAACCCTTCCTCACTTCAGTGGCTTGTCAAGTGCTTAGTCACCAACACAAACAAACCAACAATACAAACATTCTCTGACTTTGTTTCACTGAGAGCACAAAGTAAGTATAACAAAGACTGTGATGGAAAATAAAATGCTAAAGAAACAATTATAGATGCATCTCAAATAGGCTGGGCAACAATTTTTGGCTGAAGTGACATCTAATTTATAAAGTGAGAGCAAACTATGCTTGATTTTGGTGAATCAATGTAGCAACATTCCAGACGATGTTCCAAGTGCAGGGGGGAAGAAGAAAGAACTTGAGATAATTTTGAATTCAAAACTGAAATGATTCATTTTGGCTAAAGCATATGATAAAAGCCAGAGAACTGGCAAAGCTGCCCAAGAATTATGTGCGTATGCTTCCATGCACCATGAAGGTTATTATAGTAATGTCCAGTCAAGTATTAGAGCCACTTCCTTGACACATCGTGCATAGTTTGGGTCCTGGAACTTTAACCATGGATAATGAGAAAATGAAGACAGGGCATACACAGACACACAAACAGGAATTTTGAGTGTGGTGTGGTGTGTGCACTCTGGTGGAGCTTTACCTACTACCTCCTGAAACCCAGAAACACAGAGGGGAAAGGTCAGTTAGAATCAGCAGGAGGTTCCTGCAGGTGAGCATTCTTAGGCTGCACCATCTGTGAAAACTGGCAGATGCCAGTTTTTGTACAGATAAATCAATCAATTTGTTTACAAAATCTCATACTTTGACTCTGAGGAAAGCTTTGCCATTCCTTTGGCCTCACCACATAAGGTGGTTGAGACAGTCATTTCCCAGACTTGGTCATGCCCATATCAACAATACATTTTCCCTCAGGACTTAACCTCATTCAAGGCTTTCTATACTATCTCTAAGAAAAGGCACATGTCATATGTGTATGCTCCTGAGCACTATGAAGGTGATTATGGTAGTGGCTAATCAGGAACTGGAGACATTTCAGGAGAGGAATCTACTGACTGAACAAAGAACTAGTGATCTGCTGTGTACGGTTGTCATGGGACTCCACAGATAGTTGTATGAACATTTTATGAATGGTGGGAAATAGAGGACTTGTAAGCTGGGTTTTTTGTTTTTGCCACCACGTACATTTCATTGTCGTCATAATATAAAATAAATACAAAGAATTTCCTATATACAAGTAACTTAAAATCTGAAGTGGTGGTAAAGAGTCTATGGATACTTCTTTTCTTTCTACCAGCAATGTCTGAAGTTCCACATACAGAATATATTGAAGTCATAACTATCCTCTGCCAGTCTAGAAAACAACAACAACAAAAAAAAAAACAAAACCCAAAATGTTTTGCTTAAGGTAAAGTCCAGACTTCCTAATAGTAATGTCTATGTTTCAGAAACTGTGAGAGTGGTGTAGAATATTTATAACCTATTAATTGTGTGAGATTCATTAAGTAGTCTAATACAGCCTACTCCTTCTTATGATATGATAGAATGTAGATTAAGACCTATTTTGCCTGTTTCCAGCATCAGTAATCTACAATGAAAATTATTTTGAGAATGTTGCCATGGAGTATTGAATAAATTATTTGAGTGTTGGGTTTGTAAAAATATGTGCTTAGAGCCAATTACAGGAAATGCACACACACACACACACACACACACACACACACACACACACACACACGCATGCATGCATATATATATATTATAATTCATATTCAATATAAGGTATATTGAATTTTATATAAATGATAGTCAAAGACATTTTAAGCAAGATAGAAATGTACAATTAAATCTTACAAAATATTTTTTAAATCACTCAACTTAGTGTATTTCTGAAAGGTGTGTGTATTTTCCCACATGAAGACCTACTTTCCTAGCTAGTTCCTGAACTGTTCTTGTAAACTTGGCTTGATCCTCTTAGACAGGACTGGATGACCTTCTCTCTGTCCTTGCTTTACAGAATTATATTATCTTTCTTTTCTAAAATACTGTGAGATTCTTCACAGGAATTACCCATTGAGAGAACATAGCCAGAGCATGCACATTCTTTAACACATTTACAGGATTGGATTTGATTGAACTGTGCACGTCTGTGAAAGAAAAAACATAACTGAGAATAGCCAGCAATGCTTCCTTTTCTCAATGTGTTTGTCAGACAAGACAAACTACCACTTGTCAATGTCTGACACCTAGGGCAGAGCAACCCCATGTATTCTAACTACTGTTTCATTAGACTTAAGGTACAGTTATGCCTTGAGAGGAAATGCCACATTCAATATAGCAGGGTTAGTTATAATATTTAAGGGAAGTATTTTAATTCACAGAATCCTAGTTTCTTTTTTCCATTCTCCAAATGACATACTATTTCTCCTAACAGATCATTTCAATTGTTCCCACTATTTTTCCTTATTAATTACATAAAATAATGAGATTATCATTATGATATTTCATATATGTGTATAACATACTATGATTATATTCACACTTCATTGGTCTCCTATCCTTCTTCCTTTTCCCCAGTAGTTACTTTCCTCTTGCTAAATGTTCCTTCCTATTTTTCTGGACTTTATTTTAATTTTTAAATTTAAAGTTTACTGGTGAGATTTGTCTTTCTGAATATAGATAATTTTGTTTAATCTGATGAAGTACAGAAGTACAGCTTTATTCATTTTCCTTCATATATAATTTGATTTTTCTCTCTGGATATATCTACCTCTGAGTCTCCCCCCCCCAGCCCCATCCCTGTGATGTTTGTATATTTTGCATTGCTTTCTCTCTAGCGTAAGACTTAAATTTTACAAAGTTCAGGATATTACAGAATTTACATGTTCTTTGCCCAAGATCATATCAGGAGTAAACAATTGCTGGCAAGAGGAGACTCTCTAATCTACTCATCAGGTGCAAGTTTTACAAGGATCTCCTGGAATGTGACTTTCATGAGTCATCACCTATGCTGAGGTGGGCTTCCCTCTGACACAACTGGCTTTGAATCATTGATACTCTTGTAATTAACCCCTCACTCATATAATTCTAAGTAACCCGATTCAGTTCAATGCCTTCCTAAGCTATGATGGATTTCTTTATCTGCTCTTTTGTCTGTGTCCTATTTAGGTTGAATTGATGTCAGTTCACTCAATGCTATGTGCTCTGCACAGGTATGTGCACAACATTTTTTTCATTTTTCCATTCATAGGTTTCTTGACTGATTATGTAACTTGGATATTGTGAAAAGTTCTAAAATAAACAGGAGTAAGCAGAGTTAATGCTCACATGCTATTAATGTTTAAAGTCTTACTGGAAATGTTCAAAAATTTTATCTCTCTACTTAATTTTTCAATTAAAAATTTTATGAGCTTTTTAGAATTTCATAAAGTGTGTTCTGATCATATTCACCTCTTCCCCTAGCTGTTCACATATTCAGCACGCCATTCCTATCCTTTCAAAATTATGCTTCGTTTTGTTAACTTTTCAAGATTAATGTATGAGGCCAAGATATTCCTGAGTGTGTGTGTCCACTGAAGTATGGCCTATTTACCAGGGGCTATACTCTTAGTGAAAACTGACTCATCCTCTCCCTGAAACTAAAAATTGCCAAAAGTTACATGGCTTGGAAATTTTACTCATGCATTCTTTCCAAGCCGATATTTGGTCTAGGTTAGACTTGTACAGGTCTTCTATATGCTGTCATAACTGCTATAAGATTGGAAGACACAGTTTCTTTGTAGTCATCCATCAGTTCTGGGCCTTACAATCTTTCTGCCTTCTCTTCTTCAGTGGTCCCTAAGCCTACAGAGGAAGGGTTACAGTGTATATGTTCCATTTAGACCTGTTTCATTTAGAGAATTCTATAATCTCTTATTTTCTGCACCTTAGCTAATTGTAGATCTCTGTGTTGTTTAGCATCTATTGTAAATAGAAATCATTTGGTGGAGGCCGAGCAATTAAATAACCTTGTCTATAAAGATAAGTCATAGTTTAATGCTATGCCCATCTAACAAAATAATAGTATTTTCTCACCAAGGACCTATGATCTTTTGTCTTATCTGAGTTTCATTGCTGCTGTTTTTAGAGAGAAAATGGCCCCCATAGGCTCACAGGGAGTAGCACTATTAGGAGGTGTGACCTTGGAGAGTAGGTGTGACATACTGAACAAAGTATGTCTTAGTCACTTCCTGCTGCCTGGAGATCCAGATGTAGAACTCTCAGCTACCTCTCCAGCATAATGTTTGCCTGTGTGCCACCATGCTCCTCACCATGATGACAATGAACAAAACCTCTGACCTGTAAGCAAGCCTAATTTGAATGTTTTACTTCATAAGTGTTGTCTTGGTCATAGTATCTCTTTACAACAATAAAAAGTGTAAGACAATTGATGTCATGAAACACTATAACTAAAACCAACTTGAGGTGTAAAGAATAGATTGCACTCTATCACTGAAGAGAATCGGAAGAGGATTTCAAAGTAGTAGTAACCTGAAGACAAGTAACCTGAAGCAAAAACCATAGAGGAATTCTGTTTACTCACTTGCTCCTGAGTTACAGGTTTACTCAGCCTGCTTTTATACTGCAACCAGGACCATCAGTCCAGGGAAGGCATTTCTCATAGTGAGCTGTCCTTCCTATACCAATAATCAACCAATAAAATGTACGATAGACTTGCCCACAGACTAATCAGGTTGGGACATTTTACCAAAATTAACTTAGCTTATGTGAACTTGGTGTAAAACTAGCCAACAAACCTGACTCACCACAGGTTCTTGGCCTGATAATGGTGCAAGGTGTAAATTTTATCTTCTGGTGTAAAATGTAGATCCAATCAGAAAATTGTTAGTTACACTTATGAACTTTTGACCACTATTGTACCCATGGGTATATTTCGCCAGCTCTATCATTATTGAGATACTCAGGGTTAACAGCTGGATAAGAATGAGTATTATTTTCCCCCTCTTACTATCCTGCCTAGCACCATTAGCACTATGAAAGCTAGCCTGCAGTGATAAAGCTTCCAGGTGAGCATCAGACTGAGTTTTCCATGTTGTATGAATCAAGTATGTGATTATCTTCAGTAATATGATCTTATCAAGTTCTGGAGCCAACCAAGTCTGAAGTGTTTGAGGGTCTATGGAAAACTCACAGGACAACAACTTACAAGAAGTAACTCATTCCCAGTACTGGGTATTTTATTTGTTGGTGTCTGGTGTCTAGTGGAAACATTGTTGGCCCTATATAGCATAATAAAACACTTTTTAACAATTTTAGCACAATATAAATATGGAAGCTCTTACAGTAATAGATCTGTCAAGTTGGGTAGTCCAGTCTATATAAAAGAAGAGCCTACAGGATAACATCATTTAACTACGTAACATCTGATAAAACTTATTGTCTGGGTAAAAAAAAAAATCAAGAAGAATCACATAATCTTTAGGAAAAATATATTTGAGTATAAATATCTGGTTATGAAGTGTATTGTTGCCATGCTGTGTAGCTCTGTATCTCAAAATAGCATATGTCTAGTTTTTTATGGGAGGAATTCAAGGATAGGTTGGTAGTGTTACTCCAGATAAACATTGCCAATTCACATGGGGTTTGCTTTTATAATTCTTTGGATTGTAACATTTACATTTTCACTAAATTTTAAAAAAACTATCTTTTGTATCTGAAAAGGAATATATTCAGTAAGTCATTTATGTCCTAAACTACATGACATCATATTTAAATTTGAAAGTTTCAATCAATTACTGGTCTTTTTTTGGAATCATCTTTTGCTTAGGTTCTGCATGCATAGAATACAAAATATCTACCTAGGTTCTGTGACACTTTTTAGTGTCATATTTGCATAGTAGGGAGGTACCTATCATAGAAGACTACTTGAACACAGGTTCAAGCCAATAGAAAGTCTTTATTAGCCAGATGGTAACCACACTGGGTGTTAAGGACCAGAGTACAGTCCTGAGCCTTTCTAAGGGTAAGCTTTTAAGCAAAAAAATATATATCCTGGTTGATACATTTAAGGGCTTTCTCCAAACTGTGGACTTGGCTTGCCTCTTGGCAAGTGTTGTCTCCTATATGCTGAGTTCCAGGGCTTGAATGGTACTTCCATTGTGGTGTCAGTTTGTTTAAGGTCTGTGGGGGGGCACGGTGACCACCAAAGTCTGAGGGGCTGATAGAGCAGAATAGTGAGTTCAGTGCCTAAGAGCATTTTAAGTCATTTAGACACATTTTCATTGCAGTGAACTTATTTAAAATCAACAGTATTATTGCTGTGACATGACAGACAATTGTATAACACTTGTGTGCATATTTCTCTTTATTTTATTTAAGTTAGTAGGGTTTACATCTTTCCCTTGCAATTCCATCTTACCATAATTAGCCATTTGCCTTAAAATGGAAAGAAATATATGAAAAGTTTCAAAAAAAAGCATTTAACACAAAAAAATCAAAATGTCTGGTAAAACACTATAAGGGATTTTCTGAAAGACAACAAGATAAATAATGAATAAATAAAACCAAAACAAATTAATTTATTTCAGAGGCAACAATTAAAAGTTAAAGGATTTCTCAGATAGAGTCATTTCTTAGGTACCCCATACTTTCTGAAAGACTGCCTTACATGCTTGGCAATGTAAGGATTTAGGAAATGTATTCACAGACTGTATTCTTTTAAAGCATTTCTTACATGCACATGTGCCAAATGATGCAGTGGCTTTTGTCAAAAGATAATAATGTAAATTTTGAGCTGAGCAGAGACATAATTTAAACAAGCAATCAAATTCAGTGGTTT
Organism: Onychomys torridus; assembly: GCF_903995425.1. NCBI lineage: Eukaryota > Metazoa > Chordata > Mammalia > Rodentia > Cricetidae > Onychomys > Onychomys torridus. Next base: position 16,439,301 of record NC_050456.1, read on the forward strand.
TTTTTTTTTTTAAAGGGGGAGAGAACCATGCCTCTACCCCAAATCTAGTTCATCATGAAAAATGTGGGTTTTTTTTACTCTACTCGCATAAACAAATTTTATCATTCACAATAAAATATGCAGAAAATATATGATGAGAGCTGGTCCATCTTGAAAGCACAATAAATAATCTAACACTGTGCAGTAAAAAATGAGGATAGTTCATCAGGAAGAGATGCTTTTGGTGGCATATTGTGAAAAAATAAACTTGTTTTCTAAAGCATCTCCACATGTTACAGGCTAATTTATTATGCGTTATTACTTACCTCCAGAACTTTAAATAGTGTGGTTGGAAAAGATTTTGTGCTTATCAGGGATTCTAAATCCTTAAATTTTCAGTACTTTGCATTTTCAATTCTTTATATACTAAAAGAAATAATATGCTTCAGACTCTCTCCTTATTTTTGTTTCTTTTCAGAGCTGGTACAGAGGCTGTTACAAAGAGGATTATCAAGACCTGTCCTGAACGTAAAGCATGGGTCTGATAGAGACCTATGATTCAGGAGGAAATAGCAATACCTCCCATGCAGAAGGGTTTTATTACAGTAAACAATTCTACGTGATTATTATTGTGCAGACAGTTTGAAGTCACCCAAATATTGTGAGTTTCTCATACTACTTTATTAAATAAATTCATTTCCTTTTGTGTTTCTAGGAAAGTGGCTGTAGAATGGGAGCCTGTGTCTGTCCTCCAGTGATGGTAGGTTACAGTGGCAGAAGAGTTTTGCTGTCTGACAATTTAGCAAATGATTTCAAACTCAAAGCTTTGAATAGGGCCAAATTACTGTGGGATATCCTTCTGTATGCTGTGAATATGTGCTGCTCTGATTGGTTGATAAATTAAATGCTGATTGGCCAGTAGCCAGACAGGAAGTAAAGGCAGAGTAAGCAGACAAGGAGAATTCTGGGAATAGGAAGACTGAGTCAGAAGTCTCTAGCTAGACACAGAGGAGGCAAGATGTGAAGGCAGAACTGAGAAAAGGTACCAGGCAATGTGGCTAAGCATAGATAAGAATTATGGGTAGAATTTAAGCATAAGAGCTAGTCAGTAATAAGCCTGAGCTAATGGACAAGCTGTTATAATTAATATAAGCCTCTGTGTGTTTACTTGGGGAATGCAAGTTGGAGAGATTTGTCCCTACAGCAGGCCGGCTGGGACACAGGAAAACTTCCAACTAAACAGAGTGATCTCAGTATTTGAACATCCATCTGAAGTAGTTTTCATTACATATTGATAAGTTGCCCCAACAATATTTGGAGAAATATCCCCACTGTACAAAGGCATATATATTTGTAATTATTATGTGACATTTTGGGGATATCACAAGACCGCACTTCAAGTGTGCATCCATATCAAATTTATTTGCTTGCAAGTATAATAATTGGGAAAAAAAAGTATAAGGTCTGATAAAAAAATAGTTCAAAATCAGCTTGTACTGGGTGTAAAAAGTAAGTTATAATGGAAAACCTTTTTGTATGTGGTGATTAGGTTTGAATGCCAAGAGAGACCAAAGCAGTATGACTAAGAAAATGAGTCAGCCTTTAGATAAGAAGAGAGAACATTCCAAACAAAGTCTAGCGAGTCAATTGAATTCAACTGTGCTTCTTTGTGCTTTATAATAAGCCATGTAAAAAACATTATAAGCCAAGGCAGAACAACCTTGAGTACACAGAAAGAATAAATCTCCCATTCAATCTTCAGTTGTTTTATTACTGTTCTGGCCACTTAGATAGGACAGAAAGTCACTTGGGGATACTGGTCTTTTAGGTCTGATGTTTATTTGTTGTAAGGGAACCTACTATGTATTGGAAGACATTTCCCAGCATCCCTGGCCTATGCTTGAGAAACCAGGAGCAATCTCACCCTTTTATCAACACAAAACGTCTACAGACACTGCTGACTGTATCCAGGAGGGTGTCAGCAGCTAAGACACAATGATACCACTCTATCCAAAGCACTATATATTTTCAGAGATGAAACAATTTAATGGGTTGCACAGAAGCATTACTGGGTTAGCATCAAATCATGCTTTCCCAAAGACTAGCCTGTATCTTATATCTAAGTACAACTATATTTTCCCAGTACCTCATTCTAGTTAACCACTGTGTGTGTGTGTGTGGGGGGGGGCTTATTATTATTTGTTTTTACATTCCAGCCAAAGTTTCTCCTTTCTCCCTCTTCCTAGTTCCTTGGTTCTCCCTCCCCACCTCTACTCTTCCTCTACTGTTTCTCTTCAGATATAGGTGGGCATCCTACGGATATCAGAAAACCAAGGTATATCCAGTTGCAGTGAGACTAGGCACCCCCTCTTCTATTAAGGATAGGGTGTGTAGCCCAACTGTTATCATAGAGATTTCCCCCAGCAACTGATGGAAACAAATGCAGAGACCCACAGCCAAACATTCGAAGGGCTCAGGGAATCCTGTGGAAGAGGAGGAGGAAGAATTGTAGAAATTGGTGATGTCAAGGGCACACACACACACACACACACACACACACACACACACACACAATCAACTAACCTGGGCTCATATGGGCTCACAGAGACTGAACCAACAACCAGGGAGCCTGCGTGGGACTGATCCAAACCCTCTGCCTATATGTTACAGTTGTGTAGCTGGGTCTTTGTGTGAGACCAAGGGGATTTCTAAGACTCTGCTGCCTGTTTTTGAAACACATTCGCCGTACCGATTTACCTCATCAAGTCGTAATAGTTAACCAGTTTTGTAAGCATGATAGGTTAAGCTGTTGTGAACTTATGAATGTAGGCACCTGGGAGCTGAAATACAATGTAAGTAAGCATGCAGATCGGTTTCACTCTTTTCTTCAATGTTAAAGCTAGGGAGCTTCCTCTCTTTAAGGGCTCAGGGAAGCTTGGTATACACACATCTCATATGGCAAAGGCAAACTTAGGAAGTATTAATCAGGAATTATATGAGGTGGTAAATGTTGTTTTTAGAACTAGAAATAAAAGAGACGATTATTTTTTTTTAAGCTGAGGATCAAACCCAGGGCCTTGCGCTTGCTAGGCAAGCGCTCTACCACTGAGCTAAATCCCCAACCAGAACTAGAAATAAAATAATTGAGGAAACTTGTGATTAGAGATGTCTGGGAAGTAGCTTGTCATAAAATTTTCTTGTGGTAATTGTGAGTTCCTTTGTTACAAGCCTGGAGTAGGGCAAATGCATATCACTACTATAAATTCTTAAGAATATTAATGATTTTAGTATTCTGTCTATTCTTTTTTTCTATTTATTATTATTATTATTATTATTATTATTATTATTATGAGTTTTAATTTTATACATCAACCATGGGTCCCCCTGTCCTCCCTCCTCCCGCCCCCATCCCCACCTTCCCTCCATCCCCTCCCCTCCATTCCCATGTCCTCCAGGACCAAGACAACCTTGGAAACTCATTTAAACCTGGTGGATTCAGTACAGGCAGCTCCAGTCCCCTCCTTCCAGGCTGAGCATGTGTCACTGTGTAAGCCCAAAGTCCCAAACTGCCAGCTCATGCACCAAGGACAGGTTCCGGTCCCACAGCCTATTCTGTCTGTCCATTCTTTTTACAAGTTCTTGAAAGCACCTGGGTGAGGAGGAGGGCAAAATGGACTTCAAGACAATGTTTATCTACTTTGAATAAGAACTAAATTTAGACAAGCTTTGATTTTCTACCTTTGCAGGATTTAAAGCTATAGTGAATTTTCTAAGGTATGGAGCAAGCTTCAAATCCCAACATGTTCTCTCTACTGTTCAGTTTCTGCCCCCCTCTCTACATCACATTTTAGTAAAGACCACAGATTGTACTTAATGGAGAAGCCATATATTGTCAGACATGTACTCTTTCACCTTCCCTGTCAATTCATCCTGCATCTGTAACACCTTCCTTGTCTGATTTTCTCTCTGTTACTTTGGATGAAGTATCCTTCTTCCAATTAAATGTGTCAGGTAAAACCCGGGTTAGACCTCCTAAAAGCTCAACCTCTGCAATTACTCATCTCTTTCCAATTTCTCTGCAGGGAAAAGACAGCCTCAACTAAGAGGTGTGTGATTACATGAGGAGTGTATAGATGGAGGATTTGATGGAAAACATCAATAGAGTTAATAGCTGATTTTATTTGCAAACAAAGAAAAAGGGTACTGGCAAGTTGTAGCACATTTCGAGGCAAATCAAGAGATGTCATTGACAGGAGCAGTGGAAGTTGGAAGAGGAGCATTAAGTTTGTAATTTGGGTTGATGTCTTTGAGTGACAGTGAGAAAGATATAGGATGACAGGAAAAGGAAAGTCAGACTTTCTAGTAGGCTACTGCTGTTCTAATAGTAAAATGGGAGGGAAAGGAATGCTCAATGTCAAACATCTGGGCTAGACTATAAAAACATGAGAGAACCCAGAGTCTTATAAAATGTTGAGCCCAGTGGTACCCATTAGACTCTCCATTAGATGGTTTCCTCCTCCCATGTTGATGGGAGATGTCACACTGCCTCAAATAAGGTACATTTTTCTTTTGTACTGTATTCATTTTAATCTTCCCTTTTTTTTCTCTGTTGTCTTTCCCAGATAGTCAGTTCTTTGCTTGCCCCCCTGGACTTGAACGCACTTCACATTAAGATGCTCATTACAGCATCATGGGGCAGGGGTAGAGAGGAAGCACTCTTTCTGCCTTTTTCAGCCAGATGTGGGGCGCCCTTTGCAGCTTTCTCTATGTAACAGGGCTCCAGACCTTAATAGTCCCGAGACCTTAATTCAACTAACTCCACGATGGAAGTACCACACAGGCCATAAAACTCAGCATGTGGACAGTAGCACCTGCCAAAACTAAGATAGAAACCTAATCCATCAAAACCAGTTGTAGTCAGAATATTTCCTGTGTCCCGCTTTGTCCATGGTCAGGACAAATCTCTCATGCAGTTTGCAGCCTTTTATAAAATAATCATACAGAGGCTTAATATTATTTATAACTACTATGGCCTAATGGCTCAGGCTTCTCATTAGCTAGTTCTTACATCTTAAATTAACCCATTTCTATAAATCTATACTTTGCCACATGGCTCATGGCTTACTGCTACCTTTACATCTTGTTTCTCATGGTGGCCGGTGGCAGCATCTCTTCTGCTCTCTCTTTCCCCTTCCTCTCTCTCTAGTTAGAATGTTCTGCCTAACCTTGTTCTGCCTCACCATTGGCCAAACAGCTTTACTTATCAACCGATCAGAGCAACACCTATTCACAGCATACAGAATGACATCACCCAGCTCTGAGAAAGTCTCTCAATGTACTCACCTTGTTTTTTGGATTCTGTAGTTCCACTTCTGGCTAACTGTTCTTGTTAACAGAAAAGTATGTCAGCCCAAGACATGCTTTCTGTACTTAAAGTTCACCCTAAAAAAGGCTTGGGGATCCACTGGATCCTGAAGATGCAGGCCGGCTGATAAACCGTTTCTCTTGGCTGTATCCCATGTGTGAGCAATCTTCTCTGGTGAATACCATGCAACATCTGCACTTGAGTGTTCTTAGGCTTCCTCAAATAGTCCAGGGATGTTCTTTGTGATAGGTATTTTACACTCTGGCCTGAAGCAGAACTTTTCTTAATCTTCTAGTTAGAACTGGGCTTTGTGCATGCAAGTTATTCCTGTGTTCTTGATAATTGAATCTTGAGATTTTCCCATTTCATATTTTCTTGTCTTGTTGTGTGTTATTATAGTTATTGTGATGTCTGACTATATAGTACATAATTTAGATAATATTCCTACCCTATTGTGTAATCAAGCTATTAGATTTTCCTTTATTTCTTTTTGTTCATTTCATTTTATATGTACTAGGAATTTAATTGAGGTTCACGTACATGTAATCAAGCACTCAAACACTTGTCATTGAGTTATATCCCCAGCCATATTTTATTGTCTATTTTGGGGCAGTCTCCAGACATATGCCTAGCCAATGCATCTACGAACCCCCTGTAACTATGGTTATCTTCACAAGAAATGCACAGGTTTGGGCTTTTCAACATTACATTATGGAAGAGAGAGGGCATCATGATGCCTCAGTCCTCTAGGAGGGACTAGTCAATGGTGGCTGGGAGAAAAGATTGTCCTTTTCCTTAGTGCTTATAGCCAAGGGTGAGTTAATATTGCTCCAGAAAATAACCACCACCCATGCTTGTGCAGGCAATCATAATAAGTAGTAAGCTCATCGAGTCACATGAAGGAAAAAAAAAACATGAAAGTGGGAAGCAGACTTTGTGGAGAAGATAGTTTTCAGCAAAAGAAGAAGAGGAAGAGACAGCATAATAGGGAAAGAGTGGAACAAACATTCATTATATGAATACATGAAGTGGTCAAAGGATGAAAATAATGGAAAAGACACTCAAAGTATTATAATTTATTTGCAGTCTACTGGATTATACCCTAGAATGGATAAATGACCATCATCTTCCATTAATCTGAAGCGTATAAGAAAAATTAAAAATCGTTTCTATTAATTATAAATATTTTATTAGTAGACTAGTTTGAAATATAGCTAGGTTCTCACACAAGACAGTGATCATAAAACTTTATAAACTATGACAATTACAGAGTGGTAAAATTTACAAATTTAAGTGCACAAAGTCATATCTTTCTGAATAGAAGATTAAGTTTGAAAACTCTATTTGTGTCAACTTTATACTGCTGTCTTAGGAAGGTATACAGATAAAGAACTGAAGGAAGACACCAACAGAAACTAGCCACTATGTACTAAAGTTAGTGAAGTAAGAATATTTTTGAATACTTGTACCTGCTCCTCTTTGACTGTTCTTCATGAATGAATAACTATCAATACATCAAATAATTGAAGTTTAATTTAAATAATATTTGTATTCTATATAAAATTATCTCTAAACTTAAATTCTAAAAACAAACATAATCAAACATCCCAACATGTCCTTTCACAAAAATGAGCTGATTAAAATCTGTAATAAAGACATCAAATTATAATGAATACATGATTTTCTTTACAAAGTAACACTCATGTATACTGTTCTGAAACCACAACATGAATATAGGATTCTGAATAATCCCCATGGAAAACTCCTACAGAAAAAAATGAATTAGCTTGAGAACATCAACATTACTATATGCATAATACCTATGATAGAAACACCTCCATGGACTTGATGATGTCATCTTTACACAATTGATGTTTTAGTGCTGTTTTTTGAAGTCTTCAGGGATTTTCATTTTTCTCTTAAATGAATCAGGAACACTGATGTCTGTAAAAGGTTTTATAACAATGTTGATTCTGCAACTCTTCATAGACGTTGGAAATGAATGTTAATTGCTCATCAAAGTATTCAGAGTAGAAAAAGAAACATCTTTTTTTTCTTCTTTTTTTTTTTGTAAAACAAAGTTGAATCTCCAATGTTGGCTCTTGTTTAAGATAGAAATGTCGCAAATAAGTGCATTTCAAAACAGGAATATCTTAAAAGTTTTCTTACTTTGAAAAATGTATTATGAAAAAAAACCTTCAAATTATGACCCAAGGAGGAGAAGTGATGTTTTCCTGTAATGAAATACATACTTTCAGTTCTAGTGTTAGAAGATTCTGCTACATTAATATTTTGAATTGCTTTCTTAAAGATGTATTTATTGAATATGTTAAATTTATTATTATATATCTTGGCAATTACTAAAAGAGATTTATTGTATATTAAATATAAAAGATAAAAAACTTCTAGGTATAGATTCTATTAATATTTATTTTCTCAGTAATCATGTTAAAATAGCATGGACCACTCTCATAGTGTTTAATCAAAACTCATGAGGCAGAAGAGCTCATCAAAATGCAATGGAGGAGGAGTTAGCAGGAAAGAGTGATCTAACAATTAGTGTGTAGAGATTCATGTTTTTCCATCATCACCTGCTCTTCTTGTCATATGACCATTATTCCATCCTCATAACCTTGAGATTTTCTGACCATTAATATATTGTTTAGAGAAATGTACCAAGAGAACTTGGAGAATTAGTGAAAGGTGGTTATAATAACTGGCAATAATAGTTCTTTCCACAAGCTTATTGGTGGGAGAATGTGTTATGTGATTGAATAAATGGAAGACTTTGGAATGATTAAGGCAACTCTCTTAGCATCACTTAGAATGTTTTTTTCTTTAATTTAATACTGAATTTGCTGAGTCTAAATCTATTAAGACTTTTCTATCTTTCCCTGTTGTGTTTATTGACAAAGCAGCTTGGAATCACTTTTGATAGTTTTTATGTTATTTTGAGCAACTGTGAAAATAAAGCTAAATATATTGTAATTTATCCAACACTAATATGTATATTTTTATTTCTTTGTCTCCAATTATACTTAGATAACAGCATATTCTATTAAAATCATGAATTTATATATTTAATCATCTATATAATTAATATAAAGCTTTGCTCATGGTTACGCAAAATAGGATGCTGAATTGCCAAAAAAGGGCAATGCTTTGTGTGAAGGCAAGAACCAAGAACTTACATGAATATAATTGACTATTTCAAAGACATAAAACAATTTCAAAAGTAACTTTCTGGGTAAATCATTAAACTTACCACTTTTTAGAATAATACTCTATGTTTTAAAACAAATATAGTAACTTTAGACTGTGTGAAGGTTTAAATTTCTATTACATGAATCATATTTATTTGCAATGGCTCAGTAAGTATAACCCACTTCATCTGAAGCAGTTCACTCAGCCGTCATTTACACAGTCTCATTTTCAAGATATGTGTTCTGTCATTTTAATTTCTCTTTCATTTCTTATTAGAATTTAGTTTTCACACAAGTAACTGAGAGTCATCTTCTGCCAAAATACAACTATGTAGCATTTACTATAATAAGAATTTATTTTAGGTTTGGGATATTTCTCAGTATTTATGAAAAACATATTGAGGTATATGTATAGTACATAGTTACTCCCAAGTATGCAAAAAGCCCTGTATTCAATCTGCAGCAATATGAATAAAATAGGATAGTCAGAGAGACAGAGACACATGGAGAAAGACAGAGATTACATAGATGGGTAGATAGATTGAGAGAGAGAGAGAAAGAGATGATAAAGATATGAAAATCTACCTTAAAAGCTTCAGCCTTCATATTTGTTCACATTTACTTGTCTTACTTTTGGGGTCAGCATGTGATCTTGGTTGCCACATTTAAATAAGTTTTAAAGTTTATCTACTTTATTAGCACCCACAAGTTGCAATGGCATATTTCACAGAAACTAAACCCATAGAGAAAATGTCTGAGATTCTACCTGCAAAGCTAATCGTTAGAACTCAAAACTTAAAATCCTATGCATTGCAGGCATTTTTCAGTGTGTTTTAAGCAGGGCTTAATTTTGTATGCATAGAGTAGATCCTATCATATACATTAAGCCAACTTTATGGCAACAGGGAATATTTGTGGGCTTGAAAAATCAATAACATTTTTATTAGAACATAGTTCCTAGTTATTGTCTTGCATTATAGATGATGGCTTCAGCAATCTTCAGGTAGGAAAATTTGATTTATTATTATAAAATGATTCCCATCACAACCTGTGCTCTTTAAAATTGATAGAGGCTATAGTCCTGCAAGGAGGCATGCCTATTTCTTCTCTAAGCTCAAAGTTACTGTTCAGCATTTAGGGCCAATTTGGTTGACATGAGCAATCGCTGGCAGTACAGTAGTATCTCAGTTAACTCTTTAGGGTGAGTGGTAGCTCAGTTAACTGGAGTTCTGAAATGCCAGAAGTCCTTAACGTGAGAAGTTATTTTGTTATTTCACTTAGTGAACCACTTAAATATTTAGACTCTTATGCCAAACAAATTTCTCCTAATCATGTAGCCTTTATAAATAATGCTGATCAATAAGCATTGGGTACAATTGTGTTATGTTTGTTCTGTTAAGATTTCTTCCATCTGTACCAGAAGCACTACATTTGAATAATTCTTCAATCTAACATATCAGGAAATAGGTTTGCACAAATACGGTGCAGATTGATGAGATAGACAGATCAGCCAATTTGGTCTTATAAATCCAAGCATTTATGGCTACAAGGTGTAGCCATGTAGTTAGAGTATCATACAATTCAAGAATTGGTCACATTTAATATTTTCAAATGAAGTTTTCCCTAAATCTGGATACTTTACAGTGGACATAGCAATGTAGGCAGCCTCATAATGATACAAAACAGCCAGAGATGGATTTGGTTAACCTAGCATTATGTGCAGCATTTGTGCACTGTATGTACATGAAATTATTGGTGCAGGCAGATATGAGGGAGATGAGTTTTGTTAAACTAGTATTTCTATCACACACAAAGTTTCTGGAGACAATTAAATGAGTCTGTCAGACCAACAGCTCTGATTTGCTGACTTTTTCAATGCTATCTGATCATAGACTATAAGGTCTATAATCAACTGAAGATTTCCTGTAGTTTAAACTCCTGGTATGGTTTAAGAGAAAGGTAAAAGTCACAGTCATCCAGATATCTCACTAAGAACAGAGATAGCAGTGGTTGTCACAATTTGATCCCAAGTCCAAATATGTTGATTTCCTTATAGGATTTTCTCAGATTCCATTCTAACCCTCTTTAGCTTATTAATGGGTTGACAGCCACCTCTCACCTAAAGATAACATGAAACAGCACAGGGAATTGACCTTACAATAATAGAGTCTTGGGTTTTTGCCTCTTTAAGTCCATTCTTCTGGAGGGATTCCACATTTTGATCTTGGCTTGTTAACCTCATTAGCAGTGATTCTCAACACCTGTGTTTATAGTTAGTTGGGGACTTAAGAAGCATGACATTTTTGTATCTAAGCTGGGCACACCCACACACCCTAAAAAATAATCTCTTATGATCCAATAAAGCCTAGAAGTTGAAGCAGTGAGTTGGGCAGATGGGAGTAAGTACAGGCTATTTTTAGGCCACTGTGGGTATTTTGTACATGTCTGTATTTTATGGTGTTTCAGACAATGGAGGTTTGGGCATCAGGCAAAGGAACAGCAGATGAAGTTAATTTCCTTTGTCCTTCCGTTTTTTCCTAGTGAGGTTGATGGGGTTTTGTTTGCTTTCCTAATGATGTGGTGATTTACACATCTTGAAGAACTGCTATTTCTATGCCCTGTGTGTAAGATTGTAGCCTTGTAAATCTGATTTTGATGCATATAGGAACTCAAAGCAGATGTGTGCAGCTGGACAGACTCTTTTGCCAGTGCTTTTCCTTGGGATGATAATCCACATGCCGAGATTTCAAATGAGTTTAATACGCATTTTCTTGATTAATGGAAGATGGCAGAGTGTAGGAGACTGAAACAGTTCGTGCTTTGCTTGATTAATTAATAAGGGACTCTCTTTTCCCAGCTTCAACTCATTATGCTAATGAAGTGTCATCAATTAAGGCTTTCCCTTGATTATTGAATCTGTCAGGTAGTGCTCAGTGAAAATGTTGCATTCTTTCCCAGTCTGGGTGGAATTGCCATTACAGCCTTTTATGAACTGCTCCTGCCATTAGATGATGTTTGTTCTATTTTTTCATTATTGCATCTCTTTCCTTGACCTTGAAAGAGATGACTGTGAAAAGCTTGGAATGACAAAGATAATGTGGAATCTAGAGGGTGGGTCAGGAAAATGTTTTAACAGAAACACATACAATATTTTTCATTTGGAAGCTATGTGCAATTTTTAATGCTAGAATAAACAATTAATTCCAGGTTAATGTTGAATGTCCTAGAGTAAGTCTTTGACATTGTCACCAAATTGGAAGAGTAGCTCTGAAGCAAGTCACCACTCACCATTTCTCTTATTATTACTTACATTAAGCTTAAGAGAAAGCATGTTTCCTAAGGGAAATACTCCAATAGAGAAAAGGATACACTCCAAAATATTGTATTCTCTTCAGGTAAAAATTTCCTTGTCTTTCAAATATTGCTCCTATTTACAAACCGTTAGAGGTGGTAGAAATGTAAAAAAACATACAAGAATAGAGACAAGAACAACAGTTTAGAAAATAAATAGGCTTCTATGTTAGTAGGCTCCTCTCACCTGAAAATGAAGGCCTCAGTATGAATCAACCTCATTACTTTGTGTAGGCTAACACACTCAGTAGGGAATGCTGTACTTTAAGGGAAGGTGGTGCTCATTATCGTTAGTCTGTTGAGCCATTAAGAAAGATGGTAAGTAGAAGAAGTAAGAAAGACACTCACAGTCACCATCCCATTCCCACTCTGGTAATTGACATCTTAGGGGAACACTGGTAATGGATTTGTTTAATTTCCTCTTTTAACTTCACTTAAGGGAACAAAATGATTTTTATAGCTCTATGGTACATACCTTGCCCCGGAGACAACTAATATTTTGCAGCCAGTAGCATCATCTGTTTAATTAATCCATCAATGTCTCAGTTTCTCTAAATGAAGAATGAGGAGATGATATTCACTCATGGTAAATTTTATAAAGATTTGTAATCTAAATAAGTGGAGAAGTTGATGGGGGTATTTCACTACTTTTTAGCAAACACATTCATATTGTGCTTTGAATGACTAAAATAACATAATATGGTATATATAGAGAGTGAATACTGTATCCATTTACTTTATTTATTTTATTTCTAGTAAAATATTCTTCAAGTACAATTGTATATATATATATATATATATATATATATATATATATATATATCTGAAAAATCATTACACAAAGTTCAGACATGCTGCATTGTTGTGTAGTTTTAAATAAGTCACTAATGGCTCACAAAGGTGAAATGGGATATAACAAGTTTAATAAAAATGTTTTTCAACACACTGTAAATACCTTTCCCTTGTGCATAACAAAATATTTTTATTTCTCTAGTAAACAATGTTCTTTGTTTTAGGAAGCATTATGCAATGTAGCGTATGGCAGTATTTATGTATGCAAACCCTTCAGCCAAACCTCCTGGTATGAACCTAAACTCTCCCTCCCTGACCAAACTAAGCAGTGTTCCCATGGCCTGTTTTTCTGTTCCATGTTAAAAGAAATATCCACTTCATTTGGTTGCATATTGAGTTAATAAATGTAAAGTTGCTAGAAGTGAACTGACATTTAAATATTTTCATTCTACAATAATATGCTATTGGAGGAAATAGAATAGCAACAAATTGAATTGTGGTTATAAAGACAGTAAAGTGAAGAATGCAGGGTGATATGGTCTAGCTAATTTTGTTTTAGAAGAATGGATTAAGAAATGTCATGATACATAATAAATACTTAATAAATGTAATCATTTTATTCAATTTTCACTATATATATCATGTCATCACTACTCTAACATAGCTTATTTTCACTGACCAAGTTAGAGATATAACACATTTTCCATGATGCAAATGTATTAGCATAAGCAGGAAATACATCTATTGTGGGAGGACAGGTGTATTCTAGAGCCAGCATTAAAGTGAATTATGTACATCAACTTTATAGTCCAGAGTTCTGTTTTCTTGCAACAAAACCTGAGGAATATCGGAAAAGCAAACATAACAAGTTTAATAGAAATGAATTATACAGACACACCAAATACTTCCTGTTGGTAAAAAATATTGTTGCTTCTTTAGAGGAAAAGTATTATTTGCCTTTTTACTGACATATTTATAGACAAATCAAAGTGGTCTGAAATTACTTTTATTGAAACTTGAATTTTTAGTCCATTTTCTGTTCTCTGCCTTTCTCCCCTTTCTTCACTAAAAAGTGAAGGTTACTTTGTGAAATAAAATATAAAGTATTCTAGTATAACTTTAAATTATCCATCAGACAAATGCCAAAATAAGAAAGAAATAAACTTCTACAGTTCTTAACTTAAAGAGATGAGGTAGTTTGCCCTGGAGCAATTTGAGTGACCACAGCCTGGGAACACAGATATAGATAACCACAAATTTCATTTCCAACAAAAAAGTAGTTTTAGGAAGTTTTATACTTTTAAAGAACAAAGAAGATCATAAATCATGGTAAGTTAACATTGCATTGGTGGGTAGCTCAGAGAGGGAGCTGTAGCAAGATGGGGGAAACTTTTCCGGAGGTCCAAGATGTGCTCTGATGATATTTTTAGCTTTTGAGTTGGTAGAAGCTGGAGGTCTACTAAGTTAATAAATTTCAAAAGGTTGAACTCTATAAGTCACATGATTTTAATATCAATATGAAGGTAGGTAAGAAATGGCCTTTCCAGAGGGCTAGAACTAGCTCAATTTAAGGAAATCAACTTCTGGATGTGCAACATTCCAAACTCTGCACAATACTGAAACTCTATAATCAGTCAATTGGTCTCTGAAGACACTGCTTCTTTTCAGGTGTTTTCGTTAACAATCAAAATTACCAATATCAATGCATGAATAAATGAGTAACTTTGAGAATATATTATAAATATGTATATTCACATAACTGAAGAGAAATAGTTTTCTCAATTGATAAATATAAATAATGACAATTATCTATACACTTACTTTGTGTGTAAATATAATGGGGTGCTATGAAGGTATGCAAATGTTCAATAGCATCCATGTGGCAGTCAGAGGACAATTTGTTGAAGTTATCTCTTCCCTTCTTACTTGTGTGGCACAAGGATCAAACTGACATCATCAAGTTTGGTGACAAATACCTTTATACACTGAGCCATTTAATTGATGCCACAAAATGCAATGTGTACTTCCGTTCCCTCCTCAGGACTAATTTTATTTCTCCTTTATCACACTGTTTTAATATTTTATTTAGTTGCTAATAGCTATGTGTAAGTAAATGTCCTACTTACCATTTTTAATGAGTATAATGCTCAGACATTATTCTAAAATGCCCTCATGACAAAATACTCATCTTTGAAAAAATGCATGACCATGTTTAATGTCTAGGTTCATCTGATATAAATTACCCATGAGCACAAAGTCTTACTACTACTTTCCTTTCAATGTGTCTTAACCCAGAACTCCCAATTTGACTTCCAGCTTGATCATTGACTAAAATGTCCTTAAACAGTTAAAGGAGAATATCATTGCCTATATATATATATTGTGTTTTAGCTCTGGTGTTCACCTCAGTGAGGCAACTACAAAAACTATAATATCAAAATAGAGCATAGCTTTAAAAATACATTTTGTGTTCAGTAACATCAGTATTTGCTCTCACAAAATTAGCAATAACATGATCATGTAGGTAGATTGTGGAAATATATATATATAAGGTTTTATGATAGGGATTTGGGCTGTTCAGGGAGGAAACAATTATAAAATCTCTCATCTGTAGTTATTTGGAAGGTATATCAAGTATCTGTTAGACCTGGAATTTCAGAGGAAAAGATCCTTAAAAAAAAAAAACCAAAAAAACAAAAACAAAAAAAAACCAGATTGCTGATAAGTGTGTGACTGTTATTTACGCACTGAACCATGACTTATATAAGGATGAGAGACTTTCAGCAAGAAATAGTGTTCTTTGAACAGAGCTTGAAAAGAACAAAAAAAGCCAGAGTTTAAGCATGAAAGAGCTAAAGACAACTGTTTGTACCCCGAGAAACAAGAGATAAGACTGCAAAGGTTCTGAGAACTGAAGATATATTAAGACTCCTTAATCATAGGATTTAAGTTTCTACAAATATCAGTGTATGAGAGAATAGTTGCTTAGAACCTGTGTGTTGTGTGTGTGTGTGTGTGTGTGTGTGTGTGTGTGTGTGTGCGTGTGTGTGTGTGTGTGTGTGTGTTTATATGATATACCGTATTAGTCATGGGATGAGACTAATTTGTTTAACAAACACTTGTGTTAGAAAAATTTTGCAAACAGTGAGCTGATTATCTTGATATTTGGGTTCTTTTATCATACTCATTTAGATGCAGCCATTGGTGACCACAAAGGAAGAACTGAACCAGTGGTAGAAGAAGGGCCACAAAAATACATTGAGAAGAGTATCGTCCCTTTCCTTCCAAAGAGCAGACTTTAAAACAAAGCAACATTACTAAACACAAACAGAACAAAATATGTTTCATTGCAGCCCTTAGAAGGAGTGTACCTGAACTGCAACATGTTATTTAGCCCTAAATCAGAGATTCCATGACTTTCTCATTCCCTGCTTTCATGAGTACTGATGCTGAGTATGGGAGAGCATCCATAGCTTTGATTCCAATTCATAGGTCATTAGGGAACATGGGATCCATTAAAACCTGATGGGCTTAGAGTAGAATGTATAAACTGGATGGGGTTGTGAAGTCCTATGAGAAACACTATATGTGTGGGTTAAGGGGTCAAACTGAATAGCAGCTGCTTGTTATTCTCAAAGAAACACTCTTCTAACTCACAGTTTTCTGTGTCTCTTTGAGGTAGTTCCATTTGCCCAGCTATATATTCTTCTACTGAATATTGCTTTTACCACTTCAGACTTCTAAATGTACCTTTTGCTCATTCCCTTCTGGTGGCTGAGTACAACCCCAGGAACAATGATGGAATCTACATACTAAAGGAGAGGTTGCACTAAGCTTTGTGCCTTAAACTCCTCATTTCCCCCAAAATTAGAAATTCTTTGGCTTTGGGAGTAGAATGTGATTTTTTAACATGTTGATCTATTCCATATTCAAATTTTCATTACTAATTAACACTAAGCATAACATCTACAAAATCCAATTCTATTTATAAGAAATGTAGGAAGTATGTTAATACAAAGTGGTATAAATTGATTGGTTGTGGAGGAGATTAACAAAACACTGCTTCTAAATTGTTTCAAAATTCACCTAGTACCTTTAAAATAAAGTTGGGCTCAAACACAGTCGTGATTAAACTTAAAACAGATTCTGAATCCTCCTCCATCTTAACGAGGAAGACAAAATCTGAAAACTATGCCCAAACTATTTGTGATGCTCGTGAAGGTGGAACTAAAAGACCACCACTTGCCCATCGTGCTCAAGAGTATTGAAGTGTTTTAATAGTTAGAAAGTCTTTCATCATTTCTACCTTCTGAAAATAAAAGTCTTATGCCACACAACTTCTGTATTTCTAGAGCACAAGACTTTAAAATTACCCAGAGACTCATCACAGGGAACCAATTAGGCCAAGTGCAGATCTTTATCTCTCTTTACATTTCTCCAAATCCAATAGCCCAGTTTCATTCCCAGCTCTATAGCCACCCGTGTGCTGCAACCTCCCTTTTAACTGTTCCCCTGTCTTCAGGGGGATGAAACAGATCTGTCCTTCAAAACTTCTTTTCCTTAACTAATTGCTCCATCCCAGACCCCAACTCCAGCAGGCGTGGCTTGGGAACACACTACTCTATAGGCCAGGGAACTATAGTTCTTCACCTCTCTCTCCTTTCATTCAAATACAATTCCCTAGCTCTTTAGCAGACCACATGCTATAGCCTCACTTTCTACCTGCCCTCATCTCTAGATAATCACTCAGATCTTCTCCTCCAACCTCCTTGACTCATCCTGTTCTTGCCTCAAACTCTAGCAGGCTTTCTCTGGGATGCTACCAACCAAGCCTGCCAGAGAAGCAGGTAGGCAAGAAAAGTAATTAGGCTAGCTTCAGATCTTCATTCTCTTCCTTCCTTTCCTCCATATGCAAACCTCTAGTCTCCATCAGCTCTATAGCACCTCCTCACTCCCTGCTCCCACTGCCATAGAAGTAAGGAGATATTAGTGGACAACTTGCTTTCTTCCTTCCTGTGGTCCTCTGCCCTTTCTACCCATTCCCAATATCAGCTCCTAATTCTTAGGAATACAATTTACTCACAACCTCCAGAAACCCAGAAGATTTTCTATCAGGAAACATACTGCCACCACATTCTCCTAAAAACCAGAGAGGGCAGTGGAAACCAAAAAACAAAATACCCAGCTAACAAAGATAAGACTAGTTATCAGTACCTAGATTTAAAATCTTCCCTAACCCAGATGTTTAGATGGCAGGGTAAAAACAAATTATATAGCCACCAGCATAACATGGGTTCACTAGAGCTCAGCCAGCCTACCACAACATGTTGTGAGTATTGCAACATACCTGAAGCACAAGAAGGAGACCTGAAGATAAACTTTATGATTGTGACAGAGGTCCTGCCAAAGTCAAGCTTCAGCAGGCCAGAGAAACTAGAGAGGGGATATGGAGCTGGTGCTACCAAACACACACAGGAGATTTATCTGAGGGAGTGAAGCTTAATTCATTTTATTTTTCTCATTTTTCTTCCTATGTCTCTTTAGTTTTCTCTTATCTCTTTTATACCACCTAAGACAAACATTTCTACACAAGAAGTGATTACCTCACAACCACAATTTACATATTTTCCAAAAACAAATTAAAATCTTTACACAGGAAGAAATCACATTATGATCACAAGTTACATGCTTTTCTGAGAAGCCTACAAGTAATTAAAGATTTCCCTTTGTATTAATTTTCCTACTATCACATCTTCACTCAAAAGTAATGATTCTTTCATCATTAATTAACAAATTTTAAGCAAGCCAAGAATATTTCAACCCTTTGTACTTTAGGCAGCTGTTTGAGTTTCAATGTAGCAGGTTCCTATCCTATTTATATTTTCCAGATCTTTACTCAAGTGGTCTAGCTAATCAATTATTTTTCTTTTTTTCTTTACACACAGTAGTGTCATTTAATTTCCTTTTACAACTTTGTTTTTTCAAGATGCATTAATTCCATAAGCTACATGACCATGGAACTCAGACTTAACCATGGGTGTAGGGCCATAATTGCTTTCTTTGATCATCAGCCTGTTTTCCATAGGCAGAATTCATGAGCCTATAATGCATGAAACTTCCTTATTCTTATTTTCCATCCCTGGCAAGTCTCACTTATAGCAAAGGAGGGGTGACTCTTAATCTTATATCTGTCCTTTGTATCCCTCATCAGAGCAACTGACAGAGCAGCCTAAACCATTTCCTTTATCATCTTTACTGTCTTAATCACCTGTATCTCTTAGGTTGACTCAGAAAATTCAATAAATCATTGATCCAAGTAAGCATCATTGCTCTTATAAAAATCATCTTCACTGTGATCTGCCAGTAAATTGTCCAGTGAGGAGAATGATTTTCCCATGAAACAATCACACTATTTTAGATAGAGTAAAATCTTTTCACATAGTTATTCATCATGCCAAGGGCAGTAAAGGCACAATAGCAGCAAGTAGGAGAAGGCATGGCAGATGCAAGGGGCACCGTGGAGACAACCCTCAATGCTCTCCACCTCCAAGGTGAACCCATCAAAGCTTTGCTATCCAGTGAGCTGTGCTCCATAAGCTCCATTGCTGACTGCAACTCTTCCAACATGGCCACCATCAAGGTATTTAAAGAGGAAATACAGATATCCTTTAAAGAAATCTGTGAAAACACAAGCAGTGAATGAAAGAAAAGGAATAAAATAGTCCAAGACCTGACAGTAGGAATAGAATCAATAAACAAAACCCAAACTGAGGGAAACTTGAAAATGAAAACTACAGGAATTCAAACAGGAATGGAGACAATCTGCACCAGCAGAATATAAAAGACAGAGAAAAGAATCTCAGGCACTGAGGAGAAAACAGAAAACATGGATACATTGGTTAAAAAAAAGTTGAATCTTAATATATTCTGGCAGAAATGGTCAAGGAAATCTGGTACACTATGAAGAGACCAAATCTACAGATAATACAAAGAGAGGAAGGAGAAGAAACACAGGTCAAAGGCATAGAAAATATTTTCAACAAAATCATTGAAGAAAATTTGCCTAACCAAAAAAAGGAAATACTTATCAAGGTACAAGAAGCATGAACAATCCCAAATAGTCATATAAGAAAAGAAAGTCTTCTCAGCACATAATTATCAAAACATAAATGACACAGAAAAAAAGAAACAATATTAAAAGCTGCAAGGTAAAAAGACCAAGTAATATAAAAAGGCAGACTTATTAGAATAATACTAGACTTCTCAGTGGAGACTCTAAATACCAGGAAGTACCTGGACAGATTCTGAGAGACCACAGATGCTATCTCAGACTACTATAGCAAACAAAATTTTCAATCACAATAAATAGAGAATATGAGACATTCTATGATAAAACCAAATTTAAGCACTATCTATCTACAATCCAGCCACACAGAAGGAGCTAGATTCTTTTAGCTACTAGAAGGTAGCTCCATTCTATGGCGGTTAACCAAGCCCTCCAAAACATAAGCAATAAATAATCACACACACACACACACACACACACACACACACACACACATCACAACAGCAGAATAATAAGAATCAAAAAGCACTGTGTATTGGTATTAAGACCCAAAGTCTCAATTAACCAGTTAAAAAAAGAAAGAAAGAAAGAAAGAAAGAAAGAAAGAAAGAAAGAAAGAAAGAAAGAAAAGCATACAGACTAATAGAGAGGACATGAAAACAGAACCTATCCATATGTAGCTTCTAAGCAACATACCTTAACATTCAGAATAGATATCACTTTTGAATAAAAAGATAGAAAAAGATATTCTAAGCAAGTAGACAAAAGAAGCCAGCTACTGTAGCCATTTTACTATCTGACAAACTAGACTTCAAACCAAAACTAATTAGACGAGATCAGGAAGGAGATTACATGCTCATCAAAGAAAAAATATTCTAAGAGGAACTGTAATTCATAACACATATGCAACATACACAAGGTCACTGAAGTTCATAAAAGAAAAGCTGCAGAATAAATCACATATTGACCCATACACAGTGACAGTAAAGACATTACTTCCCTACTCTTGCCAATATAGGGGTCATCCAGATAAAAATAACAGAGAAAGGTTTGAGTTATAAACCTAATGGAGCTGTGTTCCATAAGCTCCATTGCTGACTTTAATCCCAGCACTTGGGAGGCAGAGCCAGGCAGATGTCTGTGATTTGAGGCCAGCCTGGTATAAAGAGTGAGATCCAGGACAGGCACTAGCACTACACAGAGAAACCCTGTCTCAAAAAACCAAAAAGAAGAATAAGAATAAGATGAAGAAGAAGAAGGAGGAGGAGGAGGAGGAGAAAGAGGAGAAAGAAGAGGAGGAGAAAAGAAGGAGAAGAAGGAAGAAGAAGGAGGAGGAGGAGGAGAAAGAGGA
Source organism: Onychomys torridus (assembly GCF_903995425.1). Lineage (NCBI taxonomy): Eukaryota > Metazoa > Chordata > Mammalia > Rodentia > Cricetidae > Onychomys > Onychomys torridus. The sequence goes on from NC_050456.1 coordinate 16,460,408, forward strand.
GGAGGAGAAGAGAAGGAGAAGAAGGAAGAAGAAGAAGGAGGAGGAGGAGGAAGAGGGGGAGGAGGAGGAGAAGAAGAAGGAGGAGGAGGAGGAGAAGGAGGAGAAGGAGGAGAAGGAGGAGAAGGAGGAGGAGAAGAAAGAAGGAGGAGGAGGAGGAGGAGGAGGAGGAGGAGGAGGAAGAGGAGGAGGAGAAGGAGAAAGAAGTAGACCTAATGGACCTAACAGATACTCACAGAACGTTTTTATGCAAACACAAAAGAATATACCTTCTTTTCAGGACCTTATTGAAATTTCTTTGAAACTGACCACATATTTGGATGCAAAGCAAGTCTCAACAGTAAAAGAAAGTTGAAATGACATCTTTGCATCCTCTCCAGACCACAACGATTAAAACTGGATATCAACAGTAACAGAAACAAGAGAAAACCTACAAACTACAGGAAGTATAGGGGGGACAAAGAGAGAGGAGAATTTGGGGAACAGGAAGGCTGAGTCAGGAGACGCTGCCAGCCTCTACAATGACAAGCAACATGTAAAGTACCAGTAAGCCACAAGTCCCATGGCAACTTATAGATTAATAGAAAGGGTTAATTTAAGATATAAGAACTAGATATCAAGAAGCCTGGCACAGCCATACAGTTTATAAGTAATATAAGCTTCTGAGTGATTATTTTATATTTGGGCTGTGGGACTGCAGGGGATTGGCGGGATCTGGAGAGAAGCTCTAGCTACACTTATGGAAACTGAGCAGCTCACTACTGAATGAAAGATGGATAATGACAAAAGAAAGGTGTTGAAGTTGAATGAAAATGAATACACAACATACCCAAACCAACAGGACACAATGAAGGTGAAAGAAGGTCCAAGAGGAATGTTCATATATTATATGGAGAGATTTCACATTAGTAATGTAACAGCACCGCTGAAAGCTTTAGAACAAAAAGAAGAAATCAAAACCAAAAGGACTACATAAAAAGAAATAATGAAACTCAGGACTTAATAAAACAGACATAAAAAGGTGACACTAAAAATGGTACTGGGGAACTCCTACAGTTGATAAAGTCTTTCAGTCAAGTAGCTGGATATAAAAATAACTCCCCCAAATCACTAGCCCTCCTATATAAAAATAAACAATGGCCTGAAAAAGAAATCAGTAAAATAATACCTCTTACAAAAGGCTCAAATTATGTAAAATATCTTGGGTAACTGTGACCAAGAAAGTGAAAGACTTGAATGATAAAAATTTAAGACATTTAAGAAAGAATTTGAGGAATTTATCAGAAGAGGGAAAGACCGATTCTCCTCATGGATCAGTAGGATTAATACACTAAAAATATCCTACCAAAAGCAATCTAAAGACTCAATAAAATTCCCATCAAAAAAGTACAATACAATTCTTCATAAATATTGAAATAACAGTCTTAAGCTTCATTTAAAATAGCTAAAACAAACCTCATTAATAAAGAGACTGCTTTAGGTATCATCATGCCCAATTTCATATTATCTTGTCATGATTCTTTCCCTTTTTAAAATTTTGTATATATTTTAATTTTTATTATACTTGTATTTTTTCTTTTTTCTTTATATATATATACACACACACACATTTATATATATATATATATATATATACACACACACACACACACACATTTATATATATATATATTATAGCTTCCATTGTAATGATTATGGGAATTCATAATGTGTAAGTGAGTGCATGTCTGTTTCTTATGTCCTCTCTTGAACCCTTTTATTCTGTTTTGTTTAATTTAATGGGTTAGCTTTTTTTCCCCTCAGTCTACTTTCTTCTTCTTCTTCTTCTTCTTCTTCTTCTTCTTTTTTTTCTTTTTTTTTTTTACTTTTTTTTAAAAAAATTATATTTGTGTTTTAATTTTACATATCAGCCATGGGTTCCCAGGTCCTGCCCTCTCCCGCCTCCGCCCCCAGCCTTCCCCCCAGCCCCTCTCCTCCATCCCCATCTCTTCCAGGGCCAAGACTCCCCTGGGGATTCAGCTCAACCTAGTAGATTCAATCCAGGCAGGTCCAGTTCCCTCCTTCCAGACTGTGCAGTGTCCTCGCATATGCCCCAGGCTCCAAACAGCCAGCTCATGTACTAAGGACAGGTCCAGGTCCCACTGCATTATAGCTCAGCTGTGAAAGGCTAAGATCACAACCAAAAATATAAAATGTGTTAGCTTTTGCTTTATCTTATTGTATTTTATTTTATTCTTTAAATATTAGCGTTCACATGAGTATTTTGCTTGCATGTGATTCTATGTGTAAACAGCTGTGTTTGGTATGTGTATGTGTGTTGTGGATCAAATACACCTGTGTCATCTCTGCAGAGATCAGAGGAGAATATCCATTATTGTGCTCTATCATTTCTTTATACTTTGGAGAAAGAGTCTCTCATTGAACCTTGAACAAGACGACCACTTTGGTGATTTATTGGTATACTCCAATAAAGCTTGCCTGGAAGATCAGAGAACAGAGCCAGCCACTAGATTAGAAATAGAGTCCAGACAGTTATGTGGTGATATATTCTGTACCCCAATAAAGCTTGCTAGAGGATCAGAGGACAGAGCAAGCCGCTAGATTAGACATAGAGGCCGGAGAGTGGAGGCACACACTTAATCCTATCATTCAAGAGGCAGATATCCCTCTGGATCTCTGTGAGTTCAAGGCCACACTGGGAACAGAGTCAGGCAGTGGTGGCACACACCTTTCATCCCAGCACTTGAGATCTCATACCTTTGCTGGGGAAGTATACATGCCTTTAATCCCAGGAAGTGACATGGCTGGGCAGAGAAAATAAGAACTCACTCTCTTGAGGCTGAGAATTTCCTAGAGTTAAGAACATGGCTGGCTTGTTCTATTTCTCTGATCCCAATATTTGCTCCAGCTTTTTTATTTTAAGGACCTTTTAAGATTCATGTTACAAGCCGCCCACAAGACCAAGCCATTCTCTTTTTTTCACAGTGTTGGTGTTAAAGGCCTTTGTGTAGCCACACAGGCCTTTTAGGTGAGTGCCAATAATCTGAACTCAGGACTTCACACCCTTGCTGGAAGACTTCTTATCCATTGAGACATCTCTTCAGTCTAATATGCAAGTATGATTTAACAAATACAAAATTAAAATTCTAATAGCATTTACAACTAATTTTTATTTAATTAGAAAATATTCTGTTACAAACATGAAGATCAATAGTTTGGAACAGAGGTAAAAATATCTAATGTTGAATATCTTGGTATAGAAATGCATATGTTTGCCATTGATAGATTTGTGGCAGCAACTCAAATTATAATTTGAATCTCTAGAAAGTGGGAGTTGTCTTTGTGTCTTGTGCAATATCTTGTTTTATTGCTCATTGTGTTTTTCTGATGATTTAGATTCTTAATTGCTAGCCTGTTGCTTTTTAACACACAATTTTTTTCAGTAAATTGAAAATTTAGTAAATTGGGCTGGGCAGTGGTGGCACACGCCTTTAATCTCAGCCCTCGGGAGGCAGAGCCAGGCGGATCTCTGTGAGTTCGAGGCCAGCCTGGTCTCCAAAGCGAGTTCCAGGAAAGGCGCAAAGCTACACAGAGAAACCCTGTCTCCAAAAACCAAAAAAAAAAAAAAAAAGAAAGAAAATTTAGTAAATTGGAAAGCACAGCAGGAAACATAATGTTCAGATAAACAAACAAACAAACCAAAAGACAAAACAAACAACTCCCAAAACAGAGGGATTCCTGTGCTAAGCAATGTGCAGACAACAAGCAACTCAGCGGCCATCACAAGAGAATTGGATACACAGAACTTGTAAATGGATACCTCCAGGAGGAATCACTAGCCAGCAAAGCAGGGTGTGCCCTTTTCTAAGGGCAGTGTTCTTTGCATGAAAAACTGATTCACTGCCTCTGCATTCCTGAATCAAGGAATCTATTGTCATTTTGTTATTTAATGGTCATAATGCCCTCGTATCCCCGTGTAATAATTCAAACACTAGGTCTGATCAATTACTCCACAAAAAGAAAAGAACAGTAAAAATGTCTTCAACTTAAACATTATTTTAGAAGAAAATATTTACTTTCACAGTATTTATAATCATAAATATTTTTTGGTGTGTTGATCTTTTACTGTCTCCATACTTAAATTAATTTTGTTTCCAGAATTTAGCATATTTTCAAAAATATTAAGCTTCTGGGCTGGAGTATTTGTTACAGCTATATTTGTCACTATAGCCAGAAATGTCACTGACAAAGGAGGAATACATAAACTTTCTGTTTTCTATTAATTTTACATAAATTTAAAATTTCTCAAGAACCAAGTTCCATTAGTATAAGAGGGAACTATTAAGATGTATCTGTGTAGGTAATTAGATTACAATGTATGGGATCTTTAATTATTATTAGTTGGGCTGATTCTGTAAGCTATACATGAAAATAAGTTTCATTACACATAATATTTTTCTTATGATAATCCTACCTTGATGTGGAAAAATGTGTCTTTAATGCTGTATAAATGCTGAAACATATTTACTATCAGTTTAAAAGCTTGATATTTTTAACTTTTATTATTTTCTTATACTTATGTGTATGAATGTTTTGTCTGCATGCATATATACGCACCACATATATACCTGGTTTTTACCAAGGCCAAAGTCAGAACAGCTCATCTGACATGACCCCTCTGGGACTAGCAGCACAGAACTCAGGCTTCTGTATTTTTTAAATGTACACCCAAGAATGAGAGGGCCAAATGGACAAGGGGCTAATTTCTCCCTAAATAAAGCAGTAAAGTTTAAAATCAATCCATTACTCTTTGAAACAATCAAAATGTGATAGATTTTGAGATTAAAAAGCATGTTCTGTACAATATGTAAACAATGAAAGTAACATATATTCATCAAAAAATGTACTGGTAAAACTATTAGGATTTGTTGTTTTCTATCTGCTTATGTGTCAGTCTATCTCTGCTCTCTACTAACCTACTTTAGTTTACATGTGTTTATAAATGGGATATATGTATTTCCTTGTTTATTTTTGTTGTTGTTATTTTTGCCAAATTCGTTATCAGTTACATAGCTTTATTTTCAATTTCAGTACTTTCCACATATTGTAAGCATGTTTTGTATCATTAAATGTTTCTCCAAAGTAGAAGTTTAGGAATGATTTCTTTAGAGTGCTTTCTATTGTATAATGTGATCATAGTTAAAAACTTTTTATAATTTAATGTTACTAATATCCCTTTAAGTATATAAATATGTTTGTGTGTTTGTTTGTTTTGTTTTGTTTTTCTTACCAAATTTCACAGTTTGGGTTTTACTGCTTTGTCATTAATGATCCTTGTAGTTGAGTCTCCTGGATCACAAGAGGAATTGTGTTTGAAGGCTGTGGCTGTAAGAAGCCACATGGCTGAGAATAGCCATGTTCATTTTATGTAGCTTATGTTGGCTCAACTAGGAAACAAAAAATATTGTTTTCATTTATGTATTTGATATTTAGCCAAATGAACTATAATTTCTTGCTAGTTATTATTTTATGTTTGGTTGTGTTTTTCAATAGGGTTTCTCTATGTAGCCTTGGCTGTCCTGGAACTCCCTCTGTAGACCAAGCTTACCTTGAAATCATAGAGATCTGCCTGTGTCAGCCCCCCAAGTGCTAGGATTAAAGTCGTTCACCACCACCACCCCAGCAAATTTTAATTCACTATATTTACTGTGTCTTTATATGTTCGGTTAAGATTTTTACCTGGTTATGACAAACATTCTGCCTTAATGTATTAAGTAGATAGAGTTTTTTGGTTTGTTTTTCTGTTACTGATAATTTTCAGTTTGCTAGAAAATCCATCCAGTTTAACTATAATATGTCACACTGACTAATCCATGAGACTTTATACACAGCATTTTAATAATATACTATGCCTTCCCTTCTTTTTTTCTTTAAATTTTTTTTATTATTATTATTATCATCATCATTATTATTATTATTATTATTATTGTTATTATGTGTTTTAATTTTATACATCAGCCATGGGTTCCCCTGTCCTCCCCTCTCCTGCAACCACCCTCACCTTCCCCCTATACCCTCCCCTCCATTACCATCTCCTACAGGGCCAAGACTACCCTGGGGATTCATTAAAACCTGGTGGATTCAGTACAGGCAGCTCCAGTCCCCTCCTTCCAGGCTGAGCAAAGTGTCCCTCTGTAAGCCCTAGGTTCCAAACAGCCAGCTCATGCACTAAGGACAGGTCCTGGTCCCACAGCCTAGATGCCTCCCTAAGAGTTCAAGCTATTCAATTGTCTCACTTATCCAGAGGGCCTGATCCAGCTGGGGGCTCCACAGCCTTTGGTTCATAATGAGCTGCCATTCCTTTTGCTGTTTGTCCCTGTGCTTTTTCCAATCTTGGTCTCAACAATTCACCCTCTTACAGTCCCTCCTCTTTCTCGACAATTGGACATCTGGAGCTCCACCTGGGGCCTGGCTGAGGATCTCTGCATCCACTTCCATCATTTATTGGATGAGAGTTCCAGCTCTACTGTTAGGGTGTTTGGCCATCTGATCACCAGACTAGGTCAGATCAGGCTTTCTCTCGACCATTGCCAGCAGTCTACAGAGGATGTATCATTGTGGATTTCTGGGGACCTCTCCAGCGCTCTGCCTATTCCTGTTCTCATGTGGTCATCATTTATCATGGTCTGTTATTCCTTATTCTCCCTTTCTGTTCTTGATCCAACTCGGATCTCCTGCTCCCCTAAGCTTTCTTTCCCTCAAACTTTGCCCTTCATTACTCCCACTGTCATCCAGGTTGTTCCTGTAGATCTCATCCATTTCTCTGTCATTGCGTGACCCCTGTGTCTTTCTTAGGGTCATGCTTTGTTTGTTTGTTTGTTTGTTTGTTTATGTTTTTTTTTGTTTTTTTTTTTTTTTAGGTAGCCTCCCTGGAGTTGTGAGTAGCAGTCTAGTCATCTTTGTTTTACATCTAGTATCCTACTATGAGTGAGAACATACCATGTTTGTCCTTCTGAGTCTGGGTTATCTCACTCGGGATGATTTTTTTCTAGATCCATCCATTTGCCTGCAAACTTCATGATGTCATTGTTTTTCTCTGCTGAGTAGTACTCCATTGTGTATATGTACCATATTTTCTTTATCCATTCTTCAGTTGAAGGGCATCTAGGTGGTTTCCAGGTCTGGCTATAACAAACAATGCTGATATGAACATAGATGAGCAAATGCCCTTGTGGTATGGTTGAGTATTCCTTGGGTATATACTCAAGAGTGCTACACCTGGGTCTTGGGGGACATGGATTCCCAATTTTCTAAGGAAGTGCCATATTGATTTCCAAAGTGGCTGTACAAGCTTGCACTTCTACCAGCAGTGGAAGAGAGTTCCCGTGCTCCACATCCTCTGCAGCATAAGCTATCTACTGTGTTTTTGACCTTAGCCATTCTGACAGGTGTAAGGTGGTATCACAGAGTCGTTTTGATTTGCATTTCCTGGATAATTAGGGATACTGAACAATTCCTTAAATGTCTTTCAGCCATTTGAACTTTCTCTGTTGAGAATTGTCTGTTTAGTTCTATAGCCCATTTCTTAATTGGATTGTTGGGCATTTTGGTGTCTAATTTCTTGAGTTCTTTATATATTCTGGATATCAGTCCTCTGTCAGATGTGGGGTTGGTGAAGACCTTTTCCCATTCTGTAGGCCGTCGCTTTGTCTTGTTGACCGTGTCCTTGCTCTACAAAAGCTTCTCAGTTTCAACAGGTCCCATTGATTGATTGTTTCTCTCAGTGTCTGTGCTACTGGTATTATATTTAGAAAGTGATCTCCAGTGCCAATGCATTCAAGAGTACTTCCTACTTTCTCTTCTATCAGGTTCAGAGTAAGTAACTGGATTTATGTTGAGGTCTTTGATCCAGTTGGACTTAAGTTTTGTACACGGTGACAGATATGTATCTATTTGCAGCCTTCTACACATTGACATCCAGTTATGCCAGCACCATTTGTTGAAGATGCTTTCTTTTTTCCATTGTACATTTTTGTCTTCTCTGTCAAAAATTATATGTTCATAGGTGTGCGGGTTAATGTCAGCGTCTTCAATTTGAATTCATTGGTCCACATGTCAGTTTTTATGCCAGTACCAAGCTGTTTTTATTATGGTAGCTCTATAGTAGAGCTTGAGGTCGGGGATTGTGATGCCTCCAGAGGTTGTTTTATTGTACAGGATTCTTTTTGGCTATCCTGGGTTTTTTGTTTTTCCATATGAAGTTGAGTATTATTCTTTCCAGATCTGTGAAGAATTGTGTTTGTAATTTGATGGGGATTATATTGAATCTGTAGATTGCTTTTGGTGTGATCGCCATTTTTACTATGTTAATCCTGCCTATCAATGAGCATAGGAGATCTTTCCATTTTCTGATATCTTCTTCAATTTCTTTTTTCAGGGACTTAAAGTTCTTGTCATATAGGTCCTTCACATGTTCAGTTAGAGTAACTCCAAGGTATTTTGTATCATTTGTGGCCATTGTAAAGGGTGATGCATCTCTGATTTCCTTCTCAGTCTATTTGTCTATTGTATATAGAACGGCTTCTGATTTTTTTGAGTTGATCTTGTATCCTGCTATGTGGCTGAAGGTTTTTATTAGCTGTATCATTTCTTTGGTTTAATTTTGGGGGTCATTCATGTATACTATCATGCCATCTGCAAATAGGGAAAGCTTGACTTCTTCCTTTCCAATTTGTATACCCTTAATCTCCTTATGTTGTCTTATGTATCTGGCTAGAACTTCAAGTACTATATTGAATAAGTATGGGGAGAGGGGACAGCCTTGCCTTGTTCCCAATTTTGGTGGTATTGCTTTGAGTTTACCTCCATTTTATTTGATGTTGGCTGCTGGCTTGATCTAGATTGTCTTTATTATGTTTAGGTATGTTCCCTGTATTCCTGATCACTCCAAGACCTTTATCATGAAGGGGTGTTGGATTTTGTCAAATGTCTTTTCTGCGTCTAGTGAGATGATCATGTGGTTTTTTTTTCTTTGAGATTGTTTCTATGGTGTATTACATCGATGGACTTTCATATGTTGAACCACCCTTGCATCCCTGGGACAAAGCCTACTTGATCATGTTGGATAATTGTTTTGATGTGTTCTTGGAGTCTGTTTGTCAGTATTTTATTGAGTATTTTTGCATCAATGTTCATGAGGGAGATTTTTCTGTAGTTCTTTATTGCATCTTTGTTTGATTTAGCAATCAAGGTAATTGTAGCCTCATAGAAGGAGTTTGATAATATGCCTTCTGCTTCTATTGTGTGGAACAATTTAAAGAGTATTGGTATTAAGTCTTCTTTAACTGAGCAGACTTTCAAACAAGTATCTTTCTGCAGTTAAAAATCCCAAAGACAACACAATCCAGATTCTCTGTGTAATATCTGTTTTTACATGGCTCATTTTTTTATATTACTTTTAATTTCTCTTAGGTTTTATTTTTAAAACTTTCTATTTCTTTATATAACTGCATATGTTCTTTTTTTCTCTCTCTTCCAAACCTACATATATTATTATATACATTGTAAACCTTTTAGAGGTTTATTTCATCTGAATCTGTTTTTATTGTGACTAGTGCTTTAAACCATAGCAGGACAGAAATGGCAGCTTTGGCTGCTGGCTAAACCCATCTCAACTTTTCAACATGGCCATGATATGTTTACCACTAGCTCTGGCTCTGGCAGCCAATTGTTCCACGAACTCTTGGAAGAAGTGGGTCTATGCCTCCATCAAAGCAACATGAAGCCCAGAAACATCTTTTTTTTTTTTTTTTCAATAGCAGAAAAAGCTATGTCCACCATGCACCATGTTGCATGGCTTGCAGAAACCTCTGTGTACTCAGCGGGAATGTGCCATGCTGTAGCTACAGCCTGCATGCTGCAAACCTGCCATAGAGAAGCTCAAGCCTTCATGTTGTGGTGTCTCACCATCCACATGAGACATGAAGCAGGAAACTGTTTTTGGCTCCCTTTAGAATTGCTTATTATGTATTCTCAGGTTTTAGGTGGAAACTTGAGCTATTAAGCACCATTTGTAGCTGGAAGATTTCCTATGCTGGCCTGGTCTACAGCCACTCACACCCAAGTAAACACATAGAGGCTTATATTAATTGAAACTGTTTGGCCATTAGCTTAGCCCTACCATTGACTAGCTCCTACAGTTGAAGTCAGCCCATTTCTGTTAATCTATAAATCATGTTTTCCTTGGCTTTACCTGGGTGTCATTACATGCTCCCTGGACAACAGGCTGGCATCTCCCTAACTCAGCCTTCCTCTCTCAGAATTCTCCTTGTCTGCTTGCCCACCTATACTTCCTGCCTGGCTACTAGCCTATCAGCATTTTATTAAACCAGTGTACAAAAGCATTATTCCATAACATAGTCTTTATTAAAACAAAAAATATTATATTTAAACCTTAGTAATCTGTGGTATAGAAGCAATTCTTCATATATAGTCTGTTCTGTGTTTAATCTTTATTGATTTTTAAAGGTCTGAATATGTAAATTGATACAAAATTTAAAGGAAGTCGATTCTTAATTTTAATAAATTGTTTTTAAGAATTTTAGAGCTAGAATTTCCACACAATACACCATGTGCTAAGTTCAGCTATTTCTTCTTTTTAATAAAGTAGACTTACAAAAATGGCCAGCTCAGCAATGCTGTTAGCTGAGACTTTGTTGTGTGTGATTGATTTTACTTCTCAATCAATTATATGTTTCAACAGTGAAGGAGCATTTCCCACTCAGCTTTGTCTTTCTCAGTATTAAATTCTGGATTTTCTCAACCTGGCTTAATGACCCCATCAACATTTCCATTCTGCTCCAGTTTTATCCTACAGAAGTATTTTTGCATACTGTAGTTGTAATATAGCATTTAAATGTCTGATATTTTGCAATGTAGTTTTAATTTTTAGAACTGCAAAGCTTTTAGAACCACAGTATTGAATTAGGGCACACAATTTCTTATAACATTCTAGTCCACAGAATGTGCCATATGTGCAAAAAAAATTCTTTTCTTAAAGCATTCATATAAGCAATTGGTATCAAATATAATCTTCAATATTTTTTAATTTTTAAAATAACCTTGACTGATTTTTGACATTTTGTTGATACTGAGTGCTCATTCTGTTTACTTTGTGTTGTTTCAGTTTCATATAGAATTTCTTTAAAACCCTAAAAATTCTTTAATTTTGTTTTTTTTGTCTACTGTGTCTTAATTTTTGGAATTTCTTCTTTACACTTTATATTTGTAATCCAACTTTAAATAAAATGTTGCTAGTGTTCAATAATTCTTATATGGGGACTAGTCTTATAATTTGCTTAAAATCAAGAATTTTGGGGCAGAGTAGATGGCTCAGTGGGTAAAGGCACTTGCTGTCAATTCTGCTGAGCTGAGTTCCAGTCTCTGGACATACATGATAGAAGGAGAGAGACAGCTTCAACCAGTTGTCATCAGAATTCCATGTGCATACATGCAGATATGCACACACGCATACCCAAAGTAAATAAAATAATGACTTTTTAATTTAGATTTTAATTTTATGTATTAAATGTTTAAGATTTGGAGTCCTTTCCTTGTTTCTGCCAACTACTTCTTTGTGTTGTTCTTTTCTCCATAAATGCAGCCATTTTTTAAATAAAAATAGCCAACTGGATAAAGACCCACAGAATGCAATCCCTTTATTGCATAATGAGATTCAGAATTCTGCTAAATATAAGTTTACCCCGCTCTTTTCCTTGCTATATGGCATTTCTACCTTTAATTTTTTTCAGGAGCCTCTGGAATGCTTTCCAGCTTCTTCTGTAATAAAGACACACTTTTTCCTACCTCTTCTTCCATGGCCTTTATCCTTTTAATAATGTAATATTTGCGGAGGTGTTATTTTACAGCAACTTTAATTTGTAATTTGGGATATTTAGTTGTGTCAATGGATATTTGTTGTCATTTTATTGGCTTACCTTGGTTACTGTTGTTTTAACAAAGTAATTACCTGGCTGGCTTTACTTACTCTATAGCCCATGCTGCCTTCAAACAAGTGACAGTCTTCCTGCCTAACTGCTGAAGTCTGGTACTATAGGCATGCAGATCACACACTGCATTGTAGAATTCTTTCGAGAATTATCTATTTAATCTACTCCCCAGAGTTTGTGGGTGTTTTTTCCTTTTCTAAGTAATTATTTTTTTGTGTTGTTAAGTGTGAAGTTCCTACATGTTCTGGATTTATTCCCTTTTCAGGCATTGGTTCACAAGTCTAAGCTCTTAATGGTGGGCTCTCTCTTCACTTGACAGAATGATAAACCCCCATTTGTCTGTTTTTGCTTTTGATTCATATACTTTTGATGTTTTTCATTTTTCTTTTTAATTGTCCATTCCTTTGCCATGAAGTATTTACCTTAATTATTTTCATAAATTAGATTCATGTCACTAGTCTCAATTTTGTTCATGTTTTCTTCTTAGTTGAGTCCTGTCACTCACTGATGAAGGAGGTCTAACTTCACTCATCCATATGTACATATCTAATGTCCCCAACACAGTTTACTGAAATCAGTCCAGGGCCTTGCACTTGCTAGGCAAGTGCTCTACCACTGAGCTAAATCCCCAACCCCAAGATGGTAGTCTTAGACAGCACTATGTACCCAGACGTCATACATTTCAGACAACTGGTAGAGCTTCCCCATCAAGCAGTGCACTATGTTTAATTTAAACATTTCTCAATACATGCTTGACCACAATGCTCAATTACCTGATGGGTATGTACAATTTTATATTTTTATGTGTTGCTTAAAAAAAGTTAACTAAACCAGGCATGGTGGTCCATATAAGCAACAATGAAAAAGCAGAGTGATGAAATTGGCCACAAAGTAATATCTAGCACCAATAAATAAATAAATTAATAAAACAAACAAACAAAAACAGAAAGCTAGCCATGAAATGGATTCATTTACCTCAGATACATCCTTTCAAATTGGTTCTAGTAGTTAATTATGTGTGCTGGGCATATCCATTCTGAGACACTAATTACATGCAGGAAAAGACAGCTAGAATTAAGATATAGAACAAACTTATAAGCTTACTTAAAGCATGAAGTGTTTGCGTGTGTGTGTGTGTGTGTGTGTGTGTGTGTGTGTGTGTGTGTATGTGTGTGTGTTTTCTGGAAACTTGCCTGATTGATTCTCTAAAATGGGCATTGTGGAGGAACTTGTCTTTTCATAATGTCAGTAGGTTGGTGTACACAGAAGTTTTCTCCAGTTTCCCCTGGCCCTGCAAGTTCCTCGGCCACTTATAAAACAATCATTCAGAGGCTTAATATTAATTACCAATTGCATGGCCTATGGCAGGCTTCTTGCTAGCTAGCTCTTATAACTTAACCCATTTCTATTTATCTGTAAGTTTCCACATGGCCATGGCTTATGAGTACTTTCTTTCACATCTTGCTTTTCCTGGCAGTGCTGGTGTCTCTCTAGACTCTTCCTTTCTCCTTCCTTTCTTTTGCCTTCAATTTCCCAACTTCCTCTAAGCTGTCTTGCCATAGGCCAGTGCATCTATATTTATCAACCAATCAGAAACCAATCAGAGCAACACATATTCACAGCATGCAGAAAGACATCCCACAAGGAGGTTGGAGACACCTGGGTTTTTTTTTTTTTTTTTTTGTATTTGGAGCTGAGGATTCAACCCAGGGCCTTGTGCTTGCTAGGCAAGCCCTCTACCACTGAGCTAAATCCCCATCCTGGGTTTTTAAGCAAGGTCTCTGCTCTCCTTGAACTTTGGTACTTAATTTGTTTGTGACTCTGATCACATGTGTTCTTGGGGTTCCTAGGGATGCTCCCCATACTTTCTTCCACATCAACATGACCACATTCTACCCTTTCTGTCAATTAGTTAGAGTTCATGACTGAGAATAGTTAGGAAAGTAAAATATAGTAGGTTGTGATTGATGCTGTAGGGTCCATGAAAATATTTAATTATAATAGAAAAAATTTCCCTTCATTTCAGTTTAATTACTTTAGTAGCAGTATTGCAGATATAGTAAATAAAATTAATGGAAATAGTTGCTAATTAACTTTCAATTTTCTATTCAGACATATAAACAGAAATAAAGATTAGGAAAGCAGACTTATGGGATAGGTTAGTATTTCCTGATAATTCAACAGTTTCTGGCTTTAGATTTGGCATGTCTGTATAATCATCACACCTCAGGACCCATAAACCCATCATATTAAGTTAGATAATAGTTATGTGACTCTACAAAATCTAACATTTTTCTGATTTTTTAAAACAATCTTTTGAGTTTACATCCTGTACTTAAAAGATTATGCAAATAATTTTCAGAGTACTTTCAGAAGTTTAAATAGGTTTTTATCAACCCCTTTCCTTTTTATCACAATTCTCTTTAAAAACTATTTTAAATTCAAGCAACAAAATTTCCTGAGAGCTTATCACAGATTTTACATGCTAGATTTTGTAAGCTCAAGTGGATATTTGGAGCCCATCATCTTTTTTTCTGAGCATGTTTATCCACCCCTTGGAGTTAGACATTAACAAGTGGCACATTTTGTTCAATCGATTTAGAGATTTCTATTGTGTTTACATATTGCAGTTGTCCAATTTCTTTGTGTATTTCATACTGGCTAAGATCTCTGGATTTAACTTTCCTGCTCTATATTTCACCTTGGAAACAACTATGTGTTACAAGCCATGTTGTAACTGCTTAGTTATGTTCACCTTTATTGTTTGATAGTAAATGGCTTTTCAAACTGGTTATATTAATTCACTCTTTACTAGGAATTCATGAGAGCATTTTTGTTGCTTATTTTCATAAACACTTAATTGTTTTAATCAAGTAAGGAAATAATTAACCATTCTGGTGGTTTTTAAATGGCATGATTTAATTAAGTTTTATATTTTATAATCCTCTCTATCTCTCATGTACATATGCACCTTTGAAAATGCCTAAATCATTTTCCTTTTGTTCTTTGATTGGCTTGTCTGGTATTTCCCATTAATTTTATGAATTAAACATATTTTACAAGGTATACCTATAGTGGGTTGTATGTATTACAAATATCTTCTTTCAAGTTATGTCATCCTCTCTTACTCCATTACTGGAATCATCTAGTGTTATCTTAAGGCACAATTAAATACTTTCTTTATAGTCTATTTCAGTGTCTTATTTAATAAAATTTCCCAGTTACAATGCTATTGAGATTTTATTTTTTCATTTACAAAGATATTTAAGATTCTGTAATTTGTGTACCTGAATTCAATTTTGTATTTATCTCAACTCTGATATATAGTATAACTTAGTTCTAATTGTTTTTAATTTTATTTACTTTGTAGCCCATGAATTCTTGATATAGTCAAATTGTCATTGTTTTGACCTTGGGTTAATTATTCTGAGTTGAGGGTCTGTGCTGTATGTTTGACATGGATGTGCAGATTGTTGAAAATGATATTTGTTTACTCCTTGGCTGTTTTTTAGACTGTTTCTGCTACAAGTGATTTGACACTGTTATTGGTCACTATCTGTTAAAATATTGCTTTTGACACTTTCTTTTTCTAGAACAGTTGACTGTGGATTAAGAGTTGAATTTTATATATGTTTGTTCAGTTTGTTTTCCCACTGTGCTTCAATTTATAACATTGGTACTTGCTTATTTTTGTGAGTCATCATTTACTTGTTCATCTGCATTTAATCTTTATTAAATACCCCAATTAATTACTGTCTGATTTGTTATATTTTTTAGTAAGCTTATTTTCCATTTCATATATCATTTTTTTCTTGTTAAATTTCCCACTAAGTTACTTGGTTGGAAAGAAATTTCAGTAAAATTTAATTTAGAAAAACTAAACCACTAAAAGTATTATAATAATGATAATTAACATAGGATTTAGAACCTACATAACTACAGGGTATGGGAACACAAAGATAAAACCCAGAGGCCCCCACCTGGGGTGCAGATGAAGCCAACATTAACTGGATTAAGGCAGAACAGTTGGAGATATTAGAGAAATTTAAACTTGAAGGAAGTCCAAAGTGCCTCACATTGAGCTGTCAGGTGGTGGGGAAATCTGTGAAGATTTTCAGAAGGGTGATGCAAAGATGTCATGCGGCTCTGATAAAGCCTCCATGTGAGAAAAGAATTTCAATTCACTCTTGACCTTCCACAAATACTGTCTTTTGCTAGATTTGCTCTCTGGAAATGTTATTCACTACCAACAATATTTTGGCTACTGTGAAGCAAATGTATTTTGAGTACAGGACTGCAAAAGAAATGGAAGGACAAGGCAATCATTTAGTCATACCTGCCCTCTACACACAGGAATCTGGGCCAGGTTCTCTGGATCCCCAAATGCATTAAATGCAAAATAAACAAGTCTTTAAAAAGCATGACAACATGACATCAGCAACTTTTCTGTTTTTCTTTCCATTTTATAAGCTATTAAAGGCACTATATCATGACTGCATATCTGCTTATTGTTGCTTCAATTAAAGACTGCCTCATGGTTAAACTTCCCTTTCATAAGTCTTTGATTGCTTAATCCAATTAGGAGTTGCCTTCCTCTACCACCTTTATGTTTGCAGGTGATAACAAAGTTTAAAGTTTATTAGAACTTGTTCTTTCTCTTTAGGCAAATACATGTCATTAGGAACCTGGAACCCTGAGGTCAAGTAGCCCAAATCTCAGAGACATAAGGTCCCTGACTTTACAGTAATTTTGATGACTGTTACTGCCATTCTTTTCTTATTGTATCAATTACAAACACAGAAAATAAATGCCTTTGACTTAGATAAACAATGAGTCTAGATAATTATCTCCCAGTCTTTTCAAATGGTGATATTCAAGCTTACAAATAAATTACCTCTTTTTATTTTATTTTTTCTAAACATGGTTTCTTTTTGTAGCCCTGGCTGTACTAGAACTCACTCTGTAGACCAGACTGGCCTGGAATTCACAGAGATCCACCGGACTTTGCCTCCTCAGATCTGGGATTTAAGGCGTGTGCCTCCACTGCCTGGCTAAATTGCCTTTTTTATACACTATTTTATTTTCCTAGAAAATACATTTTTATCATACAGTATAGTATGATTACAATTTCCCTTCTCCCAAATGCTCCCAGATCTTCCCCGCCTCCCTCCTATTTGAATCTACACCCTTTCTGTCTCCCCTTAGAAAATAGGCATCTAAGGATGAATAATAAAGCAAGTTAAAACAAAGCAAACAAACTGAAATGGGACAAAACAAACAAACAGACACAAGAAAAAGAGCCAAAGAACAGGCACAAGAAGCACAGATAGATGCAGAGGCCACATAGTAATCCCATGAATACAGACAACTGGAATCAAATGACCTGAACATGAAAGAAAAAAGAAAAAGTGAAAGAAAGAAAAGGACAGAGAAGAGATGATAAAGAAATGCCCCTATAAAATATTAGACACTGAGAAATGGAACTTTGAAAGATGCCATTAGGTTTGTTTTATATTGGCTATCATCTGCTGGACATGAGGCCTACCCTTAAGAGGGGTTAATATCTTTAGTGAGACTCCCTTCAAGAGCATTACTTTTTTTTATTTGAAAGTAGATATCAACTGGAGATAGCTTCTGGGTTAGGGATGGAAGCCGATGTCCACTTCTCTCAGCAATGGAACCACTTCAGGCACAGATTAATGCAGGCACTGTGCGTGTTGCCACAGTCTCTGTGAGTTCCTATGTGTGGTGGTCCTTTTCTGTGTAGAGAGCCCTGTCTCCTTGGTTTCCTCCATCCCTTGTGGCCTGTATAATCCTCCCAACTCCTATTGCATAGGCTTCCCTGACTCCTGAAGGGATGAATTTAATGTTGATATCTCATTTAGTACTAAGTGTTCGCAGGTCTCTAACTCTCTGAACATTGTCTGGTTGTGGGTCGCTCTGTATTTGTTTCTATCTGCTGCTGGAGGAAGCTTCTCAATGATGGCTGAGCAAGACACTGATCTATGAGTACAGAAGAATGTTGTTAGGAGTCAGTCTGGTGCTACATTCATTTAGCAGAACAGTAATATTTGGTTGTCCCCTAGGTCCCAGGCCTATCTGGTCTCTAGTTCTTGACCACCCTTGTTGGGTATTGGTTCTGTACCAGGGAGTGGTCGTTAGCTCAAATCAGATATGGGTTGGTTACTCCCACAAGCTTTGTGCCATGAGTGCACCAGCTCATCTTGCGGACATGTATCATTGTAGACCTAATGGTTTATAGCTGGGTTGGTATTTACCTTTCTCTGTTGGAAGCATGCACCACTCTCAGGCCAAGAACATCTAGATGTGAGCTACACAAGATAACAGAACCAAAAGATCATAAGGTTCTATGTTAAACCTCATGTCTCTTTTGCTAAAAATTGGGTCTACATCATATGTCATCTTTGGTGAACATCTTGAAATGACTCTACCTGAGATGTTTCAACATACTGTATATTGTGTTCTTTATGCATTGATTCTACTTATGAGGAGTCTGTTAATTGATTTCATGATAATTTTTTCATTATCATTAGCTCATTATAAGATGATGACTATATTCATAAGGAATTTTATAATCATGGCTTAGAGTTATTATTTGTTACTGCCATTACTAGCTACAGTAGCTAAGAATATTGTCAATTTGGGATATCTTTCATTTGGTCTCACATACAATCTTTATTCTTGTTTCTATGACTACAGTGCTTATGAACTCATTTTACTAGTCCTGATTAGGTAATGACATAGGATGGTTACCAGTGACAGTTAATTTAGTGTGTGATTATGCTAGTTACTTTCCTCATTGTTGTGACAAAATATATAACAAAGCAATTTGAGTAAGAGCTGGTTTATTTTGGTTTACAGTGTGTAGGGAAATCCATCATGGTAGTGAAGATGGCAGCTGGAAGAGTGGGAGGCTAGTCACATTGCATTCCCAGACATGAAGAGAAGAGTGATGAATGCTGTTATTTAGCTCAATTTCTTACTTATCTAGTCGTGGACTTCAGTCTATGAAATGAAACTACTCACAAAAAGGATTTAGCTGCCTCATTAACCATATATATTATATATGTATATAATTGTTCACAGACACACCCAGAACTTTTTCATCTGGTGATTCTATGTTCTCTCAATTAGACAATGAAGATTAACTATTACAATGAAGGTGTGTTTACTGTATGTGAAGGTCTGCATGAAACCTGGATGACCTACTACTTTTCATATATCATGCTAATGCATCCTCCCCAGACTTCTGTTTTTTATTTTCCAGTTTTTCTCCTTTTATATTCAGCATCAGCAAGCTAAGCCATTTTACATTACCCATAAATGTATGTTTTCTTTCTTTGAACTCTTCTTTTTGTCCATGAGAAGGATAACCAGTTTTCTTAATAAACCATTCTTTATTGATTGCTGTGATAGTGTTGAGATTGCTAGCCTATGTCTTTCATAGCTATCTACTTTGGACAAGAGCACTTTGGCATTCTTTATTTAGTTAAATTTGATATGATGATGTGAAAATACTGAGTGTATCAAATAGAATAAATCTAATTTTCAATAATGCAACATTCTTTTTCTTTGAGACAAGGTTTCTTTGTGTAGTTTTGTTTTGTTTTGTTTTGTTTTGTTCCTGTCCTGGATCTTGTACTGTGGACCAGGCTGGCCTTGAACTCACAGAGATCTGCCTGTCTCTGCTTCCTGAGTACTGGGACTAAAGGTGTGCATCACCATTGCCCATCAATGCAACATTTTTTATGGTTAAGCAACTAACTTCTTGGTAACCAAATAATGACAGGAGTCTTTTCTCATCCTGGAAATAATGATGATTCATCTTCACTAGAATATAGACTAATAATATATGTAAGTTATCTTTCCAGTCCATCACATGACTGCCAGATCCTCTTCTGAGGACTTAAAGAATTCTAGAATTACTTACATGTAATTTCTATGTAATGATGCCTTAGGTAAACAGACTATTTCAGCAATAACATGGGATAGTGATCACACAGCCAAACATGAGTTTATTTTATTATGTAGGAATACCACTGGCATAAACCACTAACAGAAGGACCAATTAAATACTCAGAAAGCATCAACTTATGAATGACATCTTGGCAAATTGGAACACTATTACAGGATACATACCCTGTTCACTGAAACAGTTTATGAGGCTGTATTTCCAATTCTTACAACTGAGATTATATTAACCACAGTATGAAATATGAATTACCTCAACCTTGCTTCTAGAAGGACACTTGTGTACATTTCCTATACTTTCAACCTAAAGTTTGATTGATTGGAAGACATGAATGAAACAGTCTATCCAGGATCTCTGTGTAAATAAAGTTCTGATTGGCCAGTGGCCAGGCAGGAAGTATAGGCGGGACAAGAGAGTAGAGAATTCTGGGAAGTAGAAGACTGGAGGGAGACACCGCCTACCGCCGCCATGAAAAGCAACATGTAAAGACACCTGTAAGCCACAAGCCATGTGGCAAAGTATAGACTAACAGAAATGGGTTAATTTAAGATAGAAAAGGTAGATAACAAGAAGCCTGCCACGGCCATACAGTTTGTAAGCAATCTAAGTTTTTGTGTGCTTTTTTGGTTGGGTCTGAGCGACTGTGGGACTGGCGGGTAAGAGAGATTTGTCCTGACAGGGCCAGGCAGGAAAACTCTAACTACAAATGGCGCCCAACGTGGGGCAAGAGTTTCCACCTAAAACCTGACAAAAAAGATTCTAAAACGGAGCTAAAAACAGCTTCCTAGTTGTCTCAAGTTAGCGGCAGCCTGCCAGTTTGAGCTACTATGGCGGGTTTCTGGCGTGTGCGTCTGACCTGCTGTGTGGCGGGAATGAGGAATCTACAAGCAGCACTTTACTCTGCTGCATGGTGGATTTAGCCTTTGCCAGTTTAAAAAAAAAAAAAAAAAAAAAAAAAAAAAAGATTTCTAGGCTATGCGCTGCTTTGATAGAACTGCTTCTGATAGTTGATGGTACACATGGCTCCAGACCCAGAGCTGGCGGTAAACTGTACCACCGCCATGTTGGGAAGCTGAGGTGGGCGGAGCCAGCAGCAACAGTGGCGTTTCAGTCTTACAAAGATGGATATTACACAGAGAATCTGGTTTGTCTTGTCTTTGGGATTTTTAACTGTAAAAAAAGATTTGACCGTAAAAGCTGTTGAGTTAAACAAATATGTAAATTTTAAAGGTACCTTGACTTCAAAATTTAGATATAAGGATATGTTGCTTTGGAAAAGAGTCTCTGCTTTTGTTTGAAGAAAGAAATTAGTTCAAAAGAGAGAATGTTGGAATCAAGAAACTTAATAAAGGAAATGGAAAAGAAAGCTCAAGAAGGTATAAATCTGAGAAAGATTCAGGACACGTTAGCAAAGCTTGCTTGTGAGCTGGACTGTCTTGGTGCAGAAATCTTTGTTACCAAGTCACTTATTATTAAAATGCCATAACACAGAGGCCTGTGATAAGATGAGATTGGATTAAAGTGTGCACACTTCAATTTTCCTTGGAAAGAATAAATGAATACATAACCAAGTAGTTGAATCCACTCACATTGGGGATTTGAGGTGGTGCAATACAAGCAAGTAAAAAACTGTCTCTTCAGAGTGATGGTGGTTGTGTATGACTGTAGGAGACATAGTGAGATTACAGCCAGTAGGTTTATGCACTGAGGATATAAAAACAAAACATGAAACATGGACCTTTGATGCAGAATGTGATTATAAACTAGCCAGCCTTATGCCCAAACATGAATTTTCTGTTTCTTGAGATAATCTATACTGTTTGAATTAAATGGCCTTAATTGATAGTTTACTCTAATTATCACTGTAATGTCAGTAGAATTGTACTCTGCCATCTATTTCTAGTGTCTAGACTAGAATTTCACACCCCAAGGTGCTCATTAGACGTATTCAAGGTCACCCTAAAATGAAAACTTTTCACCAGTGAGCTCATTACCATTCAGTTTAATAAAAGATACATTTAAAAAGTAACCTTTATTTCTGTTGTCTCAATCCATGCAAAAGAGGAGAGTCTCCTGTTTGTTGTTTCTTCAAACACAGGGATACTCTTTCCCCACCCATAGTTTATATGTAATGCTCTCCAAAGGTAATTAGTGCACATGAAATATTGGGGGCTTTACAATGGATCTGCATAAAATTGAAATCAATTTATAGTGACAGCAAAGATTGGTTTTCAGCTTTTCAAAGGGTTCTATTAAAAAATACATTGAATCCTCAAATTTCTAAGTAAATTTATTTTGTGGTTTAGAATAGAATGTATGTATTTCCTTTAAAAGTCTTTCTTTTGATGGCTAGTTTAGAGAAAATTTTAAGAAAACATGATTGCAAATGACAAAGTGGTGATTACCACCTTTAATATCATTCTAGAAAGACCTATTAGTTTGCCTTATACAGTAACATGAATAATGTCTCCTCAAATCACAGTAATTATATAAGTGTTTGTTTTAAATATCAATATGAATCCTGAGTCCACAGGTTACATGATGTGCTAAGGAAAGCAGGAAAAAAAAATCTCAATTTCTTTTTTGAAACGACCCAACTCAGTTTTATATCAAATATTATAAAGACAGTGTTTATTTTAACATTAAAAGAATGCCCAAAACATAAGGAAAAGTAATTCCTGCTTGTAGTCATGTGAAACTTCTTTGATCTTTTCCAGATGTTTTAAAGCTGTGAAGACAAAAAACATGTTAATAGCAGAAATATTAAGGATATTTATTACATGCTTGTCTTCTCTGGATTCTACTGCTGCATTTGTGCTGGACGCTGTGGCTTGCTTTTTGGATCATGTTATGTGCTCTGTGCTGGACATTGTATTATCCTTCCCTGAAGCCGCTGGAAAGAGTCCCGAGTGTGATAATCAGCAGATAACCTCAGCACTGGGAGGTCAATTCCCCAAACAATTCATTCCTTGTACTGTGTGTGTTAAGCAATAATTTTTATTACATATTTGCTTAACATCTGGAAGGAATCTCAAGAGAAACATCAAAGAAACTGGTCACTTCTTTCAGAACGGACTGATTTTGAAACTTTAACACTATAAAATTTTAGTGGATGCTAAAACAGGTAATTATGTTTCAAAGTTCAGGGGGCCATCTCTTGTTAGAAATGGGAGAAATATATGTACATATATATTTTTTTTCTTTAAAAATGATTTCATATTATCTTCATATTTGCTTAAGTGTTCTCTATTTCTTCAGCTTTCTTTCCCTCAAATCTTGCCCTTTATTACTCCCACTATCGTCCAGATTGTTCATGTAGATCTCATCCATTTCTCTGTCATTGGGTGATCCCTGTGTCTTTCCTAGGGTCCCATTTTTTAGGTAGCCTTCCTGGAGTTGTGAGTAACAGTCTAGTCATCTTTGTTTTACCTCTAGTATCCTCCTATGATTGAGTACATACCATGTTTGTCCTTCTGAGTCTGGGTTACATCACTCAGGATGATTTTTTTTCTAGATCCACCCATTTGCCTGAAAAACCTCATGATGTCATTGATTTTCTCTGCTGAGTAGTACTCCATTGTGTATAAGTACCATATTTTCTTTATCCTTTCTTCAGTTGAAGGGCATCTAGGTTGTTTCCAGGTTCTGGCTGTTATAAACAATGCTGATATGAACATAGCTGAGCAAATGCCCTTGTGGTATGATTGAGCATTCCTTGGGTATATGCCCAAGAATGCTACAGCTGGGTCTTGGGGGAGACCGGAATCCCAATTTTCTAAGGAAGCGCCATGTTGATTTCCAAAGTGGCTTTACAAGCTTGCATTCCCTTCAGCAGTGGAGGAGAGTTCCCCTTGCTCCACATCCTTTCCAGCATAAGCTGTCTTCTGTGTTTTTGATCTTAGCAATTCTGACAGGTGTAAGGTGGTATCTCAGAGTCGTTTTGATTTGCATTTCCCAGATAATTAGGGATGTTGAGTGATTCCTTAAATGTCTTTCAGCCATTTGAACTTCCTCTGTTGAGAATTGTCTGTTTAGTTCTATAGCCCATTTCTTAATAGGATTGTTGGGCATTTTGATGTATAATTTCATGTGTTCTTTATATATTCTGGATATCAGCCCTCTGTCACATGTGGGGTTGGTGAAGACCTTTTTCCATTCTGTAGGCTATCACTTTGTCTTGTTGACTGTGTCCTTTGCTCTACAAAAGCTTCTCAATTTCAACAGGTCCCATTGATTGATTGTTTCTCTCAGTGTCTGTGCTACCGATGTTATATTTAGAAAGTGATCTCCAGTGCCAATGCATTCAAGAGTACTTCCTACTTTCTCTACTATCAGGTTCAGAGTAACTGGATTTATGTTTAGGATCCCAGCTGGATCAAGAACAGAAAGGGAGAACAAGGAATAACAGACCATGATAAATGAAAACCACATGAGAACCGGAATAGGCAGAGTGCTGGAGAGGTCCCCAGAAATCCACAATGATACATCCTCTGTAGACTGCTGGCAATGGTTGAGAGAAAGCCTGATCTGACCTAGTCTGGTGATCAGATGGTCAAACACCCTAACAGTTGTGCTGGAACTCTCATCCAATAACTGATGTAAGTGGATGCAGAGATCCTCATCCAGGCCCCAGACAGAGCTCCAGGTGTCCAATTGTCGAGAAAGAGGAGGGACTGTAAGAGCGTTAATTGTTGAGACCAAGATTGCAAACAGCACAGGGACAAATAGCCAAATGAATGGAAGCACATGAATTATGAACCAAAGGCTGTGGAGCCCCCAGCTGGATCAGGCCCTCTGCAGAAGTGAGAAAATTGAATAGCTTGAACTGTTTGGGAGGCATCCAGGCTGTGGGACCAGGACCTGTCCTTAGTGCATGAGCTGGCTGTTTGGAACCTTGGGCTTACACAGGGACACTTTGCTCAGCCTGGAAGGAGGAGACTGGAGCTGCCTGTACTGAATCCACCAGGTTTAAATGAATCCTCAGGGGAGTCTTGGCCCTGGAGGAGATGGGGATGGAGGGGAGGGGCTGGGGGCAAGGTGGGGGTGGGTGCGGGAGGGGGGAGGACAGGGGAACCCATGGCTAATGTGTAAAATTAAAACACAAATATAATAATAATAATAATAATAATAATAATAATAATAATAATAATAAAAATAAAAAATCTGGGAAATTAGGAAATAAGTTGTCCTTTAGTCAGGAAAATAGGCAGCCTTGTTTATTGTTCTATTCATTAACATACTGAAGCTTAAAATATAACTTTTTTTCTTATAATGATTTGATTCTGTTGAAACAGTTTGTAGACGTATACATTTGTAAGCTGATGATATATGTTTCAACCAGATGATGTGAGTCATCAAAAGTTTGAAATTACTTTAAAATATTTGATTTAATTCTTTATACAGTTCGAAACAATTTGCTTACAGATCCCCTTTCGTTCTAGCACCAGTTTCTAGTTTTACTTTTCATTTTTACCCACCCAGAAAACTATGCTATAAGCATGACTCCTAGCTACCACAGTGTATACCTCATGCAGAAAGGTTGTTTGTCCATGAGCTCTGACTAACGTTACCTCCAACCATCTTCCATGAAAATAAGGGCTTCTTATTTTTGCTGATAGTGAAGGATATTTCTGAATTATGCTCATGCTTTACATTGCTTTATCCTTTGGGATTAGAAAAAGAAATAGTAATCAATTTTTATTTGAATATTTATCCATTTTAAACAAGAAGCTTTTATAAATTTTGTTACTAATTCTAAAAATATATGGATAAATGGTAAGAATTTTATTAGAAAACTCATGTGCTCTGGAGTAAAATGCATTATATTTCTTCATATCAATATTTATATGTTTCATCTTTAAATTACTTTTAATGAATAATTAGTTCATTATATTATTTTTAAGCAAAATGTTCTGGTCTTACTTTTGTATTTTATTCAAGCCAACACATGAATACATGCTGTGGATATCACTCTGTGTAAATAAAGTTCTGATTGGCCAGTGGCCAGGCAGGAAGTATAGGCGGGACAAGAGAGAAGAGAATTCTGGGAAGTAGAAGGCTGGAGGGAGACACCACCAGCCACCGCCATGAGAAGCAACATGTAAAGACACTGGTAAGCCACGGCCATGTGGCAAAGTATAGACTAACAGAAATGGGTTAATTTAAGATAGAAAAGGTAGATAACAAGCAGCCTGCCACAGCCATACAGTTTGTAAGCAATATAAGTCTCTGTGTGCTTTCTTGGTTGGGTCTGAGTGACTGTGGGACTGGCGGGTGAGAGAGATTTGTCCTGACTATGGGCCAGGCAGGAAAACTCTAACTACAAATACATGCCTTCATATACTGTATATTTATGTTTATATTTGAGACAGCCTCTTGAGCAGTGGGACTACAGACATTCCCGACTATATGTTTTAAGCTATGCCTCATAAGATTAATGAAGATCCTAAAATTCTGACCGTGGTGTGCTTTCATAAGTTCAGGTGATGTTGTGGAAAAGAGCCAGGTTTGCTGTTTTTTATAAACACCAAGTATATATTGAATTTATAAGAACTTTAATTATTGATGTTGTGATTTTATTTTCTATTCATATTTAAACTATGCTAATTGAATATCTAATTATATCATGAATTCATTATGTATAGTCAATATTAGCTTGTATATAACTAATTTAATTTGTTATTAATTTAGATATGCTTTCTGCATCTAAATATGTTTCTGAGATTTGACTGTCAGGTATTTTTCCTTGCCAAGCTTTGGAATTAAGGCTTTAAGTAGCTTACCTAGTGAAATGAGGAATTTACTTCTCATATATCTTATACACAATGCAGTTTTATAACTGAACTTATTAACTTACTTATTCTTTGACTATTTGGTGATTTCAATTTGGTTTATATTGAGTTTTTAAATCATTAACTTAACAAATGTACATTACTGTTCAATTTTTCTATACATTACATGGAAAATTTACACAAAACATATGTTTCCATTTTTCCAGAGATTTTAATCAATTCTATGCTATATCAGACAATTATATATTAAAGGATATACCCTAACATAACAGTGTAAGTTACCCTTGAATAGCATTCTTTCTGATTTCTTGAAATTATCCTTGGGTTCATCTGCAATGTTAAGCATAAGGGAGTTAGTGGTCATCCATGATGAGTCTCACTCATTGCAAAAGACACGTGATAACTGTCTTCTATCATTGAGTTATGTCAGGTTACTGTAGGTTGGGCTGATGGGGATGGGAAACTTGATGTTCACAAAAAAAGAAACGCCTTCTACAGAGTTTCCTGTCTGAGTCCTGTCAGAATCCATGACTGAGCTGATCTCCATGCCATCAACCAACAGTAATCATTTCATCTATGCCTGGAAAGTTTTATTATTTTATTTAAAAATTGTTATTTTAAAGCAAATCCATCTTTTATTGTAACCATATTGATGATGAAATATTTGTTTTTCTTAATTAGTGGTGATTGTAATATCACTTACAAAGCCCTTTGAACTGGCTGTGCTGGTAAAAGTTGACAATGCATATTTGTACAGATAAGTGTCACTTTAACTTAATTTTCAATACACATGGTGATGAAAACCCAAATCTTCATTAGATTTCAAAAACTGTCATTCTTTTTCATTTTCTATATTAAATTGAATAATAAAGTCTGGACATTTTCTTGTTCATCTATGATTACAGTGCTTCATTTCATTAAATTTAAAGTTTGGTTTTTTTTTGTTTTGTTTTGTTTTTTGTTTTTTTGTTTTTTTTTTGTTTTGTTTTTCGAGACAGGGTTTCTCTGTGTAGCTTTGCGCTTTCCTGGATCTCGCTTGGTAGACCAGGCTGTCTTCGAACTCACAAAGATCTGCCTCCCTCTGCTTCCCAAGTGCTGGGATTAAAGACGTGTGCCACCACCGCCCAGCAAAATTTAAAGTTTTAGTATAGTAAAACATATATCCCAAGTAAACAATCTAAAGCCAAACACATCTTATCCATTTTATACTGTGCTTGATATGACCTGATGATTTGATTCTCCTGAGCAGCATATTTTTATTAATTTGTTCTCCTCTTTGTTAAACTCCGATAATTCTCTGCTGTGACAGATAACAAAGCTGTGGACTTGTATGCTCAGCAAGTGATAAATGCTTCTTGGGAGACACTCTGAAGTTAATAGCATTGGATCACATAATGACAATTTTGATCTAAATACTAATAAAACTCAACCATTTAAATAAGTCAAACCATCTAATACTTGTAGGCAACTTCAGACATTGTGTTTTAATTTGGATGTCACTTGCTTTGAATTCACTGACATGCCAGTATATGGTGGCATTTCTATGAATGAAATTGTTGGAAGGTCTTACTAGTCAGAGGTTACAATCTATCATGGCCTGGCAGCTTTTTACCAAAGTTCAATGGCATTGGGACTCCCTCTTCGCCCTCACTGAGACTTCTACTCTCTATTTGCCCTTATTTGGAGAATCACTCTGGGCCTGGAGCACTGACCTTATCTGAAAGTGGTCTCTAAGCCTGGTTGCCTAATTTATCACTAGGGTGATCCTTGGCACAGTTTCCTGCTAGAAACCTCCCTTGCTGCACATATTGGAACTGAGACTTGTACCAATGATCCCAAGGAAAAAGCAGAAGCACAAGAAAAATACATTTTTAAGTCTATAATTTTTTTTATTTTATTCTTTGATAATTTCATATTGAATTTTGCTTATTTTCACCCTCTGTTACTCAATTATCCCTGTGTCCCTCTAGCTGAAATCTTCTTCCCAAAGAGCTCCTTTCTAATCTACTGCCTTTGGTTGTAGGTAGTAATTCCATGGCTTGAAATAGGTATGTCTACATGGATATGAATAGTTATTTATTTCAACTTGGGCAACTTATAAAGAGCTATCCTTGTGGAGAAAATGATACTCCACCACCAGCACCCACTGACTTCCCACAGTCTTTCAGTGGGGGATGAGGTGTCCTGAGCTCTTCCTCCATGCGTGATGAAATGGGAATGGGTCTAATTGGTCTTGTACAGGCAACAAGAGCTGCAGTGAATTCATGAGCACAATAACAATGGCATACTTAGAAGACATTCTTCTGTGTCATTCCTTCCTAACCTCCGTTTTTTTCACTCTTCTCAACCCCTATTCCAAATTATCTCCTTAACCTTGGAGATGGTGATATATGTCTTATTAAGGGTCCAGCACTAAGCAGTCATTTATTCTTCCTCATTTTAACTAGTTGTAAAACTATGACTCACTGTAGCTTGCTTCCCTGTTGTGATAAAACACTGACCAAAAGTAACATGGGGAGGAAAGGGTTTATTACAGTTTATAAGATATAGTCCAAGCTGGGCGGTGGTGGCTCACGCCTTTAATTCCAGCACTAAGGAGGCAGAGCCAGGCGGTTCTCTGTGAATTTGAGGCTAGCCTAGGCTACCAAGTGAGTTCCAGGAAAGGCACAAAGATACACAGAGAAACCCTGTCTCAAAAAAAAAAAAAAAAAAAAAAAAAGATATAGTCCATTATTTTGGGAAGCCAGTGCAGAAGCTCAAGATGCAGCTTGTATGCAGGATCTGAAGCAGAGACCAGAGCAGATAGCTTCCCCCTCTTTGCTCAGCAACCTTTCTTCTTTAGCCCACCAGTACCTTCTTAGAGCTGATGCCTCACAGAGTGAGCTAGGCCATACTACATCCATTAACAATCAAGAAAATATCCTACTGACATGCCCACAGGCCAACCCATTTTAGACAATCGTTCAATTAAAATTCTCTTGTCCAGAAGTATTAAGTTGATAACTTAAGCTGAATTGTGTGAGCCATCCACTGCATAAAGAGACAGCCATCACATCCATTTAGTAAAAGGACAGTAGGTTCTCCCTTAAAACATTAAACTCTCGATCAGGCTATATTACCAGTCATGAGTTTTGGTGAGCACTCAAAGATACTACTAGCAATATCTTATGATGTTTGGAATATCTTTGTGAGATATTCCATTATAACTATAACAATAAACATATTACTATATTTTTCATTTAATAATTTCAGTTACCTTAGTGTTATTATCAACTGTGCAGTTTGCCTATGTTAATATTTTAAAATGTAAATGTTAATGTTTTAACTGTTTTTTAAATTTACCTAAGAAATAGTGTGTTTCAATAGAACTTTTCCATTCATCTTTAGTTTTGCTTATTTGCTTTCTCCTACCCTCTCCCCTGCCCTATGCCACATCTCCATCACATTTAAACAACATTACCTCCAGTATTGCCCCAATCTGATTTCACATCACATTTGTTTTGCTTTCCATCTTCCTTTAAGATCTCTTTCCTTTATTTCTATAGTGGCCTCTTCTAAGACCCCTGACACTTATAGGCACGCCAACTGAAACACACTAATCTGAGAATTCAAAGCTAAAATTTGTATAGAGGAGAGATTGTACAGAGTTTTTCTCTCTGGACTTGAGCAAATTCATTCACTTTATTCTTGAAGTTCTATCCATTTTTTTTCTGAAAATTTTATAATTTTTTATTTTCCTTGTAGCTGAACAAAGTTACATCAGGTATATGTACTACAATTTCATTTTCCATTTATTAGTTGATGGACAGCAGAGTTTGTTCCATTTCCTGGCTATTGTTTATACAGCCATGATAAGTGTGTTATGTTCAGGTATTTCTCTAGGAGCATATGCAATCTTTGGAGCATATGCCCAGAGTGCTATGTACAGATGATATACTGACGAGTTATTATCTCTTAAGAAGCTTCTACGCTGTTGTGTGTAGTGGTTACACTAGTTTTTACTCCCAACAAGAGTAAATCCCCTTTGCATGAGTGCTTCCTAAATATTTTTAACTTTATAAAAATTTTTTTAATTGCATAATAGCTATTTTAACATGATGAAATAGATTCTCAAATAGTTTTTGTGTTTCCCAGCTAAGGGTGTTGAACACTTTCTAAAATATATTCTGTGTTTCCTTTTTGAAAACTCTCTGTTTAGCTCCATAAGCTTCTAATTGTTTTCTTGATATTTATCTTTTGAGTTCACTGTATTCTAAATACCAATACTCTGTCAGAGATATAGCTGACAAAATCAATTCTGCTGTCTGTCTTTTCACTTGATTGACAATTTATATTAACTTTCAGTACTGAAGCTTTTTAATTAAATAATTACACTTGTTTTAGCTATTAGTCTTACCAGTCTGGATCTTATTATGACAGTCCTTACATGTGCCTGTACTTTAGTTGGTACTTTCTACATCCTTAAACAGTTTCAGAGTAGCAGGCCTTATAATGATGAAGTGGACTTTTGTGCAGGGTGAAAGATAAGGATTAAATTTTATGTTTATGTACCTGTCTGTCCAGTTCTCCTAGTAGGATTTGTTGTCTTTTCTTCAATGACTGTTTTTAACAACTTGTCAAAACTTGTGTTGATTCCATTGATGCATGTGTCTATTTGTGTCTTGTACCATACTGTTTTTAATACTGTCGCTCTTTAGTATAACTTCAAGTCAAGTTTGGTAATATCTTCAGCAATAACCAAGTTCACAAGGCCATTTCCCAAGAGCTTAGAAGCAATAAACAATTACTGATGGGGAATACTGACCAGCCATTGCTGTGGGATGTTCAGGTATGTAAAATGTGTTGCTCTGACTGGTTAAAATTAAAAAAAAAAAAAAAAAAAAAAAAAAAAAAAAAAAAAAAAAAAAAAAAAAAACAAAAACGGATTGGCCAGTAGCCAGGAAGGAGTATAGGTGGGACAAGCAGAGAAAAGAATTCTGAGAAGTTGAAGGTGGCGGAGGAGAGAGCTGCCAGCCACCACTATGACAAGCGAGATGTAATGTACAGGTAAGCCATGAGCCATGTGGCAAGTTATAGATTAATAGAAATGGGTTAATTTAAGATAGAAGAAGTAGATAACAAGAAGCATGCCATGGCCATACAGTTTATAAGTAATATAAGAGTCTGAGTGATTATTTTATACATGGGTTGTGGGACTGCAGGGGCTTGGTGGCACCTGGAGAGAAGCTCTCCAGATACAAATGGTGCCCAGCGGCTCGAGTTTCCACTTTAAACCTGAGAATAATTAATAATTGATTCAAAATGGAGCTAAAAACAGCTTCCTAGTTGTCTCTCTCAAGTTTGGTGGGTTCCTGGCATGTGCCTTTGACCAGCAGTGTAGAGGAAATGAGGCATTTGCAAAAGGCCCATTAAGCTTCGTGGTAGATTTAGCCTTTGTTAATAATAATAATTAAAAAAAAAAAAGAGGAGATTTCTGGGCTACACACTGCTTTGATAAAACCATAGAACCACTGTTTCTAAGAGTTGATGGTGGCTCCCAGAGCTGGAGGTAAATATACCACCACCATGTTGGGAAGCTGAAGTGGGCGGAGCCAGCAGCCAAAGCTGCTGTTTTAGCCCTAGTAATGCTACAGTAATCAGATTCAGATGAAACAAGACTTTAAAAGTTTTACAATGTGTGTAAAAATATATGTAGGCTTGAAAGAGAGAGAAAAAGGAATATATACAGTTATATAAACAAATAGTTTTTAAAAATAAAGTCTTTAAAGAGACAGTAAAGGTAGTATGAAAAATAAGCCACATAAAGATGGATATTACACAGAGAATCTGGATTGTGTTGTCTTTGGAATTTTTAACGAAGAGAGATATTTGATTGTAAAGGCAGCAGAGTTAAGCCAATATGTATATTTTAAAAACACCTTGACTTCAAAATTTGGATCTAAGGATATGTTGCTTTGGAAAGGAGGCTCTGCTTTTGTTTCCACAGAAAGCCAAAGGCTATGGACTTGTTCCAGATTAAGATACATCGGATTTGGCCAGCCAAGACCATCTGAAAGGTCTCTAATGACACCATGGCCCAGGTGATCCAACATCCAAAACAGTTTCAAAGCAGCTGTCTCAAATGATACACCCTCACAGACTACTCCATATTCCTAAAATTTTCTTTATGTCCCCATAAGATACAGTGCCCCCCCTCCAAATTCCCAAATATATCAAGCTGGCTTTGGAGATGGAATTGGCTCACTCCATCTCTAAACCCAGGCATATTAATTTAAAAAAAAAAAAAAAAGGTTAAAAGATTCTTGTGTCCCAAATAAGAAGAACCGTCTGCTGGTGTGGGACAGAGAAAAACCAATATTTTTATTTAAATCAGGTTGAATATCAATGTGATCTATTTCTAAAGAAGAAAATGGGATATGCTATAGATATAATAGGATGAAAGGGGAGATTAATGAACTTACTTTTAAAGAGCAATGACTTGTTTAAAATGTTTTACATTGGTATAGATTTTAGTCTATTGATACAAACTTAAAGTTAATTTTGTTATACTGTGTGTGTTTCTACTCTTGTTTAAGGTATAATGTTTGTACAGCTCATTTAAAATTATAATAGATAATTAAAAATAGATGAATAATTAGTCATCTATGATAATCATACTTGTAGCCATGTTAGTTAAGTCTTCTAGGTATACATAAATATATTTCAGATAGATAGGTAATCTTCAAATACTTCAAAGACCTACTGAATATGGCATTTAAAATATTTTTAAAATGTAGACTTTCTGGACATTGAGACTTGTCTGCACCTGGCAGCACCAATTTACTTCAGAGAGGAGGATGGGCATCGAGGACTCTTCATATGGAGTTTATCTTCACCTTGGCAAAAAATTACCATTTGGGCAAGAAACTGTTCTGGCCTGGACTGCTTGATTGACTGGACATGCAGGACCCATAGAAAGGTGACCACTGAACGTTGCTTGACAAAATGGTCCTTTCAGGTTCCTGCTTCACAGATGAAACTGCCAGACATTCTACAGGACACTGAGAGAAGTGACCAAGAGACTCTAGCCCTGTGGGCTGAAGACAAATGCCCCAACTTTACAAAGGAACATTAGGTAACTGTCCAGACTGCCAGCTGTCTCTGTCTACTCTGCAAGACTCCCAAAAGTTGCTTGCATCATTCTCCTGTTTCTCAGGTAATATATCCTTCTGAGGTCTTTGATGTGGTTGAAGACTAGATCGTTATAATTTCCTCAGTTATGATAAAATATAAGTTAGATATAAAACCTTAGACTCACAAATATAAGGTAGATAGGATATCTTCTTTAATATTGTAACTGTAATTATTGCTTGGTAATTGTTTTTTATGTGTAATTTTACTAAATAAAAGTTAAAACCTTGCTTTATGAAAAAAAGAAAAGGGGAAATGCTGTGAGATGTTCAAGTATGTCAAATTTGTTGCTCTGATTGGCTAAAATAAAACACTGATTGGCCAGTAGCCAGGCAGAAAGTATAGGTGGGACAAGCAGAAAAGAGAATTCTGGAAAGTGGAATGGGGAAGGGGGAGAGCTGCCAGCCGATGCCATGACAAGCGAGATGTAAGGTACAGGTAAGCCACAAACCACGTGGCAAGTTATAGACTAATAGAAATGGGTTAATTTAGGATAGAAGAAGTAGATAACAAGAAGCATGCCATGGCCATACAGTTTATAAGTAATATAAGCGTCTGAGTGATTATTTTATACGTGGGTTGTGAGACTGCAGGGGCTTGGTGGCACCTGGAGAGAAGCTCTCCAGATACAAGCCATTGTGTGTAGACACTGTCAAACCTATTTAGCTACCTGTAAATCCTGTAAAAAGCTCAGGGTTTGCAGATTTTGTGAGTCATCAATAGCATTTTGGTGGGGTTTTTTATGACAATGCTGCTGTTGAGCCATTCCTGCTACCAATATTCAATTCCTTACCACCTTATGTAAAGCCAATAAACAAATTGGTTCATTAACCAAATTGAACTTTTATGGCTTCATCACTTTATTCTGTCCTCAGTTCCCTATATGGGTTGGTATATTTTTGTGTTTTATCTCCCAAGTAAAGAATCTCATACAACAGAATATCAATGACTCTTTATTTGCTGGTTCTTTCTTTCCTTAGAATATGTTTTTCCTATACTTTATCTCTAGAGTAGTGTCTTTCTTTGATCATGCGGTGTATTTCTTAGAGACATTAAAGATCAGGTTTTTCTTTTCCCAATCTAACTTGTTATTTTGTGTCTTTAGATGGGATAATTGTGACTATTAATATTTTGTTTCATTATTGAAAATGTGTATTGATCATTGTCATTTGTTAATTTTGAAGTGTTTTGTGGCTTTGAGCAAATATATTCTTCACAACTACCTTATATTTGTTTTTCCCTTGTATCCACTTGAATATTATTTTTAACCTCAATCACTGAAAACTATAAATATACCACAATTTGGTTATACTTGCCTGTTTTTAATTTTATATAAATATGATCTTTGTGTTCCCTATTATTTCTTTCCCCATAAACAAGTATGAGTGTTTTGACAGAACATCTGGTATTGGAGAGCTGTCTCAGAGGTTAAGAGCAGATCTTGTGCTTGCAGACATCTTGAGCTCTGTTCTAAGCACCTGCAAAGCAGCTCACAATCAGCAGTCATTGAAATTTCAGGTGCTAAATTACTCTCTTTTGATATCTGTGGCCAACACTCACACACCAGGAACACATTCATATATTCTGACATAAAAATCATACTCATAAAATAAAATAAATACATCTAAAAATGAAATATACAATCTTTCCTTGACTACAACAATTTAATCTCCGTCCTTAGGTAATATAGGATGAACAAAGTATGAATAACTCCTGTTTAACTTATTAACCTAGTGTACTCTTATCTTACCTCACTTAGCTTTAGACTCAGTTCTTCCATTCAATACAATATTCCTCATGGGTCCACAGGTAAAATTCTTAACTCACTGCATGCATAATTATTATTACAAGTTTTCAGCTAAACTTACTTGCCTTGAAGCTTTTCCTACATTTAGTGCTTGAAAGACCTTTTCTTATTAAAGGTCAAATAACAACCTCTACTTGATGTTTATCCATTATGACTTTTGTCTCTCAAACACTTAATTTTTATTTACTGCCAAGGACTTTATCTACTCACCCTTGTATGTACAGATTTCATGTTCATGTTACACATCACTGTGCTTATTCATATATTTTGAGACAATTTTTTAATTAGGTACGATAGGGATGATTATTTACAACTGCATATATTTGAAATAAAACATCAGGAGAAAAGAGAAAAAAGAAAGATATAGGGAAATAGATGGAGATACAAAGATGGAATATAAAATTTTTATTATCTAAAGAAAAGTAGACTCATATTTCAATACCACCAAGGAGAGGGTATGAGCAAACAAGTAGTTAATGCTTTTCTAAGACCCTATCTTATTTCCAATAAAGTGATAATT
Source organism: Onychomys torridus (assembly GCF_903995425.1). NCBI lineage: Eukaryota > Metazoa > Chordata > Mammalia > Rodentia > Cricetidae > Onychomys > Onychomys torridus. The sequence goes on from NC_050456.1 coordinate 16,496,694, forward strand.
CCTGGGAAATTTGAATGACAGTACTATAGGATTTATAGTGTGCTAGAAGTAGTGTTGATTATTTTAACATTTTTTTAACAATTCATTAAACTTCTGCGATATTATTATATAGTTTTAACAGACATATAAACTGAGGCTTATGTAAATTCAATACATGTCCAGAATTCACATGGTTAAAAACTGATGGCTTTGAGATTTAAACTGCAACCACATGGCATGAAATTGTTTTCTATTGGATACTGCTTCCCAGTGAAGTCTTGAGTGGCTCAGAATGGAGATTCATATTAGGGAAGAACAGAGGGGGACTGTCAATACCAAGCTTAGTTGTTTCTGTACACATTTTTTTTCGAGACAGAGTTTCTCTGTAGCTTTCCGCCTTTTCTGGGTCTCTCCCTGTAAACCAGGCTGGCCTCGAACTCACAAAGATCCGCCTGCCTCTGCCTCCCGAGTGCTGGGATTAAAGGCGTGTGCCACTACCACCCAGCTGTCTGTACACATTTTAATTGAACATTTACTGAAAGTCTACTAATTATATATTGTATAATTATGCAAATTGTTTTAAAAACCAATATAAAATCGACTTTACTGTTAAAATGCTTTTAAATAATAATAGTGTACTGTTATACCATTTCTGGATGTTCATACATGAGACAGATGTTTTCTATGTGGAACTACGCTTAGTGAAGAATGGTGGGTGTGGGGAAGCAAAGCTGACATTTTTAGTAATTTAACACTTTCATATAAAAGAATTTAGTCTAAGTAGTATAATAAAGAAAATTATATCTTAAGATTCAGAAAGTACTTTACCCCTTATCTCAAAATGATCTGCACTATCACAAACCATTGTCTTCCATATTTGAAAAGGATGAACAAAATAGTCAGATGCTTATTGATTTATTCACTTTGGTCTTTTGTTATGCTAGGCAATTTCCTGGTTTTTCTATCCCTGTCAGCAAAATAAAGAACAGCAAAACACATGGTTAGCATTTCGTGGAGGTATTATTTTTCACCTAGAAGTTCGAAACAGGAATTCTTTTAAAGTGGAGCTGGGTGGTGGTGACACACACCTTTAATCCCAGCACTCGGGAGGCAGAGGCAGGCGGATCTCTGTGAGTTCGAGGCCAGCCTGGTCTACAGAGCGAGAAAGGCACAAAGCTACGCAGAGAAACCCTCTCTTGAAAAACCAAAACAAACAAACAAACAAATAAATAAATAAATAACATGGGAAGGGGAGAGCATGCACCATTTTTACCGAAGCAATTTACACTTTCAAATGGGTGAAGTGGCAGATGGATGACAGTTAACTTGAACATCAAAATAATTAAGCTCTCATGTCCTGTTCAAAGACTTCAGCTTTGAGGTCATGGGGAGTGTGCAAACGTTTTTCTACTTAATCAATCTTAGATGATTAGTGACTTTGTCTGTAGAAGGATCACTTCACAACTGCAGCAGTGCAATGTCACTGCAAAATTACGGGAAAGATTAAGGAGTTTAATTTACTTAGTGTGTTATGACCATGTTTATTAAAATACCAAGAATTACAGCAAACTTAATCATTTGTTAATATTGCTTTTGCCTCAATGGGGGTTATATTGAGAAAGCAATATTCTAGACATGAAGGCCAATACCAAGTGGTAATTTTTTAGGAAAATTATTATTATTATTCCTTGTACAATAATCTCCTGGGTACTTAAAGTATGATCGATCTCTTTCTTGAAGTGTAGTCCCTCTTTCACACTCCACAAGCTTTCCTTCTCACGTGTTTTCTCATACAGCGGTTTACTGTGCACACGGGCTCAGAGCACTGATGAATTAGTCAGACAATCTTACAGGAATGGAGCAAAGACGACTTCACAAGGACTCTAGAGTCCTTCAGAAAGTGGTGGTGCACTATAAAATGCCCCCTATAGGGTCCAACTTCTGAATTGGTCATGAAATCTCAGACTTTAGAACACGTATTTAAATATATATTCAATGTCAAAAAAAATTAAAGCAAAAAATTAAGAAGCCTAAAACCTAAATGGAGTTTTTATGGGGAGATGGAAGACTTTGTTCCACTCAGCAGATCTACCCCCTTTGTTTTTTCAGTCATGGTGTCTTTTTCAGAGTCAGTCAGTGGTCATTCCATTGTTCTGACCCATGAAATGGTACAGAAATTAGGCTTCACAGAGTTGAAAAATAAGTGCAGGGAAGTTGAACAAGGTTCTTCAGCTCTTGTCACGATGGAATTTACACTGTTTATTAATGCCTTACAATGGAAACCTTCCTTGGTACAGCATATATGAACTGTATTTTAAAACTGAAAAGAGACTATTTATCAAGGTCAGAACAATGTTTTATCTTGTTTCTTCTAAATGTACTGAGCAGCATAGACAGCAATGTATTCTTTGCTGATAAGTAACTCATCTTGTGTCTTGAGATCTATGCCCTGTAAAATAAGATCCATACTATATCTGCTGTATTTTAAATTTTGTGCCGTGAAGTACTGGTTCACAACTTGTAGTGCTTTCCTTATTGTTAGTTAAAACTGCCTGTATGCCCAGTTTAATAATCAGTACTACTTTGCATACCACCAAGAAAACTGGAATACATACTGACTTTAGCTCATTTTGTTTGGGCATTTTTTTTCACTAGTCTTTTTCTTTTATATTATGGCTCCTGATTTTGTTTTTATACTGTGTGTGTGTGTGTGTGTGTGTGTGTGTGTGTGTGTGTGTGTGTGTTGTGATTTTTCTTTGTCTTGTTTTCTGTTTTATTTTTCCTTCACTTTTCTTGTTTGCTTGTTCATTTGTTTTCTAAAGAGAGAAAGAAAGCATGAAGTTAGGTGGGTGAGGAGTTGGGGAGGATATGTGAGCAGTTGGGGGAAGGTAAATCATGAATGGAATACATTATATGAAAATAAATTCTTTCCAATAAAAATAAGATGAATAATACATAGGCCTCTAAGGATTGTTTCTGGGGTTATCTGTTGCTTCATTCACAATTTCATGAAGTAATTGTGATTTGGTACTTGATAGATCCCCATCACCAATATAAACCAAACACATATATATATCTTTCTTACCTTTAAACTTATGAAAAAACAAGAAAGATTGTAGAAAAATTACTAAGCTCTATCATTAAACAAGGCCTGTATGCCATGTATTACCTTCTTATTAATGAAATATACTTCTTGGAAATACATTTATCAAACTAAATACCACATAGTTTGTTCTTATAAAACATTTACACATGCTTAAAAAATTCAAGTAATTTCCTTCAAAGGAATTCATTTTCAACCTTTAGTCTTTTAAATACTTCCATCTTTCTGAATAATTAAATATATGTATCCTTTGCTTCTCTTGCTCAATTAAGTATAAACTACATGTATTGATCCATTATTCTAGTGTTCACACATATATTTTATAATGTAATATGTAACATTACATATTAACACATATATTTTGTAATGTCATATATAACAAAATATATGTAACACACATATGCTTTATAATGTAATAATAAAAGTGTGCAATAATAATGTTCACACCATGGTTAATCCTGATTATTGATTTGTCTGGGAGATTGTAAGTGCTTGTGTTTGTGTGTGTGTGTTTGGGGGGACATGAAGTATGCATGTGTCTTTCTAGAGATGATCAGATAACAATATCTCTGACCTAACAAATAATTTAAGCCATTGAGGGAATCACAAATTGAAAAGACAGAGAGTGATGGAACTGTGGAAGGTGGCTCTTGCTTGGAGAAAGTGAAATAGGTGTGGAGTATCTGTAAACAGTGAGCCAAAACCAATCGTTCTTTCTTTAACCTGTACATTGCAGGTATTTGTCACAGCCGTCAAGCCTAACATGAGTTCCACATTTTAAATTTCCACTGTTCCTTTGTAATTTTAATTTACATGTAGTAATGTTAACTGTTTTGGCATACAGTGCATCTGCTAGTGTAGACAAATGAAGGGATTTTTGTATCAGTCAAGCTTAGCAATGAATGGGGCATTTCCATCAAAAAGAACTTGTTCATGTGCTGTATCTGTAATCGCCCTGGCATCTTACCATCCATTCTCAGAGTCTGCACAGATTTGCTTTTGTAATTGTTCATATAAATGGAACCATATAGCATGCAGCCCTTTGATCCTGCCTTCTTTCACTTGTAATGCCTTGGCAATTCACACACATTAATTCCTGTATCAGTAATTTGTTCATCTGTATTAATTAATAACATTGCCCTGTATGGGTTCACCATGGCTCCTTTATCTCTTGAAGGGTATTTATGGTTTTTAATAGGTTTCAGAATTTAGAAAATAAACTACTTTAAAATTATGTGTGAAGAATTTATTATAAACAAAATCTTTATTTTCCATAAGTAGAAGATCTAGGACAGGAATTGTGTTGTGTGATAAGTATATATTTAAATATAAAATAAAATGCTAAATTCTTGGATGTAGCATTTTTGTATTTATAACAAAATATAGTGTAGTATCTCCTGACTCAGCCTTCATCTCTTCCAGGGAGCAGCATGTAATGGCACACAGGTAAAACCATGGAAAATGTTGCAACATAACAGATTAACAGAAATGGGCTGAGTTTAAGTGTAAGAGCTAGTCAATAGTTAAGTCTGAGCTAATGGCCAAGCATTATTTATATAGAGAGAGAGTAGTATTTTGAGACATTTTCCAGACTTGCTGTTGCATGCATATTTGTGAGGTGCATGCTGTAATTGTTGTTGCTAATCTTATGAATATCTACTGGAATGTCTTTAATTTGTATTTTTTTCTTTTTCATTTTTTATCTATGTGTGTAGTGTGTGTGTGTGTGTGTGTGTGTGTGTGTGTGTGTGTGTGTGTGTGTGTGTGTGTGTGTGTGTGTGCGTGTGTGTGTGTGCATGTGCATGGATATGGGTGTTGATGGAGGATAGAGAGAATTAACTTCCTTCTCTCTTTACCTTATTCATTGTGTAAAGGACCCTTAAGAAAGCTCGGAAATCCTGGTTTTGATGGTATTGCTAGATGTCTTGATCTGGGGAGACTATGACTGACATCTGCAACTGAAAATTACAAGGCTGTCCATAATTCCTACCTAAATTTGACATGTGTTTCTGGGCATCAGAAATTTGGTCCTCATTTACACAGCAAAACCATTGATATCTGTGCAATCTTCTCAGCCCCAGGTATCCACTGACATACTTTTATGATTTGGTTTAATATTTTAATGACTAATGCATTGAGCTGATCATACATCATCTGTCAAGACTTGTTTATTCAAGGCTTTTGTCCCTTTTCACTTCTTTTATTTGAAAACTTCTATAATATGGATACAAGGGACAAAATGCTTTCAGTTATGTCCCCTACATGTAGCTTGTCTTTGAATTATCTAGTGTGTCTTTCACATTTTTAATGATTTTTTGGAAGAACAATCTATTAATATTTTCTTTGAGGATCACACCATTGGTATTATACATCTGTGACTACCCTGTCTGATTTACACTTCACCAAACTGCCTCAAAATTTCCTTTACGGTTTTTAGAGTTCTGCATTTAATTCTGTGCTTTGTGTTAATTATAGAAAGTGAGAGATACAATTTCTCAATTTTTAATTTCTTGGTAGATATCCAAAATTTCCAACAATATTTGCTTGAAGTATCCATGTTCTCTAATAGTTTGCCCTTGTATATTTGATGAAAACATTCATTTCAGTTGTATTTCTCTGATTATGGATTATCAATCAATGTGTTTGCTTTCCTACCTCAGCTGTCTTGATTATGCTGCTTTACAGCCAACATTAGGAGTCTTCCAACTTTGCTTGCTTTACAAAACTGTTATTATATTATTTCCCATATGAAGTTTAAGATAGGCTTCAGTATTTAAAATAATCTTTTGTAGTTTTAACTACTCTCAGATTAATTGTAGACATTAATTTTAAAAATACACAAATCTTTGGCAAAATCCATAGTCATACTCTTTCTGTTTGTGTGTCTTTTTTACTTGGTATATTGTGGTTTTTCACATATAGTCATTTAAATATATTATATACTTTTACCTAAGTATTTTTGATAATGTTATTTTAAAATATATAATATTTATTAATAATATATTGAGGTACAAATTATTTCTTAATTGTGTGACTGTTCTAGATTTATTTATTGAGGTGAATGACATATACTGTTTAGGTTAAAGTTTAGAAAATATAAGCCAACACTAAAGCCAAGACAATGATTGCAAAGTGTCCTCAAACCTGAGAAATACATGGGCAAGCAATCATAGAAGAAAGTAAACAATGGGAGCATTCTGCTTAACTTCTTCTTCATATATATCTGCACAGGGTAAGGGAATAGTCAAAAACCATACAGCAGGGGCTTCTGGCTGTCATGGCAATATTATATTTACAGAGTAAAGAAAGGACCAGTTTGAGGGAGCTCCTCAATCAGGGCAGTGGAAGGCACAGTGCCCCCATACAGATTTTTATCGTGTTTGGTATGGGTTAAAGCTGTTTCCCCTATTTCCTTTTATGTACTACAAATGAAAGTCTATACAGGAGATGCCTTTTAAATCATACTAATTGTTAATCTTCACTTTGATTTATAAACATTTATACACAAAGCAGAGTGCTTGGTTAGAAAATCAAACAAAAATAGAAAGATAGGGCAAATACAGCTTGTAGAATGAATTGACTGACTTGAAGCATGTGGTGTGAAGCTACATGGGAATCCTAGATGTTCAAGTGACAACAAAAAGCTTCACTAGAACTCATTGACATTATCATCGGACCAACCACTATTGGACAACTATGTTATCCATCCCGCTGTGCACAGCAGATGATAGACAAAGATAATCCCTCACCTCAGGAAATGGCCCTCAGAGTTGTTAACATTACTACATTACCCCAGCCCTCAAAGGTCAATGAAATTCCCAAATGAAGCAGAAAATTCAGGATATCCTGTGTCTCTCTAAAAGGTCTATACTCTCAAAGTGATGGTGTAGCAAGTGATGAATTGCATGTACTCTGTTAACTTACTTAAACAATTTTTGTTTTATTCAGACTTCCACTCCTGGCTATCACTATTGCTTGCTGTTTAGATGTCTGTTTCTTCAGGGTGGAGAACTGTTTCCATATCTACTATTGTCTTTGTTATTGTTTTGTGGTGGGACTTTGTTCACTTGTTTAGTGTTATTGTGAATTAGAGTATGTCTAATGTCTTTTTGTTCACAGTGTTGGAACATGGCTGTTTAACCACTAAAATAAAATTATATTTATCTGCTATTTCAGTAGAACTAACGCCTAAAGTAGAGAGGAAGACATAACGTAGAGAGGAAGTGTATATGCACTAAGTTCACTGTCTTCTCTGGACTTCAACCATTCTTTTTATTAAATGAAAAACAGACATCTTTGCCTAGGTATGGTCAATGGAACATCTCTTATGGATGGACACTGATAGATTTCAATATAAAATTTCTTTGCCTTTCATTGTTCATGTTTGACATGTCAGAGCTAGCATGTGTTTTACAATTCTTGCATCAGAATTATTATTTCTACTTGCAAAACCACTTAATGTTTATCCTGTTATAACTTCTTAATGTATTATTCCAAGTAAGTTTTACTTATGTATTATCTCAAAATATAGCTACTCATATAAATATATATTTGAAAGGTGACACTGATGAAACCAATAACTAAAGAAAGAAAGTTAACACTTAGTAATTCATTTGTTGAACTCTTCCTGTATATTATGCTCTGTTGGCGTCACATACACATCAAAAATAGATATGATGCTTTTGGTGTTAACAGTATTTCAAGACCTTTAAACATTTAACCAAGTCATGTGTGGCTTGTTTTTGTATTAATTTCATTCAATTAGGTATAATCTAGAGAGCTAAAAAGTATTGCTCTAGGCATGTCTGTGAAGGTGTTTCTAAATGATGGTAATATGTGGTGAGTGAAGTGAGGAATGGGGTGGACACCTCTCAGTGTGGCTGGACATGCGTCATTTCTTTGGGGCCTGCAGGGGGAAGGAAATTGCTCCCTATGCTGGAGCTGAGCCATCTGCTTTCTATATTGAATTTCAGGACTTCTGACTCCCAGGTCTTTAGACTCAGAGTAGAACCACACCATAGGGTTTTCACATAAAAAATCATAGGACTTTTCACCCTCCATAATTGCTGGAATAGGTCAATCCCTTATAATCATTCTATATGTATTATTTATACCTAGTATGTATCCTGACCTATTGTTTTTACCTCTGAGGAAATTTTGACGATAATAATTAATTTCTTATTCAAACTGCTCATCCTGAAGATAGCTGAGTAATAGTTTAAAGTCCAAAAGCACACCTATCACTATACACATACATACTTTAACAACTAGAAACTCAAATGTAAAGCACAAGGCAGCTTATTTAGCTTAAATTTTCACATATTCTAAATAATCTTTGAGTTAAATTTCATGCTCGTTGGTATATTTATTATATAAAAGACATACTATTATAATTGTATCTCATTTTCCTCATTCTCATTCCCACTGATTTTCTGAAAGATTTTTTAAAATTTTGTTTCAGAAAATGAATCATTGTAAAAGATAACAAAGATACACTCCTTTGTGGCAGGAATCTTAAATGGTCTTATAAATGAAATCAAACCTGAGGCTAGTTATTGTGGTGAACACTGGAAGATCAGAGACACAGAACAAGCCACAGCTATCTCACCTTGCTAGTTCCTCAGGTGATCCTTTTTCCTCAGGCTGGAAGATTCTGAGTCCTCCTCCACATGAATCTCAGCTGAACTGTGTTGCTCCAAAGCCTGAATGCTTAACCAACCAAATGCTTAACTAACTACATGCTTTTTCTCACTTAGTTCCTAGTCCACAAGCCTTATATACCTTTCTCTTTCTGCCCCCACTCCCTGGGATTAAAGGTTGGGTTTCTGGGATTAAAGGCATGGGTCACCATGCTTAGCTGTTTCTAAAGTGGCCTTGAACTCAGAGATCTGATAGCTCTGCCTCCCAAGTGCTGGGATTAAAGGCATGTACCACTACCACCCAACTTCTGCTATAGCTTACTCTTCCCATTTTCTAGCCACCATTTTTGGCTTTGTTCTAGTGGCTGTCTGTTCTCTGACCCAGATATGTTTATTTCGGGGAACACACAATATTTCAGGGAACACAATACCCACCACACTCCTTTGTTCTTAATCTCTCTTTCTATCCTTACTCCAACCAGTCTCAACCATCTGAGGACAGTTAACTATATCTAGATCCAGTATTCCCAGAAACATGCACAATATTACTTTGTGTTTACATAAAGCGATTCTCCTCATGTAGGTTTCTGTAACCCTTGGGATCTGTGTCAGGTTTCCATGTCTTACATTTTATAAATGTGTTACTTGCAAATATTTGAGCAATTTAATAATGTGATTTTAAAGTGTCTTCTGTCAGGATACTCTGAGCATTAGTGTATATAATGATTACAACATTATAAAAATGTAATAAGCCGTCAAACACTAGGATAAATTTAGAGAGAAAAGTTTAGAAGTGTTACATAAATGTAGGGACAATTAATTGTGAGTTCCAAAAGTGACTGCAAATATGATTAAATGCAAAGACAAACACAAATCAAGCTGAGCACATTTGTCTTCGTAAAAAAGAATTACAAAAATGTTTGGCAATAAAATGAAACTGCTTATAAGTCATTTAAAAATAATGACCTAACCTTGGGTGATTTTATAGCTTCTATAACTTTAAAGCGATGACCCAGTGCTTTGTGTATCCTTTCCTGTAAAGTTATAACCTAATTATGAATTGAGCGAATATGAAAGGGATTCTGTGAATCTGTGGCAGTCTCCAATGTTACCTATGATGTTAAAAGCTCTTCTAATGAACACTGCATGCACTGACTATCAATAGTGAGAGATTAGATACCACTGTGCAATGAAGTGACAGGAAAATTGGTTCTGCTTCCCATTAGAGCTGTGATTGGATTATCATGGACTCAATATTTGTCCAGAAGAAAATTATTTCTCTCTTTAGACATAAAATATAATGACTGAATATAGAAATCTATTCCTGGCAGTCCGTGCATTATTAAAGTTATTAAAAATAATAATATATTATATATTCCATTTATATTAAATGTTCACTCAGTGCCTTAACCTTGACTCTTCTATCATTATTTCATCAAAACAATTAATAATGTTAGAGAGAAATAAACATATTTATCAGTATAAGCATGTACAAATAGATGTGGTATTTTCTTAATAAGAAAGGAAAGGGGAAAGGTATACTTAGGTTTCTAATATGTTGTGTATCTTACAGCTGATTGGCAGTTTGTTAGCCTCTGTCCATCTCATTAATCTTCCACTCTAGATTGCTGTACTTGAATATTTTACCAAGGACTCTTCAAAATCCATTGAAAGATAGTTGGCTACACTATAAAACCTCAAAATAAGCTTCCATTTTCACTTCCATCTCTCCAAGTCATGAGTGTCAATATTAGCTATATTCAAAAATAAAAATATCTATACAAATTCATATTGAAATGTGAATATGAAATCCTGATTATATAGGAAAGCTACTGAAATTTATTAGTATGATAAAATTTTAATTACTTATTGGCACTTTACATACAGTAATAAATATCTCTCAAATTTTGATACATCAACTTAGATATACAAGTAAAATTATAACTTCCACAAAAATTCTATGCTCCTGGACTGTGAACACATTATTTTATGCATCAGAAAATGAACTTTGCAGGTGTACTTAAACGAACTAATCAGTTGGATTTCAAAAAGGAAGATTACTCTCATTTTTCAAGAACCAAGGGCCCCATATAATGATATTACTCATAGGAAACAGAAAAGTAAGTGATGAAGGAAGTTAAATTTAAAGTACAAGGATGTGTTTATGAACTTATGTGTATATGGATATACATATATGTATTTAACAACAATTAAAAAGCAGAGAACATGAATTTGAAAAAGGACACAGACAGGTGTAAGGAAGGATTTGAATAGAGGAAAGGGAAGATAAAAAGATATAATTATTTTACACTTTAAAATATAGAAGAAATATTTTAAAATGAAAGATACAACATTTCACATTTGCTTGCCTAACAACAAGGCAATACATCAAGTAAACCAGGACCTAAAAGATAAAATTCTGCCCAAAGCCAAAAAGTCTTGAAACAGGTGTATAGAGTCCTAGAATAGAACCAAACATGACTGACAAAAAAGGCAATGAAATGATTTTTAATGATATTCTCCTATACTTGCAGATCAGAACCTAGCAAAATTGTCATCAGAAAGGCTCCATCCAGCAACTAATAAGAACATATGCCACAACCAAACTTTAGGCAGAGCTCTGGGAATCCTGTACAAGAAGGGAAGGAAGGATTATAGGTACTAATGGGATCAAGGACATCACAAGAACACAGCCCATAGAATCAAATAACTGGACTCATAAAGACTCACAGAGACAGAAGCAACAATCAGGAAGCCTGTATGTGTCTGAGCTAGGTCCTCTGCATACGTTATGGTGGTGTAGCTTAGTATTCATATGGGACTTCAAACAGTGGGAATGGTGCTGTCTCTGACTCTTTTGCTTACTTTTGGAACTCTTTTTCATCTATTAGCTCGCCTCCTTCAATCTTTATGTGAAGATATGTGCCTTGTCTTATTATAACTTGATATTCCATGTTTGGTTGGTATCTCTGGGAGATCTGCTCTTTTCTGAAGGGAAACAGAGGGGGAGTGGATCTGGGGGAGAAGTGGGAGGAGACTGGGAGGAGAGGAAGCAGGAGAAATTGTGGTCAGGATCCAATATTTGGGATAAGAATAAACAAACAAACATAAAAAATGAATAGTTATCCAGGTGAAACTTGCTGGTCCTACTGTAATATATGGCTCCTTTTATCCATTCCACAAAGATAACTAAATAAAATACTATCATTAAAAAATAAATCAGATAAGAGCTCATGCATTTAATAATTTTTATAAGACTGTATTTTTTATAAAGTATATATTGAGTTATATGGAATGGTTGAAAACAACCTAATCTAAGAGGTATGGATAATTGCTTTGACACTTCAGAGGGGAAATTTTACAACTGAGTGTAGTTTGGAAGGGTTCTTAGGATAATTGACATCTTGGCTGAATTGAATCAATTTAACCATTTTATTTTGACAAGTAATTGCAAGTGTTAATTTCTATGTCTTTCATTCATTCAAGTTCTGATTTATACTTGACAGCTATTTTGTAGTTAGAGCTGGAAAATTTTAGGGTAAAGAGAAAGTACTAAGATGCATGTGGAAATATATCTCTATCTATCTATCTATCTATCTATCTATCTATCTATCTATCTATCTATCTATCTACCTACCTACCTACCTACCTATCTACTTACCTACCTGTCTGCCTGTCTGTCTGTCTGCCTGCCTATCTGTCTGTCTATCTATCTGCCTATCTATCCAGACAGAGAGAGTCTTGTGCTGGCAAAAGATATTCTTATATAGTAATTTACATTGATATGTCAATGACCATGTTTTTTAATAGTATTAAATTGAAATAGACTCCTTCATGATATATTGCTAAGGCTTTTTAAAATTTATTTTTTGATGATTTCATATATGTACATATTATATTTTGTACATATATACCCCTGATTGCCTTATTATCCTCTGTAAGTGGAAGTTCCTGTCTTGCCAACCACTCTCAACTACCCAGCAGCTACTTCTCCAATAATTGACTCAGAGACTTAATATTACTTAAAAATGCTTGGCCATTTGCTCAGGTCTTTAATTAGCTAACTGTTACACTTTAAGTTAACCCATAGTTCTATTTATTTAATTAATTTTATTTAAATAAAATATTTATTTAATTATGTGGCTTGGTACCTTTTCTCAGTGTAACATTCTCATTTTGCTTCCACTGCATCTGGCTGGTGACTCCTGATTCTCCCCTTTCTCTTCCCAGAATTTTAGTCTAGTTAGCTCATCTATACTTCCTGCCTGGCTACTGGCCAATCAGTGTTTTATTAAACCAGTTCAAGTGACAAATCTTTACAGCTTTTCCACAGCCATCCTTTCATTTCTTCTAAATCTCTTCTTATTCTTAAAAGCCTCCCTCCTTAATTCTTGAATTTTATTCTATTTTCAGCAAAATAAAATTTCCCTTTATCAAAGGAAAGCAAATTACATGAATTTCCAGAGTTACCCACATCTATTCTTTAAACTGGTGGTTCCTGACCTCCCTAATGCTGCAATCCTTTCATACAGGTCCTCGTGTTGTGGTGACCAACCCATAAAATTACTTTTATTATTACTTTCTAACTGTAATTTTGTGAATGTTATGAGTCATTATGTAAATATATGTGTTTTCTTATGGTCTTAGTTGACTCCTGGAAAAAGGGTTTTTAATGCCAAATGAGTCACAACCCATAGGTAGAGAACCACTGCTTTAAACTCTCAGTTTATCTATTGAGTAAGACCAATACAAATACCTTTGTTAATCTTTCCTGAACTTGTCTCTAAATTGCTTTCATGTGCCTAATTCTAATTGTGTATTTTGTTGCCCAATATTGTCTTTGCAGTGTGTGTATTCAATTCTGAATACATAATGGAAAATTTTAAGTGTACAAGATTCATCCTTTGCCATGTAATGACAGGTCTTTTGCTCATTTTCCATTACATTTCCAAATACTTTGATAGCTTTATTATTTTCCTGAAAGAATTATGAACAAAATATGAACAACAATGTTTACAGGCACACAGTTTTTATACTGCACACTCCTCTGACTGCATATTCTCAATTTTATGCCTCATAGGCTAAACTTTTGATCAAGTCCAATCTTTACTGTGCAGCTGTGTAAATAACATGTTCCTGTGACCAGCTGTGCCAAGGATGACTGTGGAGATTGACCCTGTTAAGAAATCTTCTCACTAGATTAGATGCAAATCACATTGCTTGTCATATGGTGTCAGGCTGGGTGGGGTTAGGAGCCAGCCAGGTTCAGAATGCTTTCCTTGGCAGCATGAGAGCTAACAGTATTTTATAAACAGCATAGCAATGGGACACTTTCCCTATGCTAAAAATATTGACAATTCATACAAAGCACTGGGCTCTGAAAACTTGGAAATCTCCAGGGTGTTGGTTGCACCTTTCCTGCCACTCATGCTTTGTTTTACATTTGCTGTTGCAGTTCAATGAATAACCTGAACCTTAGAGTTTCATCTAAAAATGTCAATTGCTCAACACACTAAGATGAAGATCTTGATTGGTTGATTGATTGATTGATTGATTGATTGGATGATACCTGAAGCATGCTTTGAATCTATATCAATATGTAAACTGATGTTACTATTATAATCTGGTGAAGTTTTACAGTGTAACTCTTGAGAAATAGTTACCTCTGTATGCCTGATATGTGAAGGTGATCTGAAGGCAAATACTAACTTGGTAGTTATAGGAAATCACTGGCTTTTATTATGAAAAGGGCCCATTATTTTAGTGTCTTTCTCTTTCCCTTAAGATCTAATCTGTTAAAAGTATATTTTAAGCAGGGCAGTGGTGGCACACACCTTTAATCCCAGCACTCGGGAGGCAGAGGCAGGCGGATCTTTGTGAGTTTGAGGCCAGGCTGGTCTACCGAGCAAGATCCAAGAAAGGCACAAAGCTACAGAGAGAAACCCTGTCTCGAAAAGCCAAAAAAAAAAATGTATATTTTAAATCATTTCCACAGATAGATATTTCATTCCATCTCTTTGTTGCTCATGTGGTTTTCATAAGAATAGAGAGGAAATTAATGGGGTTTTTTTGTTTGTTTTGTTTTTATTTCTATACTGTGATAATAACCCCACTACCCATAACATTTTTGGAATTTTATTTACCTTATGATGATCAGGAGTTAAAGAAAAATAATATTTCATCCCAGGAGCTAATCACCTGTTTCAAAAATAGCAAGCTACATCAGCAAAATGTGAAGTGCTTATGGCATTCACACAAAGAAAGAAATAAGGAAAGTATGCAATAGATGGGGCAATTCATTTGTGTTATTGCCTGGATTCTGATTTTGCTAATTACTGATATGCCATCTCCATTTACAAATAACTAAGAAGAAATAATACCATCCATTTCTGATCATAGTCTGGTACATACTATTGTGAGGATTAATGCTACAATTTCTTCCAAGATATTTATTATACACAAAATGGGCTGATTGTCTATGAGGTAGTTCAATTTCTTGTCAATAGTTTTTGTTGTGGTTTTTGCTCTAGTTGTACATAATTAAAAAAAAAAAAACTTCTAATTTTCCTTAGAATTATCCATTTCTTCAATAACATGATAGATTAGATTCTTATTGCTCCTCTTTAATCATGTTTTTTCATTAACCATTTATTCTTGAAAGATTCCTCATTTAGTCAGCATCATAAAAGTATAAGTAGGCTTATAAAATTATTTTCCTGTAGTCCTAATAAAAAAGAAGATAGAATTTATATTATGTCCAACTACATAGTATATAGAAAGCTCAGTGATAGTATTCATAAGGAAGACATTTTTTCTAATGGTCCTAGATATTAAATTGAAAGATTTGAAGAACTTAGGTGAGTGTTGAACCACTTAGTTTTATACCCAGCCCAACATTGGTCATTTCTAAAATTTTACTATCTCTTAAATTTTATTTTTCTGAAATAATTTGACTCTAATTTCAAAAAGCCTATATACTTATCAATTTCTATATCTACAGTGCAACCCATATGCCTATATCTCAGGCAATTTTGTAGATGAGTGGGCTGAAAGATCATAAGAGCCATAGAACTACAGTATGTCTTCTAGCTGAAAGGGACAATATGTGAGTAAAACTTGAACAATATGGTTGCATACACAAAGCCTACATAATAATGCCAGTTGACATGCCAATATGGATGGCAGGAAGTTTCACAAGGCCATGCCCCTAAATGAAGACCTATAGGCAATCAGTGCCAGATGGGAAAAATAGGTATTTATATGTCATATGAAGATATATATTATAGGAATTGTGGTCCTTGTATGCAAAGGTAAAGAACTGCATCTCAGGCAAATTCTTATGAATTATGTTGTTTGTGTGGATTCCAATTAAGTTAATTTCAGGATTTATAAATTAAATTTCTGTGAACTGTACCCAACTATCTTGCCCTATGACAACACACTAGATTTAAAAGATATGAAGTTATTGAGGAAGTTCTGGTGCTGTGGTGTCCCTGTGAGTAGGGCGAGGCACACCAGCAAGGATATAATTGACTATCATGCTGTCTTTTCCTTGGAAGAAGTTCACATGCCTTAGTGTATCCAGTAAATAAAAGGCAATCATTTGAGTTTCTTAACCAAAAAAGTAAAGTGGTTTAGACTTCATATGAAAGCAAGGTGAATCATTTTGTCATACTCTATAATTATGAGAGTTCTAAATTGAAAACCTGGGCATTTTTTCCTAACATGATGGAATTATGCAGAAAGCTTGATCCCTATACATTAGCTTGTATAGTGCCTGAAGGTACTATGCACATTAGAGGAGGAGAAAGCAACCATCAGTTTTACACAGCCGTGAACCCTGTCTACTACAATGACAGCTCTGGCAAGACATGCCCCTCTTGCAATGGTGACAAATAATATCACAGAAGTAACCAACCACTTTCTGATGAGGTTTAAGTCTCACTTCAAAAGATGAAACCCATTATCTGTCCATGTACCTGTGGCTAGACAGGTCATAGCTACTAGGAGAGAATCTGAGACTATTGTTTGTTAGATAGACATAACATCAAACCATCTCTAATTGGCTGACACTCGTACCCATAGATGAATGCATCTTTCACAGTCCACCTGAAAAGCTGTTGGCTGTAGATGGTGATTAGCACAGAGATCCACAACTCCTTTAGCTTCAAAGAATAAGCTACTATCAATGTTCTGCCTTCAGTGGGACATTGATAGCACAGCATATCCTCTATAGGAGGAGGGACAGAAAGATTCTAAGAGCGAGAGAGAATTGATGTTAAAGGAAGTGGTGTCTTCTGGACAAATTGGGGTAGCAGACATACAAACTTACAGTAATTTTAACAGCATTTACAAAACTTATGCAAACTTAACTACACCACATGCCAGCATAGACAGGGGGAGGGAGGGAACAGCACATAGTTCTAACTCTAGCCAGTGAGTTATTAGCAATTGATAAGTGTAAGTCAAACTGATAATTTGACTGTGCTCCAATGGAAGGCTGTATTTAGATAGTATGTGAGCAATGCTATTGGACTTCATGGATTTGAGAAAAATAAAAGAGCACACAAATCTGGTAGGTAAGGAAAGGTCATAGATCTAGGAGTTGTGGGAGGAGGCAATTATGGTTAAAATACACTGTATAAAATTTTCAAAAAATAAATAAAAATTAAAACAAACAAAAGAAAGGTTAAATATAGCAACAATTGAAGTCATCTGATTATAAGAAACCTTTTGCAGAACAAGACAGCACCAGTTTTTTTGAGATTTTTTTGTTGAGGTTCACAGATAATAATAGAGACAGGACAAGACATATAGTAAGTACACTTTCATTTAATAAAGAAAACATTGGACTCGATAGTTTCTTTTTTTTGAGCTGAGGATTGAACCCAGGGCCTTGCGCTTGCTAGACAACCGCTCTACCACTGAGCTAAATCCCCAACTGGACTCGATAGTTTCTTACCATGTGGTGTGCTAAAACCAGAAAAGATCTAAGAACTTTTCTACTCTGCTCTCTTAGATGCTGAAAATTTTCTATGCAGAATGTCAGACACTTCTTGCTTTGTTATTTCTATAAATAATAAGCTATTATCTACAATGAAAAATGTTTTTAAAATACATTTTGTCACAATGATATGTCTCTAGTAGTTCTTACCATGTTATAAAAATTCTTTCCATTGAAGAAAATTTAAAATTATTTTATGTACATTAAAATAATTTATCCTTTAAAAACATTACAAAACTCCATAGTTCACATATCTGTCTATATTTTGAATATTTGTTGTTTTATCTTAGGCCCCAAATAGAGTCAGCAATATTTTTAAAGATTCCATTTGCCCATATTTTTCTACTTGTGTCAATAACCTTCCTGTAGAAACATTGAACCCTTAAAGTATGCAGATGATCTTTTTTGACTCTTGCTTATTTTTTTAGTTTCTACATTTTAGCCTTTCAATAGATTTTCACTTTGAGAAGGTACAGGAAACTTCATTTCAGTCTTATCCTTAGAGAACTGGAGTATGCTATTGATGTTGTTTATCCTTAGAGAACTGTAGTATGCTGTTGATATTCTACCTTGATACTACAGTATGAATTGTGATTTTTTTTCACACTGGGAAATAAAGCTGTATTTGTTATTCTTATCTATGGTCTCTGCTTTTATTTGTCAATAATTTGATCCAAGTTTCTATTGTAAACTTCAATGTAAAATGGGCTAGCCTCTATATGCAAGACCCTATTGGCAATTAAAAATGATATTTTTTAAAAAAGCAAAAATAATTACATGCTCCATGACAAAGCACTGTTCTCAGAGCAGCGAGTTAATATGCTTTCTTAAATCTATGGTAATCCTCGAGCTGAGTGGCTGATGACATTAAATATTGAACATGCTGTATTCCTTTATAGGTAAAGGCAAAGAAGATAGCACTGGAATCAAGCTTCAGTACAAATACTTCCTGGTGTGTGTGTGTGTGTGTGTGTGTGTGTGTGTGTGTGTGTGAGAGAGAGAGAGAGAGAGAGAGAGAGAGAGAGAGAGAGAGAGAGAGAGAGAAAGCAATAGATGTGAAAAATTTGTGTCTCAATGTCACTCATGTAAAGCAGTGGGGGAGATGAGTAAAAACAATGTATAATGACATACATGGATAAAATTATCATAAAATCACTATTTCATATTATAACAAAAATTTGATAAGGACCTAGGGTGATGTCTCACTAGTTCAAAGCACTTGCTACTCTTTCAGGGACTCTGTGTCAGTCAGCTCACCACAAAATACCATGTGGTTTACAACATTTTTAACAGTAGTTCCAGGGGATCTGATGCACCTTTCTGGTCTTGGGGGAACCAAGCCCATGTATGGTTCTTATGGAACTTATATACAGAAAAAGCACTCACACATATAAAATAACAACAACAACAACAACAAAAATACAGACTAACATTTGTAGGCTTGATTGCTTCAGAAATTTGTCATTTAGCACATCATGATATAAGTACTTTAGTGAGTTCAGGCACGTGCCAGAATTGCACTGTCACCTCTTGCCCTCTCCAGAAGGTCTGCAATGTTCACTGACACCCAATATACAACCTTTTCAGAATTTTACCATCAACTTTCAGTTTTCACTAGAGGTTTCTCAATGTCTGCCTACTGCATTTCTGAATTAAGAACAAATGCAGATTTGTCTTTGATGGCTCTTTTATAGCTGCATGCAGCTGGAGAAAAACCAACTGCCAAGGGAACTCAATTTTCTTTATCATCAACTTGACATTGGTTAACAGATGGCTTCTAGCTACTATGGTCGTCTTAATCTGTCTCTTTATATAGTGCAGCAAACACCCTTAGTTAATTGCCTGATTATTACATTTAATTCCTTGTCAACAATATCCATCCTTCTTTTGGAAAACATCCTAGGAGAAAAGTTGTGAAAGGCAGCAATTTGAAGTTACAACTGGCACCATGTCTTTGAAACCTTTGGTATTAAAGTCTAATAGATTTCTTCTGATGCATGCTATTTAAAAAAAAAAAAAAAGAAAAGAAAAGAAAAGAAAAAAAAAGAAAAAGAAAAAAAGATCTTCCAAAGCTAGAATCACACAAAGGATAGAATAAAACCAAACCTGCAAACAAACAAATTAGTCTAAACATTCTAAAATAAAATGTAATTTTAATGAATAAACACTTAAATGTAATTTTAATAGATAACATTGGATTGCTTATGGTGTGGTCTTTCACCATTTCATGATCTGAACATCTCCCTGTGTGCAGTATATATAAGAATTGCATTTTCATGTTTTTTTTTTTTTTTTTGAGACAGGGTTTCTCTGTGTACCTTTGCGCCTTTCCTGGAACTCACTTGGTAGCCCAGGCTGGCCCCAAACTTACAGAAAACTGCCTGGCTCTGCCTCCCCAGTGATAGTATTAAAGGTGTGTGCCACCACCGCCTGGCTCAATTTTCACATTGTTATCCTATCAAGAAAGTCTGAAATGTTCATTGACACCTAATGTACAACCTGTTTTAGAATTTTACCTTTAACTTTCAGTTTTCAATAGAAGTTAACCAATTTTTTTTATGTCTAACTTCCCTTTCTTTCAGGATTTAAACTCTCCAGTGTATCCAAGGGAACATCAAAATGTAGTTTACAGTTCCTAGAATCCACAGCATTCTTTTTCCTACTTTGTTAATTCAAAGAAATGAGTAAAATTTAAAAATCTGTTAAGTGAGAATTCAATTGAAATTGACAACAAAATATATAGTATCATATACGATTTTGCTTGCACACATACTTGTACTTTTGTAAAAGGAAAATTCAGTATACAACAAAAGACGAATAAGAAATACCCCTATATGCTGTCTACACTGACAGTAGCTCTTTGATCATTTTAATACCACTGGAAACAACCACTAATTTTCATTTTTAATCTTAGCCTTTTTATTTTCATTTATTCATTTTAAATGATAAGGCTGTCAAAAATGATGTAAAATTATAATACTCCTTTAACAAAATAAATTATTCAAACCTTTCCTGTTGCACACATTTTAAATATATTCAAAAGATTGTTCAATGAAGTCAGAGAACCCTAAAAAATAGTACTTTTGCCATGATTACAGAAGATCTGAGCTAATTCTGCCAGAAATAACCATTCTACTGAAGTTTATGCTGCCACCTATGGGGAAGGAACATTCTTAGTAATTAATTCAAGATCCAGAAATTAATAATGTTGATTATGGACAAAAATTGAAACATTTAAGTTGATTCATTACTATTTAACTGCTAGAGGAAAGCCCATTTATATAAAACTAAATCTAGAAAATCTCTTACTTTTCCTTCTAAAACTTAAGCTTGATAAGTACACCAGAAAAAAGATGCAAAATCAATGATGCTCATTTCTAACAAATATCTAAAGTGTTAACATTGAGTACTTTCCAATCTGATGGAAAGTAATATAAACCAAATCAACTATATAGTGAAGATTTATGTGAACTGACTTAGCAATCTTACATCTGCTTTCTCTATCTCCTTACTTTTCACATTTGCCACTATGAACTTTCAGGGTCATGATCAAATTTGAAATTGAATGACCATGATTTTCACCTGTAGCCTGCCTGTGTGATGGAAAGAGAAAAAATATAGCCTGCCAGTGTAATGGAAAGAGAAAAAAATAGATTAAGGAAAGCCATT
This sequence comes from Onychomys torridus, assembly GCF_903995425.1. Lineage (NCBI taxonomy): Eukaryota > Metazoa > Chordata > Mammalia > Rodentia > Cricetidae > Onychomys > Onychomys torridus. Next base: position 16,518,088 of record NC_050456.1, read on the forward strand.
GCTCATATATGTAATGTGACATCCAATCTGCACCTAAGGAAAGTCATTGATCATGTGTGTAAGGTATTATTCAATCTGCATCTTATCAAAAATAAACACGTAGCAATGTTCAAGACATGTTAGCTTTTTTTATAGACTGAATGGTGGTCTGAGCAAAACAAGTAGGCTCTAAATAAGACTGCACTTTCATTTTCTTCAGACTATCTTCTATACTGTGCCAACAAGGTGCACCAAAACACAGTCACAAACACAATGAGATAGTGACCAACAGAGAGAAAGAAACGCAGGTAAAATGGTGAAGGTAAGGAAAGTTCTTGTCCTCCAGACTATGTAGTAAGTGCCCTCCAAGGTGAGCCCATAGTTCCCCATATCATGTTAACAAATTTCTCCTCAAATGGAAAGAAGGCTTATGACTTTTCATTTCCTATGTTATATGATAAAGAAAAGGATAAGATAGTACATCTCCCATTGTCTGACCTAAGGCCACTGAGAACTTCAAAGAATAAAAGAATTACGTTGGAATCCCAGACTGTGAGGAACCATGGACAGTTCCTGGGATTGGCCAACAGTAAGCAAGAAGTCAGGTCTCATGGTTTTACGTAATTTTGACACCAGCTAAATTGAGTCTATAAGGTTTTCCATAGTTTAGTCCCCACATTAAAGGTTACTCCTAGCCAAAACTAATAGCATTCTTGTTAAAGACCTACCTAAGATTAGTATGGATTTGGTGATCCTCGGAAACATTGTAGTAATACTTAGTTTTGTTTTATTCTGGTAAATGTAGCAGAAAAAAAAAAATGATTTTCCTGCATAAGTTTTCCCTTACCTTTCAAAGTCAAAAACTAATATGTGATGGAAAAAAAACAGCTTTAAATGTTGTGCAATGCAGAATACATATCTCTACTAATCTACATATCTCTATTGGATTCCGTAGAGGCAACTGACAAGCACAGCTTCGTGTTTTCAACTGGAGAAATGATGTCCCAGCCAAAGACAATTAAATGTCATTTAGTTTTTTAAGTCTTCTCTAGCACTGTTCCTTAAAAAGTACTAAATGCTCACAGACCTGGAAAGAATAATACTCAACTTCACATGGAAAAACAAAAATCCCTGGATAGCCAAAAGAATCCTATACAACAAAACAACCTCTGGAGGCATCACAATCCCCTACCTCAAGCTCTACTATATAGCTATCATAATAAAAACAGCTTGGTATTGGCATAAAAACCAACATGTGGAACAATGGAAACAAACTGAAGACCTTGACATTAACCCGCACAGCTATGAATATATAATTTTTGACAAAGAAGACAAAAATGTACAATGGAAAAAAGAAAGCATCTTCAATAAATGGTGCTGGCATAACTGGATGTCAATGTGTAGAAGGCTGCAAATAGATCCATATCTGTCACTGTGCACAAAACTAAAGTCCAAGTAGATCATAAATCCAATTACTCTGAACCTGATAGAAGAGAAAGTAGGAAGGACTTTTGAACACATTGGCACTGGAGATCACTTTCTAAATATAACACCAGTAGCACAGACACTGAGAGAAACAATCAATCAATGAGACCTGTTGAAACTGAGAAGCTTTTGTAGAGCAAAGGACAAGGTCAAAAAGACAAAGCGACAGCCTACAGAATGGGAAAAGGTCTTCACCAACCCCACATCTGACAGAGGGCTGATATCTAGAATATATAAAGAACTCAAGAAATTAGACATCAAAATACCTAGCAGTCCAATTAAGAAATGGGCTATAGAACTAAACAGAGAATTCTCCACAGAGGAAGTTCAAATGACTGAAAGACATTTAAGGAATTGTTCAATATCCCTAATTATCCGGGAACTGCAAATCAAAATGACTCTGAGATACCACTTTGTACCTGTCAGAATGGCTAAGATAAAAAACTCACAAGACAGCTTATGTTGGAGAGGATGTGGAGCAAGCAGAACTCTCCTCCACTGCTGGTAGGAATGCAAGCTTGTAAAGCCACTTTGGAAATCAATATGGTGCTTCCTTAGATAATTGGGAATCCATATCCCCCAAGACCCAGCTGTAGCACTCTTGGGCATATACCCAAGGAATGCTCAATCATACCACAAGGGCATTTGTTCAGCTATGTTCATATCAGCATTGTTTGTAATAGCCAGAAACCTGGCAACAACCTAGATGCCCTTCCACTGAAGAATGGATAAAGAAAATATGGTACATATACACAATGGAGTACTATTCAGCAGAGAAAAACAATGACATCATGAGGTTTGCAGGCAAATGGATGGATCTAGAAAAAAATCATCCTGAGTCAGTTAACCCAGACTCAGAAGGACAAACATGGTATGTACTCACTCATAGGAGGATACAAGATGTAAAACAAAGATGACTAGACTGCTACACAACTCCAGGTAGGCTACCTAGAAAATGGGACACTAGGAAAGACACAGGGATCGCCCAATGACAGAGAAATGGATGAGATCTACATGAACAATCTGGACGACAGTGGGAGTAATGAAGGGCAAGGTTCGAGGGAAAGAGAGCTTAGGGGAGCAGGAGATCCCAGCTGGATCAAGAACAGAAAGGGAGAATGAGGAATAACAGACCATGATAAATGAAGACCACATGAGAGCAGGAATAGGCAGAGTTCTAGAGCGGTCCCCAGAAATTCACAATGATACATCCTCTGTAAACTTCTGGCAGTGGTCAAGAGAAAGCCTGATCTGACCTGGTCTAGTGATCAGATGGCCAAACACCCTAACTATTGTGCTGGAACTCTCATCCAATAACTCATGGAAGTGGATGCAGAGATCCTCGGCCAGGCCCCATTTGGAGTTCCAGGAGTCTAATTGTGGAGAAAGAGGAGGGACTGTAAGTGTGTGAATTATTGAGACCAAGATTGGAAGAGTACAGGGACAAACAGTCAAACAAATGGAAGCACATGAATTATGAGCCAGGGGCTATGGAGACCCCAGCTGGATCAGGCCCTCTGGATAAGTGAGACAATTGAATAGCTTGAGCTTTTTGGAGGCCCCCAGGCAGTGGGACCTGGACCTGTCCTTAGTGCATGAGCTGGCTGTTTGGAACCTTGAACTTACACAGGGACACTTTGCTCAGCCTGGAAGGAGGGGACTCAACCTGCCTGTACTGAATCCTCAAGGTTTAAATGAATCTCCAGGGGAGTCTTGGCCCTGGAGGAGATGGGAATGGAGGGGAGGGGCTGGGGGAGAGTGGGAACCAAGGCAGGAGGGGGTAAGACAAGGGAACCCATGGCTGATGTGTAAAACACAAATATAATAAATTAAGAAAAGGAAAAGAAGGAAAAAAAAAGAAGAAGAAAACAGTATATGATTTTTGGATGGAAAGGTGGTGATGTGAGTGTGGGAAGAATTGGAGTGTAATGATTGGGGTAGATTTGATCAAATCATATTATATTCTTACATGAACTTAAACAATAAATAAAAAACTAAAAACAATAAAAAAGTACTAAATGTCTGATCAGTGATTTGGTTTGAAATTACTTTAAAACTAATTCAAGAAATTATACAATGTTTTCTGAGAGTGAGTCTTAGTTGTTATTACATGCCTATAGAATTTAAAAGGGAAATAATTGAAAAAGTGTGAAGTCAGATGATTAATTAATTAACAATGAAATAGACATTTAATGAAATCTTCTATGTGATGCCAAGCTAAATCTCTTCTGTATATAATCCCCAAATTCCATATACCATCATAGGGATATTTTCATCACGGTATGTATTTCTACTTTATTCATTATAGCAAAAATCTATCTAGTTTGTCTATCAACAGCTGAATGGACAAAGAAAATTTGACATCTAGACATATATGACAGGTGATATTTTTACACTTACCTTTAGGTATGTGCATGAGGATATTACTGAGATTGCAGTTAAGGAATTATGCTGGTCTAGAAAAATGATAGTAGTTGATTCTCTCCTAACATCCCTGAATTCACTAGCCCTGGATAGTTGGCTAAGTTTCTAGTATCAGACACAAGTCCTTCTAAGACACAATGAAATAATGAATGGGTTGTAGGAAGCTCAGCCCTAGTTGCTATGCCTGTGGAAGAACTTATGCATCTGTATCAGGGAATATCATTGAAGAGTAAACAGAAAGATTATAAGAGCCCAAATGCCAGGAAATCTGTTTTGAGATTGCCTCTCTTCAAAATGGCTGCACACACAACTGAACAATGACAATATCAATAGATATGCTAACATTAGGGGGAACCTCATGGGCTTCTACTTCTAGACAAAAAAACTTTAGGCACTTAATGACTGTCAAGAAAGGGAAAATTAGTACTAGACAGGGTTGAACCCTCCGTTAAGTTATCCAATCCAAACTGATCAGACCTGCAGTCATACACACAAATATCAACAATGGATTCTGCAGGCTGTATTTATATATTTGTGCATATATGACTATGTCTAAAAAAATAACCAAAGATAAAGAAGATGACTCAATCTGAGGTGATAAGACATGAGAGGGACAATAGTGAGAAAAAGAAAGGGGAGGTGTTGTAATCACATTTTAGTTAATAACATAAAACATTAAAAATTTTACAGGAAAACATTCAGACTTAGAATACATAGTACTACCTTAAGTCACATAATCTCTGAAAAAATAAATTGCATATGTGGAATGTAGCAGATAACATCTGCATATATGTAAACAAATATGCATGTGAGTGTAGTATAGCATTAAGAAAAGGAGAACAAGAAAGGCTAAATAAAAGGGATGAGGAAGAACTGAATGTTGATAATGGACACGAGTTATGATCGAGGATATAAAACTAATAGTTCCTAGTCCTATTCTGTTATGAATTTTTTATTTCATTGGTAGATGAGTGCATAAAATATATTTGATAATGAAAGTGTAAAATTTGATGTGAAGCCCCACAACTTCTATTCTGAAGGTCAATTCAAACTATATAGAATTTCATTAAGTTGTAGAGGCTTTGGTTCTGGCTAGTTTTGTTGTGCAATGTTTTTATTCATTTGCAAGGTTTTACAGTAATAAAGTTTATGAATTAATTATAATTATATAAAAATAATTTATGGCCTGGAGAGTTGGCTCAGAGGGTAAAACTTCTTATTGTGAAAGCACAGGGACTTGAGTTCCAGAACCAATGGGAAAAATACTCCATTAATACCTGTAACCACAGTTCTGCCAAGGTGGTGACAGGAGGATTGCTAGTTCTTACCAGGTGCCTACCTAGCTACAGATTCAGTGACAGACCTTGTCCCAGAATAACAAGGCATAGAGTGAAACAGCAAGATACCTTTTCTGTTCCTCTGGTTGCTTCACAGGTGCATGCAACTGCACACATGTGAGCACATTCCCTGTACTAGCACAGGGACACTTCAGCAGATAAATTAGAAGTTCATACTCAACATGAATTATTTATAATCCTCATTTTTTCAGGTTTTATGAACATAAATATCTAGTCACCAAACCTCATTTATCTGGTCCAGAAAGTTTGGGGTGTGCTTATAGAATCATCACATTAAAATAATTTCAAAGGTGGTTCTGATGAATTTATTCAGGAAACAGGATTTGGGATATTCTATTAACACACATACAGCAGGACTTAGAAGTTAACAATCTTAAATTCTATGTGAGCTACACCATGGGGAAAGAAATTCTAAAGTGTGGACTATATACAGAGGTACTTACAAGTCAACAGTTTGCGAAGTAGTATTGACTTTGGTCCCTGCTCCTTTCCAATTTGCTCCATATTTTATTTGTTCCCTCCATGTTGGGTACTCTGGTTTCCTTACAAAAGCACATCTTGTACCACTTGCAGGAACCTCTCAGAGAAGTGGCACTGAAGACCATGGGAGCTCTGGAAAAGTCTTCAGACATTAAGCAAAGATGAAGATTCAGTTAAGTGTTACTGGACTTCCTTTCCCTTTCCCTTTGTGGCTCATACTTCATCTGCTATATTTATTGTATAAGAATTGCTACATGACTTGTCTAGTTTATCTCAGTTTTGTGAAGAATTCATTATTCAGACAAAGGAAGTTGACTATTAATATTCAACTGTTAGTAAGGTCATACTTGACCAAGAAAAAGCAGAAATAAGGGGTTCTTCTATGCTGTGAGTATGAAGTGTTTGTGGGATCCTCTAGTCTGGAATATGAAATCTTATAATAGCTTCTCATCTTCCCAAGACTAATTCTTGCAGTTATATATGTATCTATACAACAACACTAACTCTTTAAATACCATGAAAATTTCCTTTGGAAGTGTATAAAGGTCAGTAGGAAGTTTAGTATTTTTACATAGCCAAGCAACTATAACTTTACTACCTCAAAAGGATGCCCCCTGTCACAGGTACCTGCTCTCTATCTCTCTTTCTCTTAATCTGGGAGACACTGATTCTGAAAATTTCATGGAATTGAAATCAGGTACTAGGTAATGTCTAGTGCATACCTTTCTTTTTCTTGGGATGTATTCAAGGTCGATAAATGTTATCCCAGATATTGGCAGCAGTACTTTTATGTGATTAAATGCTGACCTGGAACTCACAGAGATCCATGTGCTTCTACCTCCAGAGTTTTGGAATTAAAAGTGTGCATCAGTGTGCCCAGCCCTTCAACTATAGTATTCTTTTTTTTAATTTAATTTAATTTTACATATCAGCCATGGGTTCCCCTGTCCTCCCGCCTCCCATCCCCGGCCCCACCTTCCCCTCCCATCTCCTCCAGACAAGGAATCCCCTGGGGATTCAGCTCAACCTGGTAGATTCACTCCAGGCAGGTCCAGTCCCCTCTTTTGAGGCTGAGCAAAGTGTCCCGCATAAGCCCCACATAAGTTCTCAGAAATCCATAATGATACCTCCACTGTAGACTACTGGCAATGGTCGAGAGAAAGCCCAAACTGACCTAGTCTGGTGATTGGATGGCCAAAGACCTTATGTCATGCTAGAACTCTCATCCAGTAACTGATGGAAGTGGATGCAGAGATCCTCGGCCAGGCCCCAGGTGGAGGTCCAGGAGTCCAATTGGTGAGAAAGAGGAGGGATTTTATGAGTGAGAATTATTGAGACCAAGATTGGAAAAAGCACGAGAACAACTAGCCAAAGTAATGGAAATACATGAACTATGAACAAAAAGCTGAGGAGCCCCCAACTGGATCAGGCCCTCTGGATAAGTGAGACAGATGAATAGCTTGAACTGTTTGGGAGGCACCCAGGCAGAGGGACCTGGACCTGTCCTTAGTGCATGAGCTGGCTGTTTGGAACCTGAGGATTATGCGGGGACAACTATAATATTCTTAACAACTGTTTGCTAATTTTGTATGTTGGTGATGATAAGCACATTTTTAACTCCTAACTTAGATTTTTTTTCATTTTTCTTTATTATGAAATTTTCTACTCACTCCACATACTATCCACAGATCCCCCCTCCTCCCACCCCCAGCCCTCTTTCCCAAGCCACCCCACATCCCCACATCCCCTAAATCGATGTCTCCCATGGGAGACATCTGAGCCTAGGCAGGTCCAAGCCCCTTCCCACTACACCAAGGCTGTGCAAGGTGTCACACCACAGGCACCAGATTCCAGAAGCCTGCCCATAGAGCAGGGACAGATTCCGATCCCCCTGCCTGGATGCTAACTTAGATTTTTATTCTTCTTTACTTCTTACTTGATTAGTCTAAAGAATTCTGAGTATATTCCTTGGGTTTTATGATTTTTTTGTACAATTCATCTTTGTATTTTCAAAGTATTTTGAAATTTTTGATTATTTTAGAAATAGAGTCTCTTAAGTGTGTTATGAAATTTCCATATGTGGTTTTAATTATCAGATTTTTTAATGAGTTTATAACAAAGTAGAGTCACAGAGGGCATACTACAAGCTTACCTAGCATGACCTGTTCATTTAGATTTGCTTGTACTGCCTGTGGCTTGCCAGAGTCTTGGAGAACACTGTCTAGAGAAATGCATTCTTCTCTTTTGTTGGGGGAAGAGTTTGTAAAGTCTGTTAGGACTTTTTGCTTCATACTATTATTTAAGTCTGTTTTGTTGTCAGTGTTCCGCTCATTAGGCATTACTAAAATGGAATTCTGAAATTTTTAATTATTATTACTGATTGTCTGTAGCTGGAGTTTTCCTATGTCCACCTGGCTCCTGCAGCCACTCAGACCCAAGTAAACACACAGAGACATATATTGCTTATAAACTGGATGGCCATGGCAGGCTTCTTACTATCTAGTTCTTCTATCTAAAATTAACCCATTTCTATAAATCTATACCTTGCCCCATGGCTCATGGCCTACTTGTATCCTTACATCTTGCTTCTCATGGTGGCTGTGGCTGGCAGCATTTCTAGACTCAGGCTTCCATTTCCCAGAATTCTCCTCTCTGCTTATCTCACCTATACTGTACTTCTTACCTGGCTATTAGCCAATCAGTGTTTTATTTATCAATCAGTCAGAGCAACACATTCACAGCATACAGAAAGACATCCCCAGCATTGTCCATTTATCCTTTTGCTGAAGAGGATAAAAATTCCAAGATCAAGATGCTTCAGGAGGCAGTTCATTGCTCCTGTGCCCTTATTTCAGTTGTGAACCCTCTTTTGCAACCTATAATTGTAAAAAAAAAGGACTTAATTGAAATATTAACTTATGTGTATAATGTAATTTGACTATAATATTCCATCATTACCCTATTTTATGACATGTGCTGCTTTTAATGGGAATGTCAAATTGAGGGCTGAAATCAATAAAATAGAAATAAAGAGAACAATACAAAGGATTAATGAAACAAAGAGTTGGTTCTTTGAGAAGATCAACAAGATAGACAAGCCCTTATCCAAACTAACCAAAAGACAGAGAGAGAGCATCCAAATTAACAAAATCAGAAATGAAAAGGGGGACATAACAACAGACAATGAGGAAATCCAAAGAATCATCAGGTCATACTTCAAAAACCTCTACACCACAAAACTGGAAAATCTAAAAGAAATGGATAATTTTCTGGATAGGTACCACATATCTAAGTTCAATCAAGACCAGATAAACCATTTAAACAGTCCAACAACCCCTAAGGAAATAGAATCAGTCATTAAAAGTCTCCCAACCCAAAAAAGCCCAGGACCAGATGGTTTCACTGCAGAATTCTACCAAATCTTCAAAGAAGACTTAATACCAATATGTGTTAAATTGTTCCATACAATAGAAGCAGAAGGAATATTACCAAACTCCTTCTATGAGGCTACAATTACCCTGATTCCTAAACCAAACAAAGATGCAACAAAAAAAGAGAACTACAGACTGATCTCCTTCATGAACATTGATGCAAAAATACTCAATAGAATACTGGCAAACAGACTCCAAGAATACATCAAAATAATTATCCACTCTTAAATTTGAATACTTGATCCCTACTTATTGGCACTGTTTGTGAGTGAAATGGGGGATGTGGCTTTGTTTGAGGAGGTGTGTCATCAAGGATAGGCTTTTAATAATCAAAAACCCAAGCAATTCCCAGTTGTCTGTTCTCTTTCTCCTCTGTCTTCTTTCTTCCTCATTTGTATTTGAGGATGTAAGCTCTCAGCTACTGCTCCAGTGCCATGCCTGCCTACCTGCTGCCATAATCATGACCATGACGATAAAGTACTAATTCTCAGAACTATAAGAAAGTTCCCAATAAAACTTTTCTTCTATAAATTACAGAACCATCCAAGAACATGGATTGCCTCTCAGAGGCTGCATTCCTGAAGAAAACTGTATCTCCATTATTTTGCAGCTGTTAATTGCCATAGCTCCTAAATTAAGGTTGGAACTTCATACACCCCTTTCCTATCCATGCTATGATGGTGACTGACTTGATCTTGTACAGGCTTGTATATACAGACACAGTTGCTATGAGTTAATGTGTTCCACTCCCCTTTTGTGGCCAGAAAGCAGTTTCAATGCAATTTTCCACCACTCCTGATTTTTACAGTATTTCTGATCCTCTTCTGAAATTATCCCTGATCCTTGATGGGGAAGTGGTATGATATAAACATTCCATTTAGAACTGGACACTCCAGAGCAACTTATTCTTTACATGTAGATGCTGTGGGTCTCTGTATTGATCATAATCTAACACAAAAAGAAGATTTTCTGATTAGAGTTGAGAGATGCACTGTAGCTGGAGACCTTCTCTCCAGTCCCTGTCAAGCCCTATCAGTCCTACAACCCACTTATAAAATAAACACACAGACACTTATATTATTTAAACTTGCCATTAGCTCAGGCCTACCACTGTCTAGCTCTTACTCTTAAAGTCAGCCCATTTTTATTAATCTATACTTGGCCATGTGGCTCGTGGCTTACTGATACCTTACATCTTCCTTGTCCTGGTGGCTGCTCTCAGTGTCTCTCTGCCTCAGCCTTCTCCTTCCCAGAATTCTCCTACTTGTCCCACCTATACTTCCTGCCTGGATAATGGCCAATCAGTATTTTATTTATACAGAGTGGTATCCACAGTAGTGCACTAATATATGTGTATTAAGATAAAACTTAAGAGGCAGTTAAGTATTATTCCCATTTTGAAGAATAATAGTACTAGGTTCTCTCCCTAGTGCTGTGGATATCATTATATTGTGAATGTGTTGCTCTGATTGGTTAATAAATAAAGAACTGTTTGGCCAGTAGCCAGGCAGGAAGTACAGGTGGAACAAAAAGGGAAGAGAATTCTGGGAATAGGAGGGCTGAGTCAGGAGACACTGCCAGCCACCATGACAAGCAAGATTTGAAGGCAGAGCTGGGAAAAGGTACCAAGTCATGTGGCTAAACATAAATAAGAATTATGAGTTAATTTAAGTGTAGGAGCAAGTCAGTAATAAGCTTGAGTAAATGGCCATACAGTTCATAAATAATATAAGCCTCTGTGTGTTTACTTCAGTCCAAGTGGCTATGGGACTGACAGGTGAGAGAGATTTGTCCTGACCACCAGCAGGCTGGGACATAGAAAAACTTTAGCTACACCTGTGACCTAGACAGCCCACAAGCTTTTAGCTCAGTTAGTTGTACCATCCATGAATTTCTGTCTTGTGGAGTGGCCTTTAAATCCAATCAGATAGTGGTTGTAGTGGTTGTTTGGTTTTTTTTTTTTTTTTTTCATAACATTTGTGCTACTATTGCATCAGTGAACATATACTGCCAGCTCAGTCATTATTGAAGATTTCAGGTTTCACATCTCTGTAAAACTTTATTCTTTCACTCCTGGAAGTATGCACAGAGTTTTCCAACATTATGACAATTAGCTAGTTAAGGTGAAGACTCTAAGTTAGTACCAGCTATATTTCTCCTGTCCTATGACTGACATATGCAGTGTCTTTAATGACAGCATCTTACCACCCAAATCTAGAAGGTATCTAAAAGCAATGGCAATGACCTGTAGTGCTTGGAGGTGATCTATGTGATTCTACTAGCTAACAATTCAAAAGAAAATAACTCATTTCAGGTACTAGGTTTTATATTTAGTAGACTGTGGTACCTAGGAGTAATAACTCCTCCCCATTATATGGTAACAACATTTGAACTTTTATATATGATTACAAATATGTATATATTTTATGAAGCTTCTATAGTAGGAAGTTTTGCATATGACTATTTCAAAATAGTCATCATCCTTTCTGAGATTTGTTTATGGGAATAGCAATGAACATCTTCTGCCACCAATAAAATCTCCAGTGCCAGGAGTGGGTTACATCTGGCTGAGGTATTGACCAAAGGGGTCCCTTGGAAATCCCCAAGCATCACAGACTATTGACAAGTATATTGGTTACTAATAAGGTCCTATTGCTGAAGACAACACTTACTGTGTCCTAAACCATGCAGAAGTTGTTCTGGTGACTAGAAGCTTCATCCCTACTAACTAATATTTGTGGTATTCTGCAAACTACTGCAGGAGAAAGGTAATCTTATTATCATCCAACTACAAATCCTGTGACCTACAACATCGACCTGTCTGAAAGATTGTATTTGTAAATTAGTGTTACAAATGGTGTGAGAGTAATTAACCACTTTTTGATTGGTTTAAGTCCTATTCCATGAGATGGAACCCATACCTGGCATAGCTAATTAGGACATTGACTCTGGATAACTCTATTTAGATTACTTTCAATTATGTATAAATTTCAGGCCACTTCTACAGTAGGAGGTTTTCAGATGCCCTTTAGTGTTAGTATTACTTGCACATATTCCCCGCTTTAACCGTCTCTTCCATCTCCTTCTTGACTTAATTGTCTTATTCGACCTTCTCTTTTTATCTCTCTACAGCACTGTTTTCTCTTCCCCCTCCTTTGAGATATTCTCTCCTCCCTTCTGGTTCCTTACTATGTAGCAAATTTCTGCTTAACTCTGTACTACTTTTTAAATTGAGTTATTTGTTATTTTGATGTTCAGTTTAAGGTAGCCTCTGTTTTTCAGATCAGCCAGTTCTACATAGTTAAATCCCATCTCAAAAAAATAAACAGACAACAACAAAAAAACATATGAAGTAGGTAAATGAGGAAAAGATGAATAAATCTTTGTTGATTCGATTATTTGTCCTTTCAATTGTGTTTTGTTCACATATTTAGGACATTACTCCTTTGTTAGATGAATAGCCTTTTTGCCCCTACACTGAGCATTCTCTTTCACTTGGGTTTCCTTTTCTTTTATTGTGTAGAAGTTTTGTCAATTGATGCAATTCCATTCTTCAGGTTTTGCTGTTACTTCCTCAACCACTGAAGCTCCATTCAGAAAGTCATTGTGCAAGCCTGTACTTTGAACTATTTCCCCCTCACCCCGTGTTTGTTCTACTAGTTAAGTTTCATGTCTTATATTAAGATTTTTATCTACTTTGAAATAATTTTTGTACACATAAGAAATATTAATCTAGTTTTATTTTCTATGTGTAGCTACACAGGTTTTTCAACATTATTTATTAAGGAGTTTATCATTTTCCTTACATGAGTTTTTCATACTTCTGTGTAGAAACAGACAATTGTAACTGCATGGAATATATTTCTGACTCCTCTGCTCTGTAGCATTGTTCTTCTTGACCATTTTATGGCAGCATCTGCTCGTTTTGTTACTATGCCCCTGAAATATAAATATGCATATATTTTTCCTTTGGGTTTCTTTGAATACTTGGGGATATTTTTTTTTTTTTTGAATTTTCAAATCAGTTTTAAGATCTTTTTCTCTAGCTCTCTGAAAATTGTCATTATAATTTAGATGGAGAATCCCTGGAGTTTCTAGATCACTTTCTGTCATTTTCAGCAATATAGCTATTTTCACAAGCATAATTCTTGTGATTAAGGAACATGGGAAGTCTTTCCCTCTTCTACATTCTTCAATTTCTTCTTTAGTTTGTATGTTTTCCATGTAGTGAAACTCTGAGTTTGTGGTTTGGTTTATTTGCAAACATTTTTATGTTGTAAACAGGATTATTTTCATTATTATTTACCCAATATGCTGAAAAGTTACTGATTTTTACATGGTGATTTTGTATTATGCAACTATGCTGAAAGTGTTTTTCAGACCTAAGAGTTTTCTAGTAACCTTCAAGGTCTTTTACTTCTAATTCTTTTACTTTTATTTTCATTTTTATTTATGTCTATATGTGTGTATCCATATTTTGTTTTTTGTACCTGTGTGCATTATCCATAGAGGGCAGAAGAGAGCATCAGATCATCAGATTGCAATCCTGGACCTCAACTTAGAAAACAAGCACACAATCAGAAAGTTGTTTGTGAGCTGTCTGATATGGGTGCTGGGAACAGAACTCTAGTCATTTGCAAGAACAGTATCAGCTCTTAGCTGCTGTGACTTTTTTCCGACCTCTTAGTTTATGTGTATGGGAATGCAATTTGACCTCTTTCCTTCAGGATCCCTTTGACTGGGACAAGAGGAGAATATCCAAAAGGAGTTTCAGTGAGGGTCTAGTGATGATGGTGTACTAGAGGCCTTGAACCAGACCAATGACTCATTGCAATAAACATTTTGTGGCTAAGGCTGGTTGGAAAAAAGGGTATTGTGTGACACATCACAGGTCGTGATGCCACTAGGATGAATGAAGAGATGTTGGAAAGAAAGGAGAGAGAGGTGGGTTTTTTGTTGTTGTTGTTGTTCTGTTTGTTTATGATTTTAATTGATTTTCGGTTGGCATGCTGCAGAGTTAAGGGCCAGATCTCTAGGGAATGGGAGGTGTAAAGGATTGGGGTGCATGATATGAAATTCCAAAAAAATCAATAAATAATTTTGTTAAAAAAAATCGCTGCAAGTGAGAATCTTCAATGACTAAAAATGAAAATATTGTAATAGATTTTGACTTTTGGATTTTTCAAAGATGATAGTGATGTGATATGATGTGGTGTGATGTAATGTGATGTAATATGATGACATGGTATTTATACCACATCCATGATAGTTTGAAAGTACAAGAAGAAAATGACGACTGCTGTTGAAGAGCCCAAGGGCCATTTGCATCCGTTACCATGTCCTTCTGTTGTTGTTGTTTGTTTGAGTGGAATCTCACTGTATAGACCAGGTTGGCCTTGGATTCATAAAGATCCATCTATCTCTGTTTCCAAAGTGCTGGGATTAAAGGCATGTGCCACTACACTTCACCTCCAAACTATGTTTTGAACAAATAGAGATTGATAATTTGCTTATGAGACTGGCATTGCAAATGAAGGCTTTTACCTAAAAGATATAAATCCAGTTAAAATTATACACATATAATATATAGAAGTCTTAAAGCTGCCTTAGAGTTGACAACTTGAGATTAAGTCATAGCTGTCTAATTGTGGGCTAAATCGCATAATATATATTTCAATGCTTTTATTTTAGGCTTTTCAATGATGCTTTCTAAGCTGGACTAATAGCAAGAACTTGTGAGCTTTAGCTACACATATTGGTGTCAATATTTTTACATAATTTCTTTATTATTTTTTAGATGGCATGTTTAAGAATTGCATTGTGATACTACTGATTGTAGAAGTGAATAGACGAAAGGTAGGTGTCAGCTAGAGCTTTGAAGCTAGAACCCAATTAAGTGTTCACATGGAAAGATAATATAACCATCAAAAATACCCTCACCCTCATATATGGATGCTGGGGAAACAGGAGGTGTGTGTGTGCTACATCTCATTTTGGAATTCCCATTAGTATATGAAATGACCCTTTCATTCTGGGCCTCCCTCACTGATACTTTTTTGAAAACAGTTTTTTATTGCAGAGGAAAACATATTTGAAACAAATTAGTAAGTCCTTAAAATATGAATTAGACTGTTTTCAGTGTCTGTAATGCCTTTTAGAACTTTTTAAATTAAGCTGTCTGACATTTCTTACTATATATGTTCATGTTCTATAAACAATGTCAAATAATGTAAAACATATCTGTTAATTAAATACATTTTACTTTTGTTTCCTTAACATGTTTTATTACAGCAAGAATCCTAATTTATTTTTATTAACTAAACTCAAAGAGATTCTTTGAGAATATTGGTAGATACATTCTTCCTTCACTCCCTTATCTGTGATTTGGACACCTGCATTTGTTTTCCTATGTAAATGAATTCATTCCAGGGATTTACAACATTCTTCTGTGTTTTC
This sequence comes from Onychomys torridus, assembly GCF_903995425.1. NCBI lineage: Eukaryota > Metazoa > Chordata > Mammalia > Rodentia > Cricetidae > Onychomys > Onychomys torridus. The sequence goes on from NC_050456.1 coordinate 16,533,701, forward strand.
ATAATGAAATGACATATATGGCTAAGACCTTTGTGAGGATGCTTATTTAGTCATTGGGAATAACTTTTGAAATCAAGCTAGGGGCCTATCAAGCCATACTGTGAGAATTTCAGTTCACATTATTTCTTAGAAATCTATACAACAGATTTTTATTAAGTAGAAAATAAAGATTAATTTAAAAATATACTGGGACAAAGTCACATGATTTTGTCCTAGTACTTTTCAACTTCTCCAAGTAAAGAAAAGCTTATTTATGTTAATCTATGTGAGGTAAAGATAGCACAAATTCATTTGACATGCTAATTGTTATTTCTTCAGTAAAGATGCTGAAAACAGTATAGACTCAGGGATAGCAGGTTATTCACTTTAGAGGTCCATGGTCTGTGTGTCTTCCTGTATGTGGTAACAATACATATCTTTGAAACTAAATTTGTTAAAAAAAAACCAAAAAACAAAAAAACTGGTCTCTCCTACAATTCTAAGAATTGCAGGTACAATAATCCTTGTGAGAAAATTGTTTTGATTTTCCATTATGCATCAGTTGTTACATCAGCCACCGTATGTACTTGTGTGCTTGTGTTGTATGAAAAATAAAAGTTCTCTTCAGAGCCTTTAGTGAAGTTTAAACTTCTTACAAAGGTTACAGATACAGCACTATCCATCTGTGCTGCCTTTCACAGACTAAACTCAAGTGCCTGTAGAATCCAGAAGGAAGGTTTGGATCTACCCTTTGTGTTATAGGTATGTGAGAGCCTCTAAATGTGGGTGATGGAAATTAAACTCATATCTACTGAAGGAGCAATGTATGCTCTTTTCCAAGAGTGCTCTACATATTCAAGTATAATTGCTATGAGAATCTCTGGTTTTATTTCTTTTAAAGTCTGGGTGGTTCATAAATGTTGAAGCCATTTTTTCTGGCATTCCCTTCTCCAACCTACCAGCAGCGATTTCATTCTGGCATCTTTTACAGAAGATGTTTCAGAAGTAGGGTCAGTATCTATTTGCCCCAAGGTCTTGTGAATAGCTTGGTAAACCCAAGGTCATTATAGCTTATGATATAGGTGTAGAGATTCATCATAGGCTTCCATGAATTTATTGGCATGGCTCAATGCTTATCATGATTATATTCAGCATAATATCCTATAAATTCAATAGTACAAAATTTATAATTTTAGATAATATTCAATTAATTAAGTTTATTATACTCTTAGCCATGGAGATTTGTTTATTTATAAGTACTAAGGGATATACTATGATTTTGTGTGTCTATGTGTATGAGAGAGAGTGAGAGATAGACAGAGACACAGAGAAAGACAGACAGACAGACATCCAATCATACATACACACATACATACAGATGACAAGTGATAGGTATAGATATAGAAATAGGGGTTGGGGATTTAGCTCAGTGGTAGAGCACTTGCCTAGCAAGCACAAGACCCTGGGTTCGATCCTCAGCTCAAAAAAAATACATATAGATAAAGATAAGGCAAAGAGAGACAGGGACACAAGGCATTCTCACTTGGCACTTTGAATACTCTTCTTGCTGATGCATTGTAAAGTAGCAAGTGTTGATGCCTTGCGAATTTTCTCAAGATTCTCATCCAGTTAATTCTAGAAATACTACAAAGTGGGGAGCCAGAATATGACCCTGGGTGCAAACAGCAAGAGTTTAATCCTTGTTTCCATAACCCTGTTCACATCAGGACTTCATGTTATTTCTAGTTTTTGTTTATTTGTTTCTTCATTCACATTGCATGGCTGTATGTCTTTTATCTGGTTTCATTCATTTTATTGCCTGTTTCTGTCTAAGGTCTTCCATTTTCTTTTTTTATTATTAATATGTGTTTTAATTTTATACATCAGCCATGGGTTTCCCTGTCCTCCCCCATCCCGCCCCCACCTCCACCTTCCCCCCAGCCCCTCCCCTCCATTCCCATGTCCTCCAGGACCAAGACACCCCTGGAAACTCATTTAAACCTGGTGGATTCAGTGCAGGCAGGTCCAGTCCCCTCCTCCCAGGCTGAGCAAAGTGTCCCTGTGTAAGCCCAAGGTTCCAAAAAGCCAGCTCATGCACCAAGGACAGGTTCCAATCCCACAGCCTGTGAGCCTCCCAAAGAGATCAAGCTATTCAGTTGTCTTACTTATCCAGAGGGCCTGATCCAGCTGGGGGCTCTACAGCCGTTGGTTCATAATTCATGGAGCTCCAGGAGTCCAACTGTTGAGAAGGAGGAGAGACTACAAGAGTGTGAATTGTTGAATACAAGATTGCAAAAAGCACAGGGACAAATAGCCAATCGAATGGTCTTCCATTTTCTAACTCTTTTCTTTCTTTTTGATTTGTGTCACATCCCCGTAAACTTGAACCAAGCTAAGACATCCTCTACTTGATCTAGTAAAGGCTGTCACCTCCACCTTCATTTGGACTGTTTGCATTCTGCAGTCTATTTCATGTTTCACCAGGTTTTCTGCAGATTTTCCAGATATAGGTACGGGAACAATTGTTTCTTTCCCCATAACCATGATCTTTTCTCCTAAAATTAACTGATTATTTACCTACTCATATTTTCAAAGGGAGAGAAATGTAATTTTCTCAGCAGTTTCATCCAACACCCATGGATTTCCCTGTTTCATTCACCTCTTCTCTGCTGAATGTAGATCACTGTGTATCCATCTACTCACCTGTTGCTTCCTCAGTCTTCCTCCCTCTCAGCTTCCTCCATATATTCTGCAAGTTTTTCTTCAAGTTCGGTTCATAAGCTTATGATATTTTCAAAATTTGAATAAAAACGATCCCAAAATATTCAACACACATTTTTATCTCTGTTTTTTCCTCTTCATTTCCTCTTCACACTGCCTGTATGTGTAAGGCACAGTTTCTGTGCCCTCTGTTCTTGATGCTCCAAATTCTCCTGTGATCACTGCTGGGTGGAGTTGTAAGCTCACCAGCAACAGCCTGCTTGGCCAGGGCCACTTCCCTTGGGCAATGCTGGAGGAAAACAAAGTAAATCCTATTTGTTTCTTGGCTGACCCCTTTACAACCTCAACCCTTCTTCAGAGAAGTACTCTTGGTTGGCGGAGTCTTGCTGAAATATTCAATGCCTTGTACACATGACTTACTTGCACATAGATGTTCATCTACATAAGAACTTATTATTATTCATGTTGGCATGTTTAGCTCTACTCATTTGGGAAATGGAAAACAGAGTTTGAGGTAGTATGGATGAAGGATTATGTATTTATATTTTTGGATAAATACATAGTATCTTTGTTTTTGCAGTAATAAGCTTACACACCAGTACCAAGCAAGCAAGGCCTATAATCTCATGGTTAGGGAGGATAGGTAGGTGGAAGAGTCAAAAAACAGTGTAGATTATTCATGACACCTCATTATAAACTAAAACAAACAAATTTAATTGTAAAGGTTCTTCTTAATTTTTTAGCTAAATGACTGCTTCATTGATTTTTAATTCTTTATAAAAACAGTGTCCTTTTTTTTTTTTTTAGCTATTTACAGTCTTCCATTTCTATGGTTTCTATAGTAATGTTTAAGTATTATGAATGTTAAGTATTGCATATTGTTTAAATCTAAAAATCCATTATTTTGCTGTAAGTTTTCAATGTTAGAAAGCTGTCACTATCTCTAAATACAATTAATTTAACCCTTTATTTTCAAATTTAAAACCTTATTTAAGAACATACAAGTCAGGGGTGAAGAGATTGTTCAGAGCACCTGACCCTCTTACAGAAAACTGGGTTTAGCTCCCAGCACCAACAGGACTGTCCACAAGAATGGCAATCTCAGTTCTAGGAGGTCTGGTGCCCTCTCCAGACCGTCATGTAAACATACACACAAGTAGAAAAATACTTATACACAAAAAACAAAACAACAAAACATTTTTAAAAAATGTTTAAATAGCGTGGGTAGTGGGCACTGAAGCCTGGACTCCCTCAAGAGCATTAAGCACTTTTCACTCCTAGCCATCTCTCCAGGTCCAGCCACCTTTTATAACTTACCCATCCTGGTGAATTTCTATCTAAACATCAATCTTACTCTCCAAAACAGAGATGCAAAGTGCCCTCGGGATTATGACCCACTACTTCTGAAAATCATCTATAAAAAATGTGATCACTACACAAACTATCAAATATTTAAAACCTGATATAAAAATTTACAGTAAGAGAATTTCTAATTATCAGTGGCAAAAAATTGGTGTGTGTGTGTGTGTGTGTGTGTGTGTGTGTGTATGTGTGTGTGTGTGCTGAGAAAATGCCAGTGAATATCGGCTCACCCAGACAGGGAACCAAAGACAGACAAAAGAACTCATCCCACTGTTGTGTAGTTTGAACCAGCCCGCTTATTGGACGTAACTATAGGAGCATGAAAAGGGGATTATTTACAGGAGCTGTGGGGACTCAAAGCCAAGTGCATGACTGGAGGGCCTATTTCAGCATGAGTGGCAATTTATGCAAGCATTTTTGAACTCCTTGAACACACTGAAGTTAGACTCACTGCATCTCTTCCCCCAGCTGTGGTTTTGCTTATTGCTTTTGTTAATCTGGGGAGAACGTCTTGCAAGTCTTGGAATTTTCTGAGTCATGTTGGTGTCACTAGCTTTCTGAGACTTGAATCTTCATTCTTCCTCCAAGAGGGAGTGTTTCAGTTTGGAGAAAATTATTAAACACAACAGTAAAAATAACAAAATAATAAACCCAGGGGTTGGGGAGTTAGCTCAGTGGAAGAGCACTTGCCTAGCAAGTGCAAGGCCCTGGGTTATATATATCCTCAGCTCCAGAAAAAAAAAAAAAACAACCCATGTTGTTCTAACATTTAATAACTGAGGAATTGGTGAGAATAGAGTCGTGTTTAGGAATATGCACTGACTCAGTCTATAGCGCAGAAAATGGTTATCCATCAGGTTTCATAAAAGTAACTGCTTCTCTAACATTTTAGATATAAAACTGTAAAAATTCATGATATTTAATACTGATTACTGTTCTCAATTGCAAAAGCAAAGCCATATTTGAATTAAGCATTTCTGCTTCACATGAAAGAAACCCTAACTGGGAAGTGTGGCTCTAATAGAGGCAGAAACTGCCTGGAGAGTTGGCCAATGACAAATTATGCCTACTATAGTTCTGTCTTCCAAAATGTCACCTAAGTTATTATAGTGAGCACGCCATGACAGAAGAATAGACGTCCATGTTTGTGTCTTATCACAATGTCAGAATTTGTTGAATAACAACAACTTCACAATAAATGGTGATACAAAGATGGTGACTTTTTGCCAGAAATTCCCACTTTCCATGAGAGATTCATCAACGTAATCACCTGGTGCTTTTATTTCAATCTTAATTATAGCAACAGGCTTAGCAGAAATGAAGCTATTCTTATGTTTCTCAATCAAACTATTAGACTGTTGTTAGAGTGGATCCCAAATAATGGAAATGCCCCAGGAAGCTACTGCTGGCAAAAGAAAAGTCCCCAGCCATAGGAAAAAGTTGTCTCCTGGTACAAGATCTCATATACTTCTAACAACTATTCAGATCACCTTACAGATGAGACTGGACCCCAGACAATGTTGGGTTAAAGGTGGAAGGAACTAGTACTACTGAGATGTGCATATACTTGGTTGTCTACATAATACTTTAAACTTTATTATCACTTTAGGACTTAGAAGATGGACTTGGGGGGAAGGATTCTGCATTTCTTTGTCTCTTTTCTTGATGTTCCCACATTGAATAAATTTCCTTATTCTGCTTTCCACTATTAATATGGCTCATTCAATTGACTTGTTGGGGACTGGTGGACGAACTTGGCTTGTGGCACAGGCTGCATCCCCTGAGTCTGATAGCATCACTAATATTAACTGTAAGGCCACACATCACAAATAGATTACAGAGTGCTGGCAAAGGGTTATGAGATTGTAGCAGAATTCAGGAATTTTCAGAAGTCCTGAGAACCAAGAAAGCTATTGGAGATGGGAACAGATACTCTGTGGTAGATAAGATAATCAATCCTTGCATTGGCTTCTGTTGTAAGTTAGACTGCTGAGGTTTGGGAAAGAAGCTGCAGAGATAAAGAACATGCAGATGAACCCAGATGAAGGAACACACAGATTTATGGACTGGTCTACAATGGTGAACAGGCTGCTGTTCTTAGAATAAAAGGGAGAAATGTGGTGATATTTTAATTGTGCTGAAATGTGATTTTATTTGTATGTTAATAAATAAAGTTTGCCTGGAGATCAGATGTCATAGTGAGACATAAACAGAGTCAGGACATAGTAGCACATGCCCTTAATCCAATCACATGGCAGGCAGAGTCTCTGTGTGGTCAAGGACACAGCCAAGTGTGGTGACTTGAGTCTTTAATCCCAGTACCAACCATAGAGACCTGGAGGTCTATATAGATAGGTAGTGATGAGAAAGTCATGTGGCTGGGATTACAGCCAATGAAAAGGCAGAACAAGAAGGCAATAAAGCATAGGTTAGACAGGAAGAATCTCTCTTGCTGGGGAAGCTACAGAGTGGTGGTAAGCTAAGGCTAGTCATGGCTATTTGCTATTTCTTTGGCTATTACCTCGGTATTTGGCTCTGGGTTTCTTATTTAATAAGACTGTTTAGAAATTTATCTACAGTCAGTCTTTAATACACAGACCAGGTTGTCAGATGACAGGACAGTGGGGTCCATTAACATCACAGTGTTAAGTGACCATCTCATTATGTGGTCAGGAGAGGCATTCAAAGCCTTTCATTGGTCTGGTGTGTCTGGCTCTATTATTTTCTGGTATGTTTTTACTATGCCCATGTACCACTACAGTCCCAATTTTGACCTAATAAATTCATAGTGTCTTGGTTTTGTTTTTTTGTTTTGTTTTTTTTTTTTTTGAGTCCAGGAATAAGTCATTTTTTTTTTAGCCTGTGCTGCTTAGAAGGTTCTGGATCACATATCTACTGGGGTGCAGCAGCATCCTCCATCCTCAAAATGGAGTCAAAAGCAGTTTATAAAATGGAGCCTCCTAGGACAAGACACAGCCTGAAAACCTCAACAGTGTTTGTCAAAAATATCCTTTACTACTTTACCACAGTCCTGAAACTTAGCACAGAATTCTGGGGGAAGTTCTGAGGAAAATAGCATTGGTATTTTTTGTATGAGGGAGCTTCTTCTTTCATTTCTGAATTTCTGTGATTTTCTCTTCTCTCTCATCAAAAGCTGTTTGCTATTTCTTTGGGCAGGGAGCCATTCTGGTATGTCATATAATTTGTTTTGTTCAGCGGTTTCTTATCATGCATAGATGAAGTGCCTTTTTTATCACTCATTTAAATTATTGTTTTCCTCTGGTGATGGATTTTTGCTGCAGTTTCTGTGTTTACTTTATTACTTGTGACTGAGGCATGCTTTCCTATTGGGAATCCAGCAGAGGATTATGCTTAGCATTACTTCATCTTCATTCAACACCACACTCTCAGCAACATCACTGCACAAAGAAGTAAACATCCATAGGTTCCCTTCAGTCAAATAGCTGCTGCCTCCCTCTAGCCTCAACCTGCAATGCAATTGATTTTAGAATTTTATAACCTATATTAACACTGTTAATTTATTTTCCTAGCCCACTATTTTATGTAGTTATGCCTTTGCTTTAACTATAAAGAGGAAAGCAGTAAAATGACAGGAACATTTTTCTTGTCGTCCTTTCTTTCCTAACTCAAACATGGAAGTAAAATTTTTATGAAATGTCATCTCTAATGATTTAAGTGCATGAGCAAGCTATAGCCAGACTTTGGAAATTCCTCTAAATCAACTAAAGCTCTTGTGTTTTACATGTATACACACAGAGGGAGGAGGAAAGGGAGGGAGGGAGGAAAACAGACACAGAAGGAAGGAGAGAGAGGATGAAAGAGAGGAAAACACACACACACAGATACACACACACATATGCAGAGACATACATAAAATACAGGGGCACAGAGACAGTAACACACACACACACAGATATGCAGAGACTACATAAAATACAGGGGCACAGAGATGGGGACACACACACACATATGCAGAGACATACATAAAATACAGGGGCACAGAGACGGGGACACACACACATATGCAGAGACATACATAAAATACAGGGACACAAAGACGGGGACACACACACACATATGCAGAGACATACATAAAATACAGAGGCACAGAGACAGTAACACACACACACAGATATGCAGAGACATATATAAAATACAAGGGCACAGACACAGGGACACACACACACACAAACACACATATGCAGAGACATACATAAAATACAGGGGCACAGAGATGGGGACACACACACATATGCAGAGACATACATAAAATACAGGGGCACAGAGACAGGGACACATACACACACACATATGCAGAGACATACATAAAATACAGGGGCACAAAGACAGGGACACACACACACACATATGCAGAAACATACATAAAATACAGGGGCACAGAGAGAGTAACACACATATGCAGAGACACACATAAAATACAGGGGCACAGAGACAGGGACACACACACATATGCAGAGACATACATAAAATATAGGGGCACAGAGACGGGGACACACACACACACACACATGCAGAGACATACATAAAATACAGGGGCACAGAGACAGTAACACACACACACATGTGCAGAGACATACATAAAATACAGGGGCACAGAGACGGGGACACACCACACACACACACACACACACACAACAGCACAAAGAAGAAAGAAAAAAGAAAAAAAATGTTGAGGTTCTTTCTTAGAGCTATATTTCCTTTAGATTTTCTCCCATGTTGATTCTATTAACCATGATTTCATTAATAATACTTAAGTTTAAAATGCTGTAACAATTTAAGAGGATTTCAACTCATTTTCCCATTCCCTAGATTGAACAACTAGGAAACTGTCATAGAAGATGAAAAACTTATTTTTGTTAAGAACCTAAGAAAAGAAATTTATCTGCCCAGAAGTACTCTTCATCTACTACTGGTCAATATCTCCTAAGTTTTAGCTAAAATCCTGATAGCAGTGTAAGTGTAATTATGTTATGTATTCATATGAAGATATGACACAATTATATTTAGCAGATAATCTTTCAAGTCAGTATCATATAATATTTTATTATTTAAGAAAGGTAAACAAAGTAAGTGATATTCATCGAATAATGTATAGCAAACAACCCACAAACAGTGGAACTACTATTCAAAGAAATATTTATTTTTCTACAATGGGAAGGTAAAGCACAGACTCTGAAGAGTTAGAACTGAAGTGTCCCTGAAGGAGAGTTACATGAGGTTCAGAGAAGTGGGGATGAATAATAACAATTACATGTAGATTTCACTGTATGTTACATTAAGACATACATTAATATAGAATGTACAAAACATTTACCATAGCTCTTCACATACAGGAAATGCTCGGTACATAAAAGAAAACTGATCTCAATGATTTCACCCTCTGGCTGTGCCACTGATTTGATGTGTATTGAAAAGTTACAAATTTCCTTTTGATCAGCTCCCATAAAACTTTAAAAGGTTATAAAGTGCAAGGTGTAGTTAAATAACCAAGTTTCATTAAACTTAACTGGTAACAAATACCAATAATAAAATGATAATGATGGATTATAAATTTAATTTCCTTCCTTAAAAACATATTTGCAGTGAGTCGGGAGCTACCTCTACGTAGGTATTAAGGGACAGGTAAAGACTCGCGGCAAGACTGCAGGTTGTTGTAGGGAAAACAGAAGCTGGAGTCAAAAGAAAGAAACAGCCGGGCGGTGGTGGTGCACGTCTTTAATCCCAGCACTCGGGAGGCAGAGCCAGGCCGATCTCTGTGAGTTCGAGGCCAGCCTGGGCTACAGAGACAGTTCCAGAAAAGGTTCAAAGCTACACAGAGAAACCCTGTCTCGAAAAACCAAAAAAAAAAAAAAAAAAAAAGAAAAATCCAGAGCTCTGATTGGGATGAGTAAGAGGTCATGTGTTTGGTATAAAATAACCAAACCTGATGGATGAGAGGAGAAACAGTGCTCTGTGTCAATTACCACAGGTCACTTGGCCCCAGGATGCTTTTGAAGAATACATGTAAAACAGTATTGTCCTTTCATGCCTCCTTGCTCCTAATACAGCCAACCATAACAGATTAAACTGTAAGGATGGCTTCAAGCAAGTCTGATTCATGTCAGGAAGGAAACCCATCTGCTCCATAGAAGAGGAACTAAATATGAGGTAGCGAACAGACTGCAACTACATCTTGCTGGCTACAATGTCTTAACTCTCCGCCATGGTAAAGTCACAAATTCTTCACAGAATGTGAAATCAAAGAAAGCTGTGTTTTTTGCAAGAGTACTTTTGCAAGGTATAATGTTAGTTAATGCTGGCCAAGTGACAGCATACTGTCATGATCAAAGTAGGATTCAGAGATGGACAGAGAGGGACTTCAAATACCCCCAACATGGATGGACACTATATGAATATCACACGATAATGCTCTGGTTAGGTGAAGGTGACATATATAGATCATGTAGATATGCCAACAAGCTTAACCTATGCAAACCCTGAGAATTAACTGCCTCAACAGGAGTTACATAAGCCTGCTCCCAGTTTCTATCATTACTGTATAACATAAAATCCCTGGAAGTGTAACTTCAAGGGCTATTCCTCATTTGGAATACCTATTCCCATTTTTAGCATTTTCTCTCACTTGTCCTAATTGGATCACCTTTTCTCACTTTTATGCAATAATGCTGAGTAAGGCCTGCTGCCATGTTGCATAGTCCCATGATCATCATTAATCTTCTCTGCCATGACACAACAAACTTGGAGCACCTGTCTTAGATCTCTTATGACTGTGAGGATCTGTCATCCGAGGTCCTTGGATCATGCAAAATTGAACCAAGAAATGTCCCATCACACACTTTCTGCATCACTATTACCTTGATAGAGGAATACATTTTTCAGGAAAATCCCTCTGCCAAAAATGCTATGTTTTTATAGAACTGTTTAGAATGGTATAATCATTTTAGAACTAGATAAACATATTGCATTATTATGAAAATTTTGCACTTGCCAATCAAATGAGACTTTATTCAATTCTAAAACTAAAGTGAAGTTGAACACAATACCTTTTTGTTTTCTGTGCTTTAGAGACAATGGAGGAACTCAGCTAACAGAACTGCAAGGATTATTTAAAAGTGTGTGTGTGTGTGTATGCATGTCTGTGTGAGAGATTGCTAAGCATAACAAATGAAAAATATTGTTATAATTGTTAAAATTATCACAACAATATAGTTAGCGTTTATATTATTAGTAGCTTCAGTGATTATGCTAATGACCTCAGGTTGTTCTTGGATTGCTCATTGTCCCACCCTGTCTTGTTTACTTTAATTCTTGAATATCATTTTATAAAAACAAGAAATAAACTAAGTTTTGTGCTAGTTAGTTTCTTTGGGAAAGGCTTAAGTTACATAAAATATTTTAAATCTTGTTATAAAAATGGTGAAGAATTATATAGACATTGCAAACTTTATCCATTTTCTTCCGCAGTGGCATATTGTTAGCCTCTTAGTCATCTTGGATTCTACAGCAAGAATGAAGTTTTCTGCATGAACTATGCCAAGTTTCAAGTAACCAAATTTCTTATTCTTTACCCTTAGGGAAAAATATGATATCATTATCAATGTTTTGAAGCCTGATGAATTAGGATGATGTGAGGTAGGACAGGCTTCATTTTGCCTTAAGAAGAGAACATACATGGTTCTGAGTATACTGATGTACAGCTTATTTTCCTTTATCCTTTGAAAGTCACATCTACCTATGATCTCCTTACCTGCACTTTAAACTGACTTAATCTGGTTCTTTCTTCTGTAGAGATTTAAAAAAGCTGGTTACCATCTTTTTATCATCAATCAACTAAAACCTGCTACTAAATTACCACTCAATATTTTATTTTAAAAAATTTTTGCACATGCATGTGCGCATGTAGTATGTGTGTGTGTGTGTGTGTGTGTGTGTGTGTGTGTGTGTTACTAAAGACACTTATTTGCCAGCTCCTTCATCTCTAGATAGAGGGGAGTTAGACATAGCACACGGGTAAATGATAGTTTATGAAGATAAAAGGGGAAACCCCATGTTAGGATGAGGTATTTAATTTTAATTGGGCATGTTAATTCGGTGATCCAAAGGGGGCTTTTCTTTGCTGGGCTTCAATACTTTGATAGCTGGACCCTGGTACTCAGCCTTAGGAGAAGGAAGTGGCCAAAGAAGGAAGTAGACCTTGGTGTCTAGCTTTAGGAATATAATCTAATAGGTTTGTTGTTGTTGTTGTTGTCCTTTTTTCAAGATACAGGAGGAGAAGGGCAAATCCTGCCAGAGCCATGTTTGCCATGCTGGACAGAGTTCCTTCACCTAGTAGCAAGAGAGCCAGATAGCACATGAGATATAGCTTCTCTCCTCAAAGTTAAATTTTGTAATATTTTAGAACTGCCAAGAACTCCATAGAGCTGGGAAACAAGGGTAAAACTTCATGATAAACATCACAAGCTAACATGATGACTTGTAATCTTTCCGTAACTGCTTACAACTTTGCCTATGACAAACATGAAAATAAAATGTTCTCAAGTTTGTAGCAATAAAGACTAATTCCTTTCACTGTCAAATCCTTCAGAGGCCTGCACATGTTAACTTTTTATTTTTATCAGGTTGGAAATGTAATTACCAACAATATTCTTATAATACCACAGTAGAAGTATGCTATGCTTATATGTAATATATAAAATATCTATACAAATAATCTAAAGTTTACTGGGCTCCAATTTTCAGTTTTTCATGTGAATCCAAAAGTTAGTAAAAACACTACTATATTCACAAAGTATAAATTATTAAAATATATATTCTTATAGTATCTATGTAGTGTTGCCACCAAAATACAGTTCTTAGCTCAAAGACAAAAGTAGTTTATTCTGGAGCCGAATGTGTGGCAATGGCCTAAGAATACAAATTAAGGTTGCCTATATTCCATATTCCACTGACTGGTAAAGAAAATTATAAATCAAGAGACTTCCCCAATACATTAGCCAAACAGGTGGAGCAAACCCAAATGAGGGCATTTCTGTATAGGCTCAGCTGCTGTCTGCAACATCCTTAGCCTTTTGGATCAGTTAAAGTATTCCAAAGGTATCACCTGGTAGTCACAAGGATTTTAGGTCAAGCACAAGTTATGGGCAAGAAAAACTATTAATGGGCAATAGAAATCCAAGATCAAATGAATTAATCTCCCAACCTGAAATATTTCAACTTCTCTATAATCATTGATGTTTTAATCAGCTAATTAGCCTTGTAGAAGGTTCAGGAAATGTTTCATCCCATAACTGTTGTGTGACAAGACTTTTTCTTTCAAGATACAATACACATGTCTACACAGTCCAGATAGGGTGCCCATGTCAGATCTATGTACAGATCAATAAAGCCTGACTTGGTGACCCCAAAAGTGTTATTTGGATAACCTACAGGAATATGGGTGAGGGGTTACTTACAGGAACAGAAATGATACAAAGACAGCTAGGTCACCAAAGTTTACTGTAACATAAATCTTAAAAGGTCTTATTAATAAAATACCCAGAGCCAGATATTGGGGTAAATTCTGAAAGATCAGAGAGACAGAACAAGCCACGCCCAACTTCACCTCACCAACTCCTCAGCTGATCTTGTTTCCTCAGACTGAAAGACTTTGATTCCTCACCTGAATTGATCTCAGCAAAACTGCTGCTAAAAAGCTTCTAGTTCCTGGTCCTCATGCCTTATATACCGTTCTGCTTCCTGCCATCACTTCCTGGGATTAAAGCCTTGTGTCCTTCCCAAGTAAAGACATGAGATCTCAAATGCTGGGATTAAAGGTGTGTGTCACCATGCCTGGCTCTGTTCCCAGTGTGCCCTTGAACTCACAGAGATCCAGACTGATCACTGACTCCCAAGTGATAGGATTAACGGTGTGTATCTCTATGTCTAATCTATTGTCTGTTCTGTTCTGTGATCCTTATATGAGCCAAGACCTGAAGAAGACTCTGAGACCAGATCAGCAGCCCAAAAGAAACAGAAACTAGATGACCTGCCTCAAAGGCTTTTGTACCAAGTCACTTGGAAAGGACACCCTCCAGCCTGCTAAGCTACTCACTGGCTTGTGTAGTGTGCTCCAGGTTCCTATCTTTGGAGCTGCCATTAGTGCTGAAGCAAACTGTGGTGATATTTTATTTGTGGCATAATATATATTGTTTATCTGAAATACATTGTGGAAATTGTATGTTAAGCAGTAATGCAACAGTTTTGTTCAGAGTGTCTTTGGTGTTTTGGGAACCTGACACATCTCTGGCCTTTCCTGTGTTTTAAATTGCAAACTGGGTTTCTACTTGCAAAATTTACATAAACCAGAAAAATATACAATCTATTCCTTTCTCTCTATTTCAACAGCATTAGAAAATGGCCTTGTGCTCAATTTTGCTTCTTTGGAAATAATCGTATACAATAGTTTTGTTTCTAGTATAAGCACGTAAGTAGAGGCTGCCTTACATTATATTTGACACTGCAACATTGTTCTAAGCCCCCTTTCTTCACTGCTTCTCTTCCCTACACTCAATGCTGCCCACATGGGTTTTATGAAATCCTAGTGCTCTTTCAAATCACATTAATAAATCACTGTGGTCCATCACTACTCAGCACATTCCAGCTGCCTTTGGTTTGTAGTTTAGTGAAGCACTATGGGACCATCCTAAGCAGGTACTCTAAGTTGTTTTTCCAATATGCACTTCTTATTATTTCTTTTTGAATAACCAACAAAAAAAAAAAAAAGAAAAGACAAGAAAAAGAAAGGAACCAAAAGGGGGGAAATACCCATAATACGCTTGATTTCTTAGGTGACCACATGACATGAGAAAACAATTTCCCATATGCTGATTTCAGAAATGCTTGTTTTCTCAAGAGCATACTCTGTCTAAAGAACTTACTCTACAGTAAAGCAGCAACTTTGGTAGCCAATGGTACTAATGGTGATTAGGCTGCAAGCAAAAAAAAATGAGGTGGGTCTTGTATCTCATGCTGCTGTGGAACTACTGTCCTGTCTGCAAGTGCTCTGCCTTGTGTCACCTTGAGGAACAACAACAACAACAAAATGCTCTAAATTGGGCCACTACAGTGACGTTTCTACCACCTGCATCTGTCCAACTCAAAAAGTATATGCCCCCCTAATTTGGCTTTATTTTCCTCTAGCCCCAATAGCTCATCTTTTAGTAGCTTGTTTTTGTGTTTTGCGTTATATACTGTCATCTGTCCTTCAACTCCAAATTATGGATTTTACAACTGACTTCTAAGTCTTTCTATAACTTTCATATTATTTAAGATGATTCCAACATCAGTTTCTCTCCTCCTTCAAACTACTGTTCTGAAATCCTACAATGTATGTGTTCTTTACAATACTATCAAGAAGGACTGGGAAAGACACAACTGTGACCCTCAAAACCAGTGAAGTTCTCCTGGTGGTTGAGGGACCTCAATTTTGGCTAAATCAAGGTTCACAGCTTTGATGCAAATTAATGATAATAATAAATTATTATCATGATTACTATTATTATTATTTCAGAACTAGCCAGTATAAAGCAAGTTGAGATTTTGCTAAAGATACTTTAATAGGGGCCAGTAAAATGGCTCAGAAGCTATGGCTCTTGGCACTCAAGACTCCAAAAATTGTCACTGATCTCAACCTTTATGCCACTGAATATGCATGCCCCTATACACATATATTATATACACAATGATAATAAATAATCTAAATGTTTTGAAAATGGAGTTAAAAGAGAAAGGAAAGGGCTTAAAAGGATATACCAAGCAGAACAAATGTTGACTTCTCTAAATTATAACTAGTTTGTTAAAAGACATATGCAACACAAATTTTACTCATGTGGGAACATATGCTAGAGCATAGGTGTGGGGTTCTCTAAGAAAGTGGTATTTCTCTTTCTTTATATGCTCCCTAGAAGCTATATGCTAGAATGTGAGAGGCAGTGATATACCTCATGGGTGGACCAGATCATCTATATTTCACAATTATTGCTGTCTTAGTAGGTTAGTGGCAGCCCATTTCTGACATAGGCACCTGCTATCCAGGAGCTATGCCTTTCTTCTTCCATTCTCTTTAGCTCTTCCGTATACTCTGAGACACCTTTCTAAATGCAACCTCTAGAAAATTCATTCTTCTACTGCTCCAGACAAACTGCCTATATACAACTGCCTTGGGGTGCCAGTGGTGACCTTTGATTTGTCTGCTGTTTTATTTCTCCTACCTCTGCATATTTGAGATGAGAAATACTCCATTGCCCCAAGGATTCCCTGCTTTTCCCCCCATTTCATTAGCATTTTGGTGAGACTTGAAGCAATTGTTTTACAAAAATTGTTAGGGAAACTAATTGTGATCTTTTTTATGGGATCACAGGATAGTTCTTGAGGGATACCTAAGATCACAGGGAAGCAGGAAGGTAGGATATTTCAGTTGCTAATCATGTCTCAGTTTCTCAGGTGATCAGCAAAAGGAATGAGGAGCCCTAGACTGGGACATATGCATTCTTTAGCTTGATTCACTATTGCTTTAACATAAATTATCTACATATAAAAGGGATACTATTTGTTGTTCAAATCTTAGATGGTCTTTTAATTAAAAAAAAAAAAAGAGTCAGATATCAGAGTGAAAGCTGAAATACCAGAGAAGCAGAGCAGCCAGGCACTAGTTCTTACCTCTACAAAATCCTCAGCCTAAAGAGAGTGAGTTCCTGTTTCCTCAAGCCTTGTATAACTTCCTCTTTCCTGTCGTATTACTTCCTGGGATTAAAGGCCTGTGTGCTTCCCAAGCAAAGGCATGAGATCTCAAGTGCTTGGATTAAAATTGTGTGCCACCACTGCCTGGCTCTGTTTCTCTTCTATACTGGACTGATCTCACGTAGCCCAGTGTGGGCTTGAACTCACGGAGATCCAGAGGGATCTCTGCCTCCCAAATGATAGGATTAAAGGTGTGTGCCACCACTGCCTGACCTCTATGTCTAATCTAGTGGCTAGCTCTGTCCACTGATCCTTAGGCAAATTTATTAAGGTACACAACATATCACCACAACTATCTCTATGTAGTGTTGTCCTTCACAGAAAATATTAATTGGGCTGGAAATGCTGCTTCTCAGCTGCTGAGAGCCAGCAACATTACCATAGATGGAGGGACATCTTTTTCTTCTCAAGTCTACATAATTTTCTTTGTTTTTTTATCCTATCTCCATGGACATTAGACACTAAACTCTTATTTTCTTGTAATTTTATTTTCTTTGCTTCTGTTTCACACTTAACTACATTATGTATTCTCTACAGTATAGGGATATTCCTAAATTTATTGACATATGAAAGTCCCTGAAAAGTAAGACAAGTTTTAACTTTTAGCATTATTTACTATTGATTTTCCTTTGCCTTAAGCATCTCCATGCAATTCATGCTCAGTGGATTGAATCCACGTGCAAAACTGCATTCTTCATAATTGGAACGCCCTGGTAAAAAGGATAGCACCATTCCTGTGGGTCTGAGGTGAGGGCTTTTGTAGGAGATATGATCTCTAGCGCTGAGGTTTCATGGAAGGAATCCATGTCCTTAATTACAATTAACCTAGAATGCTAACTAGACTTTATTCCATGTGGGGACTCAGCAAGAACATGAAGTCCTTGACCAGAAAGTGGGCCCTCATCAGACTTTATTCTTTTAGAAGTGTGAGAAACCAAATTGAATTTTCTATCTCCTCATTTTTGACATTTTGTTTTTATACAGTCTAAGAGGCATGATTAGGTTCATTTTCTATGCTAACAAAAAATTAAAAGATAGGAAAATCTCAAGTTTGATAGACAGCAGCAGGGAAAAATCAAAGCTCTGCAGACAGTTGCAAACAGAACCAGCAGCTGAAGAAGGGCATTTATTGGGAGTGAGGAAACACATGTATACAGCAGGCACACAGAGAAAAAGACCTTTGCCCAGCAGATGGGACAGGGGTGGGGTTGGGTGGGCAGTTCTAAAATCCAGTATCTTCTCTGGGGCTGGAATTTTTTTATGTCTCTGAAGAGCCTTCCTCCCCTAATTTAGGTTTGGTCCCTTTGAAGAAAGATAGGATGAGTGATTGGCCTGCAAGTGCTCTGCAATATGTCCTGATCTAGCCTGGAACCTGTCCAGCCAGTCCATCAGCAGGGGGCCTGCAAGGGGGAGAAAAAAGCCTACAAGGCCTTTGTTTTAAACTGCCGGTCTTTTGTCTCAAGTCAGGAGGGTGAGGAGTAACTTTAGCTACAGAACCTTCTCCCTGCTGTTTAAACTTAAGACTCATGGTAGCATCCTAGAAAATCGACTTTGGAGTAGACATTAGATCTCATTTTCTCCTTCCCACTACAGCCACACTGGATAAATCTCCCTTTTCTGCTTTTTATCATTGCTTGTTTATCTGCCTCTTAAAATATGGCTGTCTGGACCTAGCTTGTTAGGGCTGTCAGGGCTCAGGCTCTGACTCTCATAACTCCAGTGAGGAATCATTTCCTATTGGAGATCTTCTCCTCCTGAAATCATCACCAAATAATTAAAACAGAATTTATCTGATCATTCCTCTGCCTATTGTAAGTGGACAAGAATTTTTTATGAGACTATTTATGAGGTTAAAACATTGACTTTTGTGCCTAGTCATTGCCCCAAAGCAGGAAAAAAAATGCAAAAATAAAAATAATGTGTTTCTTTACATAGCAGCTTATACTCAAGTATATTTAATAAAGGGCTGTGCTGTGTGTGAACCTATAGAGAGTGAAATAGCTTAGATTTCCCAACTATCTTAAATCTTTCTAATAAAGAATCGTGTGTGTTATTTAAAACTCTAATCACTCTTTCCCTAGGATTAAACCCACAGCAGTCATTCAAACATAAAAATTGCCAAGGGAAAAAATAAAGATATGAATGCAATAAGATTTTTTCACACTCTATAAAGTTTTTCCTCTTGTTAAGCTTTAAAGATTTTCTAGTGTTTGCCCAGATTAGCAATATTTCTAAAATATGTGATGGTTGTTAGACTGCCTACAGTAAAGGAAGTAGTGTCAGATATGCAGGAGGTAATCCACTAGCTATTTGAACTTCGGTACTTTGGAAAGTAGAAATGAAGCCTGCATTTAAAGGTACTATTTTTTGTGCTATGCAAGTTTGGAGAGAGCTCTTTCCTTATTTTGTCCGTCAAGCACATCCCTTCACATTTCAGAAGAGATGTGTAAGAAGCTCATGGACAGTGCCATCATGAACTCTCATTGTAACAATTGGACCTCAGCGTCTCAAATTCTGGTTCATTACCCATTCCTTACACTTACCACCTTCTTTATTATAAGTTTCAAGTTAGTGATCAGATGAATCCACATGAAGTTCATGCTGTTATCATCTTGATGTCCAACTCTTTATCAAAGTATCTTTCTTTTTTAAAAGGATGTATGTGTTGGGGGGTGGTATGCATGTTAGTGTATGAATGTATGTGTGAGAACACATAGACATCAGAAGAGGGTATTAGATCCCCAAATATATGTTCTGGGCAGTTGTGACTGGGTAATACAGTACAGTGGTTCCATCATCTTGTATTCTTATGGAGGAAATTTCAAGTTTGACTGGAACTTAATCTCCTTGATGCAAAATCCAATGGAAAATTACCAAACTCTGTTTTGTAACCCAAGATCAAGATGTCCCAGATAACTGTTCATCTTAGTTTCTGTTAAACTGCTTGTTTCTTTTAAGCCCCACACCCACCTCAACATATACACACTGTAGCTACTGACACCAAAACTTGTTCTGGACACTTAGGATACAGCTGGGTCCCTGAATGCCTGAGTGTAGCCCCAGTGGGATGCATAAAGATTTTCAATTGGGTAATGAACTGTGTCTGCGTGGTCATCTCCGATGGTCTTCCCATAATACTGTGAATTACTTGAGGTAGGTTGTTGAAAGAGCAGCAAGCAGTCATAACCCCAGAGTCAGGTTTTCAACTCATCACAATATCTTTTGTTATGCAAATTAGTGATGCACCAGAAAATCAGATGAAGAGTTCTCAAAAGACAAAACAACAAAGCAAAGCAGAAGAAAACAAAACATACCAATGTTGTTTGCAGACACATAATAAAGAGGGCCCAGGCTTGTTTCCTAGACATTCCAAGGCTTCATGTTCTCTGTGCTGTCCCTGAAGTTAAGACTGAGCAGATGAGTGACCTCAGTCTGCACAGGCGCTCTTGATTGACTGGAGTCTCTTATTACATCATTTTGCTTTGGGTATGGGAACAAAACATTTTAACTCTAAACATCCCTTCAAAAAACTAAGAGGAAAGTGTATCTTGAAAGTGTGAAAGCTTAGGA
The DNA here is from genome assembly GCF_903995425.1 of Onychomys torridus. NCBI lineage: Eukaryota > Metazoa > Chordata > Mammalia > Rodentia > Cricetidae > Onychomys > Onychomys torridus. Next base: position 16,554,152 of record NC_050456.1, read on the forward strand.
AATACAGTGATCTTTATGTTATTTTTAAAATTCCTGAACCAAAAATTCTGAAAAGGCCACAAGACTCCACTTTTTTACCTTGCCTACTGGGGATATGAGTAGGAGAGAATCTCCCGTGAGGAAGGCTTAGAAGAATTTTACCAAGGTGATTTCATTCCAGATGTAAGGTAGCACTCCTAAAGGTGATTTTTTTGTTTTGAAGATAAATTTGTTATTTGGTAATTGTTAAATATTAGTTCAGATATTCAGGAAAAAACGCTTGAAACCAACTTTTTTTTATTGTTGTTGTTTATTGGTTTGTTTCAGTTATTGAGTGACCATGACATAGTTTCAGGGTAAGGTTTGGAGCAAGGAGGCTTAAGTTTTATAAGAGAGTTAAATCCACTCTCTCTATAAACATGCAAATGGTTATCAATTGGAAGCAATGTTTAGGTTAGGAAAGCTGCATTTGACCTCTTCTCTCAGCTCTAGGATCCCATCTTGTGCAGACCTGTCTCACATGCATGCCCTGTGCATACTGTCTCTGTGTCTGTGAGTTCATGTATGTGTCAGTTCTGCTGTGTTAGAAGACTTTCTTTCCTTGGTGACCTCCATACTCTGTGGCTCATACATACTTTCTGCCTCCTCTTTTACAGAGTTCTATGTTCCCCACCTGAGTGGATAAATTTGATGGAGACATCCCATTTAGGGTTGAGTGTTCCAAGGTTTCTCACTCTCTGCATGTTATGTGCCTCTGGTTCTCTGTATTTATTCACATCTTCTGCAGGAGGAAGATTCTTCAATGATGGCTAAGTGAGGTACTAATCTATGAGCACAGCAGAATATCCTTAGTAATCATTTATTCATATATTCCTTTAGTAGGACAGTAGTATTTGGTTTGTCATTAAGTGCATGACCTATCTGGTCTTAGGTTCTTGGTTACCCAACTGATGTTGAGTATAGTCACATCTAGTGAAATGGTCCATAATTCAAATCAAATATCAGTTGATTATTTCAACAAGCTTTGTTCCAAAATTGTATTAACAGGTCTTATAGGCAAGTTTTCATTGTATATTTGAAGGTGTTGTAGCCTGAGTGGAGTTTATCTTTCTCCTTTGTTAGGATACAAAGTACCTTCTGGTACCATGAACATTAGTCTGCAGAGGGGAAGGTGCCATGCAGGCACTAGCTCAACTTCTCTGTTTAAGGTGTTGAACACTTGTCTTCAGCCATAGAGCCTTACTATCAGTTTTTAGAGAATGTGTAAGTGTAGCTTGGGTCCTTTGGGAGTTCCCATGGGACCCTTTTGACCAACAATTTGAATAGATGTAACCTATTCTCAGTACTGGAAGCTTTGTTTGATGACAAGACATGTTCAGTTCTGGATGCTGTCTCTCCCATTATTTGGAGATTTCATTTACATTGATTTCATGTATGTACATATTTTATGAAGCTTGGATTCTATTAGGTCTTCATACTAGCTCTCAAATGGCCCTTAATTTTAGCTGTCCCTTCTCATATTCTCTTCCTTGCCCCTCTCACCTGCTCCAAATTTAATCCTCTATTCCAGTGCTCTTCTCCACCCCATCCATCCATAACTATTTCTGCTTTCTAGGCAGATACATCTCCCACGCCCACCAATAGTTCTTTACTCAATAACTAGGCCACTTGTCTTTAACATTTGTCTTTTTCAGTCATTGTCAGTTACTAGTATGGAGAAAACATGATTACTTTCTTTCATCAGTTTTTATTTCTGTAGTAAACTTTGCTTTCTTATACTTTCTAATTTACCAGCCACAAGGATTTTAGTTCATGTACTGATGTTAGAAGCATTTTCTTACTTTCAAGAATGTCATAGGTTACAGTGATGGTCATGAAGGTCATCTATGACTTTATTAAAAGATGATCTCAAGGTTGTGTCTGCCATTTAAAGATAAAAATGAGTCCTTAGTGCTCAAGAGACAGCCCAACAGTAAAGAACACATATTGTTTTTTTTAGAGTGTAGTACCCAATACTCATGTTAATGTCTCACAACACCTTGTGAGTCTAGCTTCATGGGATCTGACATCCTTTCTAACCTCTTTAGGCACCTACACTCACAGATTCACAGATACACACACACACACACACACACACACACACACACACACACACACACACACAGTTAAAAGAATTCTTAGCTTTCTTGACATGAGGACCTATACAATTCCTTTACCTTTCCCCATATTTCTTCTCTCATATCCATATGTACCAATCACTGTCATCCACACTGTTTTCAATATATTCAGTTTTATGTTTACCTGAGATTCTTGCTTTGCTCCTCAGATTGTAAATGTCTCCAGATTTAACCTGTTTAAAGTGGTGAATGGAAAGGATTATAGAAAATGATCTTTAAAAATAAAAGTCAAATAAACGTTTTTGTTACTCAACACTGTTTATAGTCACATTGCTGCTGACACTGTCCAAAGGTAAAGCTATGTGAGGAGAATTCTGAGTGCTTGTGAGAGAAAATTCCAAGAAAGCAAGACACGAATCTTGTTATTTCTGTTCCTTCTAAGCACAGGTTGTTCTTGGAATGTTCTTCTGTGCCCCTCACAAGTGCAGTGAATAGGAGTAGGTTTACTTCAGATTGCCCATTGTTTACCTTATTTTGTTACTCAAAATATGTTTCCAAATATGGACTGCTCTTGAGTTTGTATACATTTAAAGTCAAGTTAACTTTTTTCTTAAGACTCTGGCTTAATACTCAGACTATACCTTGTATGATGTTCTAAATAAAGTTGGTTATTGCATAAGAGTTTACTCTCCTTAATTTTTAGGCACTATTCTCTCAGGTGTATACTGCCAACTAGAGTGGTGACAGATATATATATGTAAATATGTATGTTATGGCCACTCAGCTGCAAAGTTTCCAGGGAGTGACCTTGACCAAATTCCATCTTGAGGAAGTTTTAATAAAAGCCTTCTTTAATTTGGCCCAAATAGCAGAACTGGTTTTTCTTTGGCAAATCTTAGGATTAACATTGGCGGGGGGGGGGGGCAGTGAGATAATTCTACTCCAAATTCTGAAGCTAGGCTCTTCACTGGGACTCAGGGAACAACACCTTCAAACCTACCCTGATTCCCACCAGCAGTGAGTGGCCTTGCTGGGAACAGGAATGAAAAAAAGTAGCAAGCATTTTTATGGAGGCCTCTTTTATTTTGGCAAGCCATAGAAGCTTTTTTTCCCCCTCTGAGACAATTTTCTGCCTAGTTTCTGGATTCTGAACTTGGAGTACTCTACTTGTGAACAAGGCTCTGAAAAGGTCTATACAACTCTGTTCAAGCCACAGGGAGATGTCCCACAACCTCTGGTTGTTTCTGGAGGTATTTTTGGTTAAGTGGGAAATTCAGCTGAAGTTACCAGATTTTCTCTCCTGACCTTGGAGTCCTAAAGAATACCCACCATGGCCCTGGAGCTCCAAAAAGCCAAAGTATGCAGCATACTCAGAGATTCTTGGCACTTTGGGGTTCAACAGACTTAAGAACTATTATAATAATTCTACAAGACTAGGGGGTGGGGTCAGTTTAGATTTGGGGGCCAGGAAATCCAGCCTGGCCCAGCCTGGTTGGTATCTAGAGTCTAGGTTGTATAGAAAGGACTGGTGGACGTCTGGAGTAGAAATCTTCAATTGTTAAATATCATTGTCTCATGTTTCCTGTTGTTGGCTCTCTATTTTTCTGTTGTTGCTCTGGCTCTATGTCTTATCTTATATGTGTGGTTTTTCTTTGTGTATTACAACTTGGGGCAGCTTTTCCCTGAGGAAGCTGGCAATCAGTTCCACTGGAGCACCTCCAACAAGAATTGTATGCAAGAGTTCACAAGACCTTCTTCCCATGAAATTACAACACTAGTAGGGGTAGGAAAAGTTTTGTCTATTTTATATGTATGAATGGATCTGTGCCTGTAAGTTTTGTTGAAAATGTGGAGCTGAGACAGAATTGGTGTCAGGCTCAGTTAAATGAATAAATGTATGTGACCACTACATGTTTGTTTCTGACTGGTCTTCAGTGTATGAGTTTGATGTGTTCTATGTGTTGTGGTTATAGATTATTGGCTTATAACTTAATAGGTATGGTTGAAAATCTGTACCATGTGCAATGAAAAGTTAACTTAAAATTCATAGCTCATGTTTCTCATAACTCGGAAACAACATGTGGATTGCCATCATCCTAACTAAGGGCAGCCACAGGATGGTTGCCATCTTGACTATGGTTGGAGGAGATGGATGTCATGGCTTCACCACCATCTTGACTGAGAGCAACTACATGGTATGGAAGCAACAGATCTCTAAGAATACTTTTAAATTGGGATAACATTTTTATATAATTCCTATCCTATCTTAAAAATCAGGTTTATAAAAGGTAGGATTTAAAATAATACTTGTTTAATTATGTATTAAAACTGTACCTCCATGCATTCATATACAAAGCCATATCTTGCTGGCAATCAAACTTTTCAACATAAGAGTAACATATTTATTATTGACTTTACAGACACTTGATTGTTTATACAATTAAAACTTGATTTGTCTTCTACAAATTATGGTTGTGTTCTATGTCTTTGTTCTTGGAACAAAACAGGTAATTTATGTTCATATTACAGAAATGCACAATTATGAGATTTTGAACTTTTTAAAGAGGGAATTTTAGAGATTTACAAAAATTTTTAAAAACTGGATATTTTCATAAATAGCTTTTAAAGAATGTTTACTTTCATAAGGCAATGAGACATTTTAAATTTTATAAGATATTTTACTAAAATGCCTTTGTTGATATGTGAACTTGATACATAGGTAAACAAAAGGTTAAAAAATAGGCCCACATCTAAACACCAGAGACTGAGGTAGCTCTATCTTATGATACAGAGAGTTGGTAACCTAAGCAAGCTGGCAAAGAACTTGGAACCACTGGCTTAGAGAATGTCTCTCCTCAGTTAGAGTCTATTCAAACTAACAGAGACTGGTGTAGAGATATAAGTCAAACTAACAGAGACTGGTTTAAAGATATAAGTCTAACTTCTTTATTTTTGCCAGCTTTGTTAAATTGTAACTGTCTTTATAAACTGAGACATAAAGGGAAATCCTTTTTTTTTTCCCTTAGCTTTTCAAGACAGGGTTTCTCTATGTAGCTTTGGAGCCTGTCCTGGAACATACTCTGTAGCCCAGGTTGGCCTTGAAATCACAGAGATCTGCCTGCCTCCTGAGTGCTGGAATTAAAGGTGTACGCTGCCGCTGCCACCACCACCCAGCTCATAAAGGGAACTCTTGTGTTCTATAGCGATACACTATGTAAGGATCAAGAAAGATCCCAGTCTCTTGTAGACTGTGTTTATAAGTATTAACTTGATACTGGAAGAGCTTCAATTCAGAAACTGTTATTTTTGTTATAAAATGTTAAAGATGACTAAATCTGGAGATATTCAGAACTATACTTATAGTCATGCTAAATACTTATATAGTCAGGTACAGAAAAAAAGCTTCATTTGTTTAGCTAAGGCATATGTAATACTTAATGGCCCTCAAACTTTCAGAGATGTGCTGAATATGGCCTTTAAGATATTTAAACTTGCCAGACAGTAGTGGCACATGCCTTTAATCCCAGCACTCAGGAGGCAGAGGCAGGCAGATCTCTGTGAGTTCAAGGCCAGCCTGGTCTCCAAATCGATTTCCAGGAAAGGCACAAAGCTACACAGAGAAAAAACCCTGTCTCGAAAAACCAAAAAAAAAAAAAAAAACGATATTTAAACTTATATGACAGAGACTCTCAGATTAAAGCAGTGACCCCCTGAAAGTCTCCAAGAAGACAGTGGGCACAATGACTGATTTAGACTGTGGTAATTCTAACCACTGGGCAAGACTGCCCCAGTGCCTCACTGCTGCTGGGGCTTGACCCAAACTGTGGACAAGCAGGACACTGTAAAGTTGATTGCCCAACTTTGCCTAGAAAAGTAAAGTTAGTCCCTCCCATCTTCTTTCTCCACAAGAAAGACTTTCAGCTGCTGGGCCTGGCAGCCAAGACTGCTATCTTGGTACTCTTGAACCCAGTGTCATAGAGACCAAAGGAGCATGGGGTAAATGCCTAGGTGAAGGACAATGGACTAGTCTCTGTCATTTTGATTAATCTTTCTCAATTCTCCTATTACATTGACAACTAAGCTAATTAAAGCTTTGTCAACTAGGCAGCAACAGGCAATTAGCTCAAACAATTATTTAAGACACATAAATACAAATTATAAACATATACTGTTACATTGATATTTCAACTTTTCAAAGTTTTAATGTTGATAAATGGAGTTCTGATAACCTGGTAGAGCACTGACTACTTACTATTCAGTCACAAGCACCAGATTTTAAATTTCCTCTGGTTGTCTTCTAAGTATAGATTTAAAGATGCTTTTCAACAGGCTAAAAACATCTCTGTCCAATGTATATGTCTGGCTCTCTGACACAGGGAAAAATTGTTCATACTTTTAAACCCAAAGCCATAGCTTTTGCTATGACTCCAAAATGTCACTCTGTTACAACTGTTTTATAGCACCTGTTAACTGTTTTTTTTCTACAATATATATTTCAATACAGTATTGATACTTTCATATCTAGAACTTTTTTTTTTTTTTTGCTTTGAGACAAGTATATCTAGAACTATTATCTCCTTGGTAAACTAAAATTCATATAAGCTTCAGAAATCAAAAAAGATCTTATGGCTTGGATTCACTTGTCCCAGATCAGACAAGAAAGTTCAAAATGTAAGGGTTTTCTTTAAGTTCCTGAATTTTAATTTCTGTCCCTGGTCTCTATTTGTCTCAGAAGATTCCCACTTGGCTAACAGGCATAATCTAGGGAGCACGGTAAACTATAAGTTGCTAAGCTCTGGACTTGTTGAAAGCTGTTGTGAATCAGTACAGCTGATGTAATTTTGCCCTGTCCCTTCGCCTGGATCAACAAATCAGATAGCTCTGATAAATTCCACTTTGCCCAACCTTTGACTAGCCTTTCAGTCTTCCAGGGCCGTGTCAACCATAGCACCAGTTTCAGCTGGAAGTAAATCAAGAAAAGAGAGTATATCATCCTTACTTCCCTTAACAGGCTGGAATACAAAGTGAAAAGGAAACTCTCTGAAATAGGGGACAAGATGGCTACCTATAAGGCCAATTGATAAACTAGAAAAATATGCTCATATTTAGCAACAGGCTGATTCATTAACTAAATGTAGTTCCACAATGTGATAGGACATTTGTCCTGCTTTATGCAGATCCAAAAGATATCCACTACAGGGCCTTTGGCCCTTCTGCTTTCTATTAAATTCTGTTGGCTCTTAAATCATTGATACAATATCTAAATCATAATTCCTATCTGGGTAACATTCAATTGATGGTTATTAGATCCAAATATAAAACTGATACTCAACATAGAGCAAGGATTTGTTGTAGAATATAACTTCAGGGGGGAATATTATAAAACTAAGTTAACCTGTAAACCCTACATACCCAATACCAGGTAAATTCCTAGAATGCTGGGAGTTGTTGTACTTCAAAATATCAACAAAGCTTTATGGAAAAATAGAGTGGCCTATGAACTTTTGTCTTTATAAGCCCTGACAATATGTCTTCAATCCAATCAACTGGAGCTTTTTTAGGGAGTGGTCCTAACCAAATTCCAGCTTGGTCAGTATATAAAGTTTAATAAAATCTTGCTTTAATTTTAAAAACATGTATGTCGATATATTTTTTAATCAGATAAGAAATATAAATTTTAGATACAGAAATATGGAGAAAAGCACACACACGTATCTGTATATACGTGTGTGTGTGTGTGTGTGTGTGTGTGTGTGTGTATAAAACAGAAATGTTTTTACTTCTGGAGAAATGCTAGAGAAAATTTCACTAACTTCTCTTATTTTTAATACACAATTTTCATAATTGAAGGCAGTGTATAACAGGGTTACTTTTCAATAGCAATAATGTTAAAAATAACAATTATTATAATGAATGTGTTGTTCCATATAAAACTAAGCTTTAGATAGCTATAATTTCATTATTTACATATGCAAACAAATTAAGTATAAAAACTGAAAGTTACATATTTATCTTTCAAATTCACAAAATACATTATTATCCCATTATTGTCATCGCTATAAAGATGTAAACATTCTCATAATCAATTTGTTGTTCATTTAATTCTCAGTCATTATGAAGAACAGATCCGGATGTGTTCTCATTTCTCTAAGAATTTTAGAATGCAATGAAGCTAATAGTTTTCAAGTATGCATATTGAGTTTATACTGAAGAAAAATTATGTTCCTATGGCCATTTGATTCCTAATAGCAGGTTTACTCTACTCCCCAAATATATCTGCTTTCCATTAAAATTTAATTGACTTCAGATATATTTAACTTTAAAGAATGCTGGTAGTACTCCATTTCTGATCTTTTGAACTTCAATTTTATATAACATGAAATTATGAAATGATCACTGTATTCATTATGTCAGCTATACAAAAAATCATTCATTTTTGTCTTTAGTATCTGTACTCTTCTTTGACCTTTCAAGAAAAATTCACAAATAATATGGTGGTTTTAATACTTGGTATCCAGTTGGTGGGCCTTTTTGGAAAGGAGTATGAAGTATGCTCTTGTTGGAGGAGGAGTGTCAATGTGGCTGGGATTTGAGATTTGAAAAGCCCACAAATCAGTTAGCTCTCTCTCTGCCCCATACCTATGGATCAGGATGAAAGCTCTCAACTCCTGCCCCAGCCAGCATCATGTCTGCCTGCCTGCTGCCATACACCTGGCCATGATGATAAGAACCTCTCTGAAACTGTAAGCCCAAACAAACTGATCGATAAGTTGCCTTGGTCATGGATTCTTATCAGGGTAATAGAAATTTAGTTAATGCAAGCATAAACCTTTATAAGGAAGATGGTGGCTGTAAAATAAGAGCATAATTAAGGGAATCAAAGTATGCAATAACAGAGGATAAACACAAGTTCATGCATTTGAACATTATAATTTCTTATTGAAAATTTGTTGTATCGAACTTTAGTGTGTAATAACAGTTGGAGAACTCTATTCTCACTTAAATAGAAATAGACTAGTTTATTTACATATGTTTAAAATTGTTTTGCTGCTCCTATGAGCCAGATTTTAGAGATTTTTTTTGTCATAGAGCCAAATTAGATACTTTGTTTTGGTTAATTGCAAACTGTTTCATTGTTTATTGTAAATGTTCTGATACAGATGTCTTCCACACTGCGAATCTAGATTGGCACATACTGGCCCTAATTAATTATGAAGACGCAAAATATTTAGTTCACTCTTCTTCCCTCACTCAGCTCTTGATTCAGATAGTAGATGTCCCTCTTTGCAGGAAGCACATTTCATGTTTACCCCAGGGAACCACACAATACATTTGATAAACTGAATTATACACAATGAAGCTTTAATAAGACCATGAAGAATTTAAACTAAAGCTGTAGATGAAATGAGTGACTAACCTGTAAAGGAGAAAAAAAAAACTTGATCATGTCGTCTTGAAGTGTCTGTAAAGATGAGATGGAGAAGAATGGTTAAAAGTATTCTGTATGCATCTAAAGGTAAATGCTACCCATAGCAGGCTGTCCTCCTGAGGAAATTCTTTCTTTTATAAGTATGCTGTACTCTGTCTAGTTATTGTAGGTACTCTACTAATACCCACTAGGCTACTGTCTAGGTTTCTTATTGAATCCTGAAGATAAGGGGAGAGAGCTTTGTTATAAATCACTGAAAATTTTCTACTAGTCTAATATTGTCAATATTTGCCAATTATATTTATGTATCTTATAATTTGGCATTTAAGTTGTATGTATATTGAAGCCATAGTAAGATTTCTGAAAGCCTTTTGGGATCCTTACAAATTCTTCTTGGCAAATTTACAACATATTCAATACAAAAATTAGTGTAGACAAGCACCACTTGTTATTTATTTATGTATTTATGTATGTATGTATTTATTTGTTTATTTGTTTATTTATTTGTTTTTGTTTATGATCATTATTATTTTCTTTTGTTTTTTGAGACAGTGTTTCACTGTGTAGTTTTGGTGCCTGTCTTGAATCTCACTCTGTAGACCAGGCTGGCCTTGAACTCAAGATCCACTTGGCTCTGCCTCCTGAGTGCTGGAATTAAAGGCATGTGCCACCGCTGCTGTCTCTGCCACTTATTATTTATGAAGAGATGCTAATAATTAAGGATTAACCTTTTCTTATAAATAAAAGATATTATTTTAAGGCATGTGCTTCATATTTCGTTGGGAACCACATCCCACTTATTCATTTTTAGTTTTCTGAATTACTTTTTGTGTGTGTGTGTGTGTGAAAACTAAGGACTTTCCTTCTCTTTCTTGCTCTCTCCTTCTCTTTCATTATCTTTGTGTAGTCAGTATTGCTGAAGTGAGTAATCATGGAAAAAAATTAGGAAATATGGCCGTTTCTTTTTTATTTATTTATTTATTTTATTATTATTATGTGTTTTAATTTTATACATCAGCCATGGGTTCCCCTGTCCTCCCCCCTCCTGTCCTCACTCCCACCTTCCCCCCAGCCCCTCCCCTCCATTCCCATCTCCTCCAGGGCCAAGAAACCCCTGGGGATTCATTTAAACCTGGTGGGTTCAGTACAGGCACCAGGCTGTGGGACCCGGACCTGTCCTTAGTGCATGAGCTGGCTGTTTGGCCGTTTCTTACATACACTTTTTCCTTTACAATTCCTTCTTTTCCTCTTTTTATTTATTTTCTTTCTCCACTCTCCTCCCTCCCTCCCTCACCCTCCCTCCTTCCATCACCCCCTCCCTCCTTCCATCACCCCCTCCCTCCTTCCATCACCCCCTCCCTCCTTCCATCACCCCCTCCCTCCTTCCATCACCCCCTCCCTCCTTCCATCACCCCCTCCCACCTTTCTTTCCTTCCATTTTCTCCCTTCCTTTCTCTTCTTCCTTTTCTATTGCCTATCAGAAGCAGTTTCAATCTTATCCTTGTGGTCTCAGGAAAGAAATCATCCTGTTACAATTTTTAACTCTGAGTAAATTTCTATGAGAAAATAAACCCTACTGAGACCAATTATTGCATTCATTAATCTTACCCAAGGATGTGATTTTTCCATCTTTTATAAATGTATTTGAAAGTTTTCACCACCAATATGACTTAAGTTTCATAATACTAAATATAATGATTATCTTGTTAAACAGTTTGATCTTTGCACTCAACATAGTTTCTAATTCATCCATAGCTATTTTTTGGTGTATAACTATTTGAATAAATTTTTGATGAGTACCATATAAACTTATGTTTAAATTAATTTATTAAATCTATCATGCAGATGACTGTCCTGTATGGTCCTATGATTTCTGCAGGTAGTCAGGGTTTACACTAGATTCAAGAGTACTGCTGACCTAAGCATGTGTGATAGTTATTGGTACATTATGCCAGTTAACCTGAATATTTTGCTAACTGATCAAAATTGTTAATACTCTCAAATATTTAAAATGTCTCTTTTAGAAAAAGAAAACAACCAAAACACAGCATAAAATTTTCTTTCACTGTTGTCCCCTTAGCTGCACAACCCATCTAGAAAAAAATATTTAGTATATTAAATATTTTATTTAAAGTGAAGCAGTCTAGTAATATTCACAAGTAATAACACATTTAAACTTTTTACCATTTAATTTTGTTTTGTTTGCTGAGCATATATGGTGCATGGGTTTATAGGGCAAATGTGTGTATGTAGAGGTTAGAGATCAACATTTGATGTTCTTCAGTCACATTCTACCTTATCTTTTAAGACAGAGTCTTTCTGAACACCAAACTCACTGAATCAGCTTATCTGGTTGACTAACAAGTTCCATGGATTCTCTGGTCCCTCCCTACCTGCCAAATGCTGGAAATTCAAGGAGTTGCCTCTATATTTGGCTTTTTGCACACAAGTTTTAGAGGCCAAATTCAATTCCCCATACTTGTTCGCTCCCTAGCCCAATATATGCATTAAAACAAAAGAATGTGTTACAGAAGCCTTCTCTCAATGTTCACCTCTTGCAAAAATGTGTTGTAATTGAAGCTTCAAAATACGGCAAAGTAACTTTTAGAAATGACATATTCTGAAAACTTTTGTTTCTTTTATTTTCTTTAAGATAATGAGCTAGGCATATCTTTTGTTATAATTATAGAAAAGACAGATTTTGCCTTGACTGGAATGTAGTAAATATATTTAAAACAAACCTGGAAATCTCACACATAGTTTTGACACATCTGACATAGCTTTCAAATTTTCATTTTTTCCCCAAGAAGATCCAGATTTGAATGAAAAAATGGTTGCCTACTGACTAATGCAGGAACAAAACCTTAGGCATATATTTAATGTGATAATTGTTTTTCCTTTGCATTAAGGAACTACAGGAAAAAGCAAGAACAATGAAACTGTTTTTATTATCAATAGGAAGAGCAATCAACATGTTTGTCAGTTCTGTCTACATTTCTTCTGTCATGGGAATTTTTTGAAAAATCAAAATCATATTGGTGACTATCTTGCAGTGCTTGCAATTTAATGAGAGTTGCTTCATGGTTTCTAACAAAAAGTCAGCCATTACCCTCACCACGTATCTGACCAGATCACATGTAAAGTAAATGTATTGACACTATGCTGTCGGCATTTAAGAGGGTGAACTAAATAAAAAGACTGGTGTGTTTCTCAAGGATATTCCTTCTGATTTCACTTGGGGAAGATTATATTCACCTTTTGAATTCTTAGACACAAACTCTTCTCTCTACTGCTTCATATTCTACTGAAATTAATAACAATATAGAATTTTAGTTTAAAATTGCAGGTTAAATTGAATTGGTTTTTGCATAATAGGCTGGATCAGAGACTGAAGAGATCTATCTTATCCAACATTAATGGAAAAGAGATACAGTTAGTTATATCCTGGTCTATTGAACTTATCACAGATGTTCTCATCAGAGTTTCTGTAAAGGGAGTGGAAAGAAAGAGAGAAAGAGTCCATGTGCTGATAACTGCATTCCTCAGATGGTTTTATTTGGAAACTATCATGTTTTAGGATAGAGTCAAGAACATTTGTGTTCGTATGGAAAGGGCAAATTGCCTCATCAGCCTCCAGTCCATCTTTAACTGCTCCAATATCTCGCAATACTCAGCTAAGCACAGACCCAAAGGCAAAAAGTTTATTCATGGAACATATGAGAAATAGTATATGCATATCCATTTTTAAGAGAGCTTGGGAAACATTAAAGAGGTTTTCTCACCCAGTATCTGTGTTTAGAATGAGATTCTTAGGGTGCTTTTAAAAATACTAATTTTCAGGCCAGGCGTTGGTGGTGCACTCCTTTAATCCCAGCATTTGGGAGGCAGAGCCAGGCAGATCTCTGTGAGTTTGAGGCCAGCCTGGGCTACCAAGTGAGTTCCAGGAAAAGGCACAAACCTACACAGAGAAACCCTGTCTCAAAAAAACAAAAACAAAAACAAAATACTAATTTTCAACTTGGCTGCTACCTATAATTATATCTAATTGATTATTATTTTTGTCTCATTATTTTAAATAGCTAGGAAGTGGTGAGGATTATCTGATTATTCTTATATGCTATTTGACTTTATCTGCAAACCTGTTAAATTTTTACCTGGAATGATTTTTTTTTTATTTTTTAAATCCCAGGCCTGTTGATAGCAGAGGTTTTGCTTTTGTTTTTGTTTTTTTTAATTTATTTTTTTTAAGATGTCTGCTTCCTTGAAAGGAACAAGTATGATTGATTGATGTATGATTGCTCACCACAAACATGCTATCTCCATCTTTGAAGAACAAATTTACCATTGTTTATTACATGCATGTATTCAAAGAACCCAAAGACCCATGGATGTCTGACATAGTGTTCTGATTATTCTGGATATATTTGCACTTAATTTCTACTTCTGAAAATTTTCTCTATATCAGAGATGGTAAAATATATTAAATACGTGAAGAATTGTGCACACATCCATTCCTACTGTATCTGTTTTTTTTTTTTTTTTTTCCATATCATGGAACAGAGGAAACCAGTGACCAAAACAGCATGACTTGAAGCAAGAAAACACTCCTCATTATTACCCTTCCCTCCAAATGAATAAGTCCATTTGGATTATTTTTGTTTTGCTGTTTGATGTATTTTGAAGCTGCATCTATGAATATATCTAACATAGAGCTACTATTTTCACTGTGTCTGGAAAAAAAAAAAAGAAACTACAACCTAGGAACTACAGCATCAATGAGAATAAGGCAGAGCATGACAGAGTGTTCCAGAAATAGCATGCTTGGCAAAGGAGTCTGAGCAGTAAAAGGCACACAAATGACTTGTTTATGAAAGTGTAGAATTTATTTATTTCAGAACTTCCTCTACTGGAAGTATGGTCTAAAATCAATAACAGTGTTTGTGAAAAGAAAGCAAGGCTCTGGAATACAAATGATCAGTAAGAACATTGTTCAGTGAAGGTCAATTTCTTGACACTAATGACTGAAAATAATAGTATGAGATCAGCAGTTAAAATGTCCAGTTGTGGGGGCTGGGGAGATTGTTCAGCAGTTAAGAGCAATTGTTATTCTTGAAGAGGAATCTCTTTAGGTCTCCAGTACCCACATGGCATGCCATAAGTGTCTATAACTTCAGTTCCAGGGACCTGAAAACATGATCTCTGGGTGCATCAGGCATATACACAGTGAATGGACATATCTGTGAGCAAAATACTCACACACCTTAAAATAATTTAAATGCCAAGTTGAACTATATCTGAAACTCAGAATTAAAAATATTAACTACAGATTATATAGCAATTTTAGAATTTCCCTATTATCTTTTATTTGACTTCCTGAAAATATGTGATGAAGGAATTATGGGAAGTCAAAGCTGGAATTGTGCTGAGCTATCTATCTACTTCCATATATTCATTCAGAGGCAAACATTGATCTTTCACCCATGTTTACTTTAGCTCTACAAATGTCAACTCTGATCTCAGCATTCTTCAAATGTATATTTATTCTCCCATTAAATACGTATAATCCTATTCCAAACGTGCTTTTCACACATCTCCCAGCAGTGTAGTACTTTTAATAATGTGTTCTATCACAAATACCTCAATTTCCCAAGTTAGATAGAAACTTGATTCATATATAATGAATAAGAGACAACTTGGGTAACTTCTCTTAATCATAGATGTATTCTAACTTAAAGATCATGCATTGAGCTTACATCTTCTTTGTGTAATAGTTTATTGGTCTATCATACAGAATTTGTCTTTTGATACAACTCCCCAAACTATTACAGGGAGCAATTTAGATTGTTACGTATATGTAGTATTCAATTGAGTCAGGATCATTCAGACAGCTGTCTATAGACAATCAAGAGAGCAGGAGATTTTAAAAAAAAAGAATGGGTTGGGCAGTGGTGACACACGCCTTTAATCCCAGCACTTGGGAGGCAGAGCCAGTTGGATCTCTGTGAGTTCGAAGCCAGCCTGGGCTACAGAGAGAAAA
Source organism: Onychomys torridus (assembly GCF_903995425.1). Lineage (NCBI taxonomy): Eukaryota > Metazoa > Chordata > Mammalia > Rodentia > Cricetidae > Onychomys > Onychomys torridus. Next base: position 16,569,714 of record NC_050456.1, read on the forward strand.
GAAAAAACTGTGATACACAGCAGCACCTAAACTGCATCATCCTGAATGTGTATCTCTTCCCCATCTTTTGGTGAGACTACATATATAAGAAACTCAATCTGTATTTCTTAGCTGCATTGCTCAAAGGAAGTTACTTTTTTTTTTTTTCTTTCATTTGTATCAAGGCAAAACACTACAAGGTTGAAAAGCATGGAGTTATTCTACTCCAGTACCTTGGTACTTCCCAAAGACAGTTGAAACTGCCAGTGAATGCAGTTATTTTCTGCCAAGGGACACGCAAGCTGAGCTTTGTCTGTTTAAATACATTCCAATCCTCAGGTGACTCTAAAGGCATTACGGATATGTATGGGTTTTGATCTACTGAACACAAGAATCGGATTTCTTAGCAGGTGTCCCGTCCCTCTTTAGATAAACCCTTTCACCGTTCTGAAATAGTTTTCTGACTCATTTTATCTGCTTACTTTTGTTCTACAAAATTTCCCAGTTTCTTTTCTATGAAAATTGTATTATTGTACAGATGTGCAAACACATGAGTCCAGACACAAAGGCTCCCCAACTTACTACTACTATTGCTGTCCTTACTATTGCTTTAGCGGAAATATCTAGCTTCTTCTCTGAACACAGTTATAACACAAATTGCTAGATGGTCTTATTAATTAAAAAACAAACAAACAAACAAAAAAACACCGAGAGCCTGATACTGGGGTGAATGCTGAAAGATCAAAGAGACAGAATAAGCCACAGCCAACCTCACCTCGCCAACTCCACAGCCAATCCTGTTTCCATGAATTCTCACATTGAAAGCCTCTGCGTTCTCACTCCTAAGGGTCTCAGCTGAACTGCAGCTTAGTTCCTGTCTCCTCACACCTTATACACCATTCTCCACCCAGCCATGTCACTTCCTGGGATTAAAAGCATATGTGCTTTCAAAGCAAAGGCATCAGATCTCAAGTGCTGTGATTAAAGGCATGTGCCACCACTGCCTGACTCTGTTCCCAGTGTAGCCTTGAAGTCACAGAGATCCAGACAGATCTCTGCCTCCCAAATCATAGGATTAAGAGTGTTTGCCACCACTGTCTGGCTTATATGTCTAATCTAGTGGCTAGCTCTGTTCTCTGATCTCCAGATAAGTTTATTAGGGTATACAATATATTACCACTACTAGGTCTTTATTTTAGATAATAGTGTAGGGATTAAGAATTTCATTTGAACAAAAATGAATTTAATCACCCCTCACTGTTTCAAAAAAAAACGAAGGCACAAACCTCTAGGTCTAAAGAAAATGATTGAGGAGAAATATGGTAATTGAGCAAACAATTATTGAGGAATGCTATGCTATTTGGATGAAGAGGTGACTATAGGGATAACAGATATATGGTCCTGATAGGTCAGGCATGGAAATCCAGGCAATGAGCCCAGAAAATATAGTCACCAAACTCTTCATTGCAGTGAGAGGAAAGGCAGGCTTCTCTTTTTTCATTTCCATTTGAGTTCATCATCAATTAGGGAGGCTTTACAAAGAAAATTCAGTCATACAAACATGTAGTAAAATATACATGTTTAAAAGTAAAGTTATTTAAAATATATTCTAGTTTCTTTTCAGTTGCTGAATATAATTTAAAACTGGGTAGATTGCTATAAAAAAGAATGCTGATTATCAATGATGTGACAACCTGCAATGTTATGTTGAGAAAATATTGAAACAAAGATGTCAAGGTGGAGAGTATATTTCTTGCATGACATGAGAAATTACTAGCATCAAAAAGAATTAGCAGCTCACATTTTGATGGAATTTTAATGTGACTTACAAGCATGTAAAGGCTGACCAAATCCTGTTGTAACCTCAGGGGGAAGAGACAGCCCAAAGGAAGATAGAGGCAGGCTACTGCTAGATGAATACATACTGGACACACAAGACCATCTACTAGCCTGTCAATCTCCTTTTGCTCACTTTTATCAGTTGTATTTACATATATAGAAAGGTTATAACCATCTCTCTAGGATTTATTTTAAAGCCAGAACCTTAATATAATTGATTCCCAATGATATTTGTCTGTTTTCTATTTTAAAAGTCATTTCAAAACCTTGGAAAATTGGCCTTTTACTATAGTTCTTAGGTAGTTTTTGAATGAATTATGTTTTAGTTCTATGAAAAATAAGATAGTAGGTATTTTTAAAATTATTTTTCTTCTATTTTCCCGGGAATATATTCTTAACCTTTTATTCTAACACTAACTGGGTTTTCAGCTTTGACAATCATATTATAAATGTCTAAAAGATCCTTTTAAGTTCTGTAGATGCTGATTTGCCAAGAAGCTCTTCTTTATTTTACAATTGCTGCATCTTCTCTTGTGTTTCCAGTAAACTTTATTTTCTTGTTGTAGCTTTTCAATATACAGTGATTTTTTTCTCAAGTACCTTCCTCCTTTTGTTTTTCCTTTTTGTTGGTTTAGGTTGTTGTATTTCACATTACTATCTTTAAATTAGTGAGAGAATAAATGCATGCATGCTTAATGCTCAACTCACTTTTTCTACTCTGCTATATTCCAGGGCCCCTTATCAGGCAATGTTGCTGTACATTTTCAAACTGGATCTATACATGTCAATAAAGGCCACTGAGAAAATTTTCCTCAGACATGCCCATAGGCACCCAAATCCAGACAATCTAAACTCTCTTGAGACTATCTTCCCAGGTTCAGTCATATTAAACTAGCCATCACATATGGTAACTGTAGGAAAAGGTTCCCAGGGATGTTTCATACACATTCGGTCATGTCTTCCCATGTGTTTCTACTTGCAGTATGATGTCTGGTTGCCTGTTATTATTCAGCACCTATATAATAAATGTCCAATAGTTACAAAAAACAGAGGACGAGTGATCTTCCATTGAACAAAGCCAATTGAGAGACTTGGGCATTGGAACTGTTCTCTAATGGGTTTGCTTCTTGCCCTCTTCCAGGTGGAGTTCTTATCCTAGCCCCAGGAATTCCAAGTCATTGCAATGACCATAATGTGAAATACAGATTGTTTCAAAGTTGATATTTTAAATTTATAACCGTTTCTCATCTATAATATTAACTTTTAGTCATTAAAATGAGTTTCAGCTTCTTACTATGTCATTTACAGATTTTTATGGGCTAATGACTAAGAAGTTATTTGTTATTGAGTTCAGAAAGTTTATTAGACAACAAGTTAGATATGTGTATTAAATAAAACACATTTTCTTAATTTTATACACTTTTAAAATTACTTTGTGAGAATTATGCTAATACCATTGCAATATCTAGTACAAAGTTTAAAACTAAATGTATTTTCTCTAAATTAACTAAGACATGAAGAATAAAGGAACAAATAGATAATGAAAATTTGACTACCAATGGATACTAATTGACTAATTAGTGAAGAGGAGAGTGAGGGAAAGAATTTGTGAGCATATGTAGAATTGTCTCCACTTGGAATTACACGTTAAGATTTGAGAGAGAACATATTTATAAAACATGAACAGATGGCTGTGGGATTCATGAAAAATAAGATTTACAAAATTTCACTGTTTGAACACATTGGATCTTCAAGTACTCAGAATAGCATAGTTAGCAAATCATTTCTGCATGATCAAAACAATTTTGAACTGTAATTTCAGAGGAGAAAATTACCAAACAAAATGCAAACCATGCTACACCTCCAGCTCTTATCTGTAGCTTTTTATGAATCAAATATAGTCAACTAATTGAATACAGGGAGTACTACCTTTCCCTGTCTAATACTGTACTCTATACCTAATGTCCGTGATTTTACACATTGTAGCTTACTTATCATCAACTTAACAGCTGATATCTACATATAAATGATTCATACCATATTTGTCCTTCTGGGTCTAGGTTACCTCTCAGAATGATTTTTTTTTTCTAGTTACTTACATTTACCTACAATTTTCATTTGTTTTAATGGCCGAGTACCATTCTTTTGTGTAAATGTGACATATTTTCTTTATCCATTCATTTGCTGAAAGACATATATGTTGTTTCCAATTTCTGACTGTTATGAGTAGAACAACAGTGAACATGGTTGACCAGGTGTCTCTGTGGTAGGATGAGTTGTCCTTTGGGACTAATATTGGGATAGCTGGTTCTTGAGGAAGGTTGATTCCCATCCTGTTGATAAACTGCTACACCGATTTCCATAGTGACATTTTAATTGATGCATGAAAGTACAAAGCTTTTATGTATTAATAGGATGTGATACTATACTTTGATATATGTATTCAGTTTATAATATGGAAGTTAGGGTAAACATTTCTCTTTTCTTTGTATTTATATTTCTTTATGGTAAAAAATAATACAAAATCCAGGTAAGATAAATTTCATGCTGAGAAGATGAAGAAAATTGTACAAACCTTCAATATTCTAGTAGCTGTTATTTAGGAAATCAATGACACTATTCTGCTTAATTATAAAATAACCTGTGGAAAAAGGAAAAAACAGTATTTATTATCAAGAATTACTCTTGGTTTGTGGACATTTCTCATCATCAGCAGCAGAGAGGACACCTGGAGTGATGGGAGCCATATCTTCTCCTGGTCAAATAGGCCAGGTTCTTGTCCTGGGATAGGGTTAGGCAAGGGGTAGCAATAGGAGAATTTTGATAACTGTGGAATATGTTGCCTGACTTTCTGACACTGTGGTCCTTATTGTTAAAAGGATTTTACGGTTGTGTTACTCTTGGCTGGCATGCACTGAACCACATTGTGTATAGGTTTTCCTTGTTTCAGAAACATAGGCTTAGTGTTGTTTGGAAATTGAGTTGCAGGGTTGAGGTAGGTATAGAAATATTGAGGCACTTGGGTTTAAGTTATTGAACACAAATGAATGGGCTATGACAAACAAAAGGAGCAGCTGTGTGAGAGTGTGAAAGTTGGGTGCCTCTGTAACACTGAGCTGATACTGTGATACTGCTCTTTTTTTCTTTCTTTCTTTTTTTTTTTTTTTTTTTGCAAGCTGTGCTGTGAAAGAGTGACACATGAATTAGACTAGACTCTCCTGGTGCAGATTTCAGTTCATATACTCTTCTCAAAAAAGTCAGTTGGTCTAAATGGGAGTCTGGAGGGATGTGAGTAAGTGGCTTGTGTTAGTTAAGGAGGAAATCTGCCATCAGATGGAAGTTAGATGCTTGATTTTGATTCTCTGCAGGATAGAAATGCTGATATCATTAGTATTAAGATCCCATCAACTCCCAGCATGTTATTGAGCTTGTGGCTGGAAATGCTAAGTGATAGTGACTCACAAATATTTTCTGGGTCATTTATTGAGAGAATGTAGCCAGAGTTAGACAGTTTTAAACTTGCTGAACAGAAAACAAATTTTAAAAACAAGATACTTGGGTTTACAGAGGTAGAGTTATATATTACTGTTACTCTTAGTTAATCAATTTTAAAGTTACACCATTCCTCATATACAAAGAGTACAGAAAATAATTTGGACTAGCTGTTTTTAAAGTTTGCCCAAATGATTCCATGCGAACTCTGGATAACAATGTTAGAGGAGATTTGATGTTCCATTTGTTGTCTGCCAGAGTGATAACTAGAAGATTAGGATGAAAAGTTAAAAGATGAGAGCCAAAGAGATGTTTCAGTGAGTTAAAACACCTGTTGTCAACCCTCACGATCTGAGTTCAATCTCCAGGATCTACATAGTAGAAGGGGAAAAGCAATTCCCCGAAGTTGACCACCACACTTACAGCATGGCCCCCAAATATATTATATTCTCTTTCTCTCTCTCTTGCACACACACACACACACACACACACACACACACACACACACACACACACACAAAATAATAAAATAAATAAAAAACTAATAAATAAATAAATAAAGTGACAATGTATTGTAGAAGGAAAAATATTAAATATTAAAATAGAGATCAGAGAAAATCTGAATCAAAAAATTAATGAAGTAAATTCTTTATTTGAAAGGCAATCAAATGGGATATCAAAAGTCACTGTAAAAAAGGCTGTAAGTTATTAAGTTCATAATTTTAATTGTAATTTCCTTACAAATGTGATTAGTGATTACTTAATTTACTTGTAGATCTTTTGCAATAAGATTTTCAGTTTATGTTATGGAATGACTTTGAATGTTAGTGTGTTACCTGCCTTCCAGATGTCCTAACTTCCAGATACCAAACTGCTGTTATTGCTCCTTCTTTTCTGTCATTTGTGAAAAGAACAGACATGTCAGCTACCAACCTCACTGTTACCCTGAAATGTGTGATACTTTTTTTTAAGCTGTATTTGTCTGGCAATAAAAACACCATGTGCTTGTCAAATAATTTAATCCATTTCTTAAATTTGAAATTGAAGATTCATTATGGCTCAGGCCACAAAATACTATTTATTCTGACAATTATACACACAACAGAAAGAGAAAGGAAAATGAAGACTGAGGAGAGCTCAGAATTAAATCCATGTGCTTGCTTTGCTTTTCCATTTTTTTCTTAATCAGTAATACTATGGATGCCATATTCTAACAGAAAACAATATACTTTGGGAAGCCAAAAACACCATTCTGATACTCACATTTCTGTTGTCTGTTTTCCTTAATCATTAATGTGTACAAAGTCACCTGGAAATTCCATTCGAATGGAGACTGATTCAGTACTTTGGGCTAGGGCCTAAGGGCTGGTGTTTCTAACTAGCTCACACTTCATGTTGAGGTTGCTGAGTCCAGGACAAAGTCTGAATAACTAGAGTCTGCAATATCAAATTCTATACTCCTCTTGACCTTCTATTACAGTTGCATATTCTCTTATGAATCTTTCAAAATTGTCTAGTTGCCTGGGTATTTCTACAGTACCTTTAAAAATGATTCCCCTAATTTTTGATACCCCAATTGTACTGACTATTCAGAAATTAAAACCTACAGGTAATGTTCATGATATTCTTAAAATGCTACTCTAAACACCATAATTTCAAATGTCAAGGTTGAATAAATCCAAATCCATATACATATATTCTAATTTTTCTAAAATCTGAAATACCTAAATGATTAAAAATCTCAAAACCACCATCCCGAATGGTTAAAATTTAGACTACTGAACTATAGAACACCCAGCTCTTAAATTTAGTGTTTCTTAGGATGGATGGAAATAGATTCAGTTGGTCCATTTCTGCAGTTCCAGCAGTCCTCCACACTGAGACAAGAGGGTCATGAGTCTGTGGTCAGCCAGGTAGTAAACTTTTGTAAACAAAGATGGGAAAGGGAATTAGGGAGTAGAGCAGGACCAGTGGCAATACCTAGGTTTTAGCTGCCTCTCACCAATGCACACATGGAGGCATGATTGTCCTAAGAAATGACCTTTGAAAGAATTCAAAAGTTCAGTGACATTTCACACCAGAGATTTGCCGATACAGTGGTTCCTTCTGAATTCCGTAGCACATGAAACAGTGCTTATGGAGTTGATTGCTAAAGATGATAGGCTGATAGCACCACATCCCAAAACAAAACAAAGCACCTAACGCATGCTTCTCTCTGCCTACTAGAAAGCAATCCAAACCTGTGCCTACTGCTCTTTTAATCCAATATGCACAATTTATGCTCCTGTTGCACCTGAAAATATATTAGAATGTCCTTTCATTTAGTGGCCAGGAAGAGGGAAGCATTTATTAAATGCCCATTGAAGATGCTGTGGTCTTTAGATGAGAAAATGGATTATAATGAAATCCCATGCTATGGTGGCAAATTTGTAATTAGTGACAAAACAATTGCTTTCACTTCTAAATTTGAAGGTGTTAACATAACTTTGTTTTCTTTTGCTGTTCAATGTGTTAGCAGAAAATCTAGAGGAGTTTCTTAACCACATGACAAAGTAAATACAAAAACTTCTATTTACAAATATGTTATTTGTTTTTAATCATCATTTTTTCCCATCTCATGAAAAGTCCAGAGGCTTTTAATCAACCAAGTCTCATTTTTGTCATGAATCCAGGAACTTTTCTGGCTGATTGGAAATCATTTATGCACATGGTAGGAAAAGCCAGACAATGAGATAGTTGGTGGATCATCAGCATTGGCTTCTGTTAACAGTATAATCCCTGTATGTGTCCAGCTGTAATGGGTTCTCCACACCCACAAGATCAGAGACCAGGGTACAGGGGATGGCTGTGTCTAAAGTGTGTGGTTGATGGTTGTATCAAATCACGAGAGAATTTTCAAAAGAACAGCACAATGTACAATTCAGTGTATGTGTATTCTCTGATCAAAGAAATGACCTAAAAGGAAAGAAAGATAAAGCACCTTTCACTGTGATGATAGTCCTCCAAATGAAGTTAATGACTGTGAAAGTCCTACAGCCTGTCTGCATCACCTCACATAACTGCTAGTAATCTACTTCAGGTATATTTTTGTCATATTTTTTCTTTTTACTATTATTTTAAGAGTAATTTTATATTTTTTTATTTGAAAAATTTAAGAGTTCAAAGAATATTTATTTTTAAAAATTTATATATATACATATATTATTGAAAATAGATTCTTATCTCATACAGAACATTCCAACGACAGTTTAACTTCCTCCACTAATCCTAGCAGCCCCCCTCCCTTCTCTCCAAGTCTACAACCAAACAGGACAAAATAAAGCAAGGCAAAAATTCTCATATGGAGCAAACAAAAGAGTCAGACATACATCTGATCTCATTGTTGGTATTTGCACAAAAACATCAAATTTAGATCTGTAACGCATATGGACAGAATCTGGTGCATGTCCATGTAGGCCCTGTGAGTCCAGCCTCAACCTCTGTGAGCCCATGTGAGCCCTGCTTAGTTGATCTTGTGGGCTGTGTTCTCCCGGTGTCCTCCATCCCCTCTGACTCCCACAGTCTTTCCTCCCTATCTTCTACAGTGCGGGACCTGATAGTGACCCCCCCGGTTTAGACGGACTCTCTGCATAGTGTCTGGCTGTGGGTCTCTGCACCTGTTCAAATCTTCTGCCAGAGGAAGCTACTCTGATGACCACAGATCTATGAGATTAGCAGAATATCATGAGAGGTTATTCCATTGATTTCTTTGCCTGCTATGTTTCGTTCTACTCTAGGTATCTGGGCTATCCAGGCTCAGGTTCCTAGCCATTCAGGCAATGGAGGGCATGGGTTCCTTCCCATGGCTTGGGACTCAAGTTAAACCATATATTGGTTGGCCACTCTCATAAATTCTGTGCCAACATACTCCAGCACATTTTTCGGGCAGGACAGATTGTAGGTAGAGAGTTTTGTGTCTGGGTTAGTGCTCCAGTTACTCTTTCAATAGCCTGCAGAGTACCTTCTCACACCAAAGTGACTAGAACATAGGGGTGAAAGCTCAGTGCAGGCACCAGCTAAACCGCTATCTTCAGTGAGATGTGTGGATGTTGTGCTTGACAATCGGGCCCTTCTGACAGGTTTCAGAGTTACCTTCTGCCTAGCATTACCCGGGGTTGTTTAGGGATCTCCACAAAACCCTCTTGGCCAACAACTCAACTGAATGCTACTTATTTATTGAGACCTGTCTAAATTGTTTATCTCATCTTCATTTAAATTTGATAAGTGGTACCTATCTAGATAATTATCCATTTCTCTTAGATCTTCCAAATTAGTGGAGTACAGATTTTTAAAGTATGCCCTTATTATTATCTAAACTTCCTGCTGTCCATTGTTATATGATACTTTTCATTTATCATTTTGTTAATTTAGATATTTTTCTTTGCTTGTTAATTAATTTGTATAAGGGTATATCTATCTTGTTGATTTTCTCAAAGAACCAACTCATTGTTTCATTGATTCTCTGTATTATTCTCTTTATTTCTGTTTTATTGATACTAGCTCTTAGTTTGATTATTTCTTGATGTCTACTCTTCTTGTGTGTGCTTATTTCTTTTTATGCTAGAGCTTTAAATTGTGCTGTTATGTTGCCCACACGAGACCTCTCTGGTTTTTTTTTTTTTTTTATGTAAGCAGTTATTACTATGAACTTTCCTCTTTACACTGTTTTCATTGTGTCCCTTAAGTCTGGGTATGTTGTACCTTCATTTACATTAAATTCTTGAAAGTATATAATATCTTATTTATTTCGATTTCTAGCTTGAAACATTTTTCATTCAGTAGAGAGTTGTTCAGTGATCATGACTTTGTAAGTTTTCTGTTTGTTTGTTTTTTTCTGTTGTTGCTGATACCTAGCTTTAATTTATGGTCATCTGACAGGATACAGGGAGTTACTTTAATTTTCTTGTATCTATTGAGACTTGTGTTGTGTCCAAATATGTGGTCAATTTTGGAGAAAGTTTAGTGATATGCTGAGATGAAGGTATATCCTTTTGTTTTGCAAATATCTGTTAGGTTCATTTGGTTTATAATGTCTGTTAGTTCCAGCATTTCTATATTTAGTTTTTTTTTTTTTTTTCTGGATGATGTGTATGTTGATGAGAGTGAATATTTATGTCTCCCACTATCAGTTTGTGACTTAAGCTGTAGTAGTGCTTCTTTTACAAACTTTGGTACACTTAGGTTTAGCATGTAGATGTTAAGAACTGAAATGTTATCTTGGTGGATTTTCCTTTGATGAATATGTAGTATCCTTCCCCAATTCTTTTGATTAATTTTGGTGTGAAGTCTATTTTTCTAGATATTAAATTTGCAACAGAAGCTTACTTCTTTGGTAAATTAGCTCAGAATATCTTTTTCCAACTATTTACCCTGAGGAAATGTCTATCCTTGATATTGAAGTGTTTTTCTTGTATACAACAGAAGGATGAATCTTGTTTTTACATCCATTCTGTTAATCTGTATTTTTTTTGAGCTGAGGATCGAACCCAGGGCCTTGCACTTGTTAGGTGAGTGCTCTACCACTGAGCTAAATCCCCAATCTTAATCTGTATCTTTTAATTGAGTAATTGAGACTATTGATATTGAGAAATATCAGTGACCAATGACTGTTAAGTCATTCTATTTTGTTGTTGTTACTGTTGTTTGTTGTTGTTGGTGGTGATGATGATGATGATGATGTGTGTGTATGTGTGTGTGTTTTCCTTCTTAGGGTTTTGTTTATGTGAGATCATTTATTTCCTGTGTTTTCATTCAAACTAGTTAGTTTGGATTTTTCCTTTGAGCATCTCTGCAAGCCTGGATTTGTAGATAGATATTGTTGTGGGGGTGGGGTTAGTCTAGTCTTCTGGCAAGCATATCTGGTGGATAAGCAGGGAATGACAGCCCCTTTCGAGGATTGGGACACAGCAATGAGATGGGGAGCGAAGGCCAGTGGATATGGTCAATGTGATCCACAAGACACATGGATGGGGCTGGGGGTGGCGGGAAGCCCTGGCTATTGTTTTGTTGCATTACTAGAGGTGACACTGAGAATTGAGTCTGGGGTAATAAAGAAAATGGAGAATGTCTGGTGACAACCTACCTACCTGATCTTTCAGCATGCTTGGCCTGTGGTTGAGCCACTCTTTACTATTTTGTGACAATTTCCTATTTAAAATTGTCAACATGTTATGGCAATGCACTGTGGTGATATTTTATTTGTATATTAATAAATAAAATTTGTCTGGAGATCAGAGGACATAGCCAGCCATAAACAAAAATCAGGCAGTGGTAGCACATGCCCTTAATCTGATCACATGGCAAAAGAGTCCCTGTGTGTTCAAGAACACACTAGGGAACAGCCAATTGTGGTGACACACACCTTTAATCTCAGTATCTACCATAGAGACCTGGAGGTCTGTACAGACAGGCAGTGACAAGGAAGTGAGGTAGCTGGGCTAAGAGCCAATGAGAGGGCAGAACAGCAAAACAAACAAACAAACAAAAAAAGCCTGGGTATACAGAAAGTAGCTCTCTCTAGGGAAGCTAATATGGCATGGTGAGCTAAGGTTAGCTGGTGGCTCTCACTCGTTCCCTGATCTCTATGGCTTTCACCTCTATATTTGGCTTGGTGTCCCTTATTTAATAAGACTGTTTAGAAATTCATCTACAACGCACTATATGATGTACTTCATTTTGTGACATTTCTAATTATTTTGGAGTAATAATATGCATAAAGACACTTAGACTGTTACATACCTATTCTCATGAGTAACATTTAAAGAAATAATGATAATATCAAATACTGTCTAGAGCAAAGAGAATGTTAATTGCTCATGTATTGCCAGACAAATGTAAAACTTTAGAAACAAGTTTTTCAGTGTCTTCTGATATTATAATTAGATTTACCATAAAATTCAGAAATAGAACTATTGGTCATTTTTCTCAGCCAAATTAAAATTGCTGCCATTCAGAGCTTTTTACAAAATTACTTTACCTTCATGCATAGTGAGAACAAGCTAAGAACTATTTAGGAGTTCTCTAATGAGTGAATGATTTGAAATTCTGTGGTGTGTTCATATTATGAATTACTACTCAGTAATAAAATTGAACATAGTTTTTACATACTCAAGAACATTAATAAATTTCAGTGAAAATACACTGAATCAAGCCACAAAGGCATAAATACTTTATAATTCTAATAGTTTCAAATTGATAAAAGAGACGTGAACAGATTAGTGATTGTCAGGGAGGAAGAAGGAATGAAAGGTTGTGATTACAGAGGGGACAGGCCTGTGAACTCTGTGCTGATATTACAGTTGAGATAATCTGTGTCTTGATGATGATGATGCTTCCACAAACATTTCTATGTCATGGAAGTCCATTGAAATTGATAGAAACATACAAAAGAATGCCCTTATACTAGTGAAGTAAGAATAAGTCTTGACTTATACCAAATATTAGTTATCAGTTTTATATTATTCTGTGCATATTAAATAGGCAAACATTGGAGAAAGAGGAATAAATGGAAACCATATTTTCTATACCTTCCTGTGCAACTTCTTGTTAGCCTATAGTTATCTAAAACATTTTTTTTAAGTCAAGCCTTTTTTTTAATGTTTTGCATCGCTCAAAGAGAACAATGCTAATTACTCACAATGGACTTGTAACTTTCAATATCTGAGCTATAGCCCAACCTTCTGCCAGACATACAGAGCTGGGGTATCCAGTGCCTCAGTCAAGCTCCATCCTCCTGTCTGGCAGCAAAATCTTCTGATGTAACGATAGGAAGGGAGTACCAGGGTACCAAATCTCACATAAGAAATCTGTAACTTCAATATACCCCGGTGTGCTGTTTGAAAAGCCTCCTCCTCAGGAGAAACCAGATGTTTATTATCAGTAAAATATATTCATCTTTTATTTTCAATCCTCACCAAGTAAAAGCTATGTGGAAATGGCAGTACCAATGCACCTGCTTGTATGATGCCTTCCTATGTTTTCCACTTTTTTCATTCTGGAAGTCTTGCAAATAACCAGCATTATTTTTTTTCCTATCTGGCTTTAATTATTATGAGTCATTGATATTAGAAAGATATTTCTGTGGCTTAGTCTGATTAATTTTACAGTCAGATATGTTAAAGTTGTTTCTTTCTCCCTAGGTGATCTCTTCCTAATAGCAAGCTCAGAGGTTTCTGTCTGTCTCTCTTTCTTCTGTCTGGCATCTGCTTTTCTCAGACAGTGCTGAGATTCCATGAGGATCTGGGCAGTAGGAGGATTGTTGTCAGGAAGATCATTTTTATCCTCCTTTCAGGATGCCTCTGGTGTACATTCTGACAATTCTTCCCACACTTTCCACTAAAATTTCTCCTCAGGCTAATTGGCTCTTAATGGAAGATAAATATGTCATTGCAATAAATTTTACATTTTTATATAATATAAAACTACCTTAGTATACAGCTGTGGGACCACATTAAAAAAAAGGACTTCAGTAGCCATGCTCTTTTTCCTTTCTGTTTACTAGGAATTAGGCTGGCAGGGCAGATTTGGAGACAGATTGTATTTTCTTTCTGATTTCTAACAGGCCAAGAAATAAACTCTTAAATTTGAGAGCACAGGAAAAAAAGGACAGGCTTGTAAAAAAAAAAAAACAAAAAAAAAACCAAAAACTAATACTGTAATTTTATTTGAGAAATACTATATTTCCATTTGAAATAGAATATTAGCTTAGTATGTTTTTTTCTCTATGAAAATTTACTTGTCCATTATTAGTGTGTTAGGTTTCTACATATTCCATCTAAAACCAACTTCTGCTGTCTTTGACAAAACAATGTTAAGGTTACATACCTTACCCACTATTTTTGTGGCTGAATGAAGAAAATGTCATCTAATTGGATTGCACTTAGACTTGTAACTATTGAAATCTGGAATAGACTCTCTAGGGGTCTGTTCTCTGACTAATGTCACTTTCCTCAGCTCTGTCCAGTGGGACTTTTACAAAATGCGTCAGGAGGAGGAAGACTGGCTTCCAGAGGAAACCCTGTCTGTGTACAATTATCTCAGCCAACTGGAAAACAAAGATTTTTATGAAACATGAATGACTCAGTTAGTTCTAGGGTTATCCATATTCAGTAATCTCATTCTGTGCCAACTTTCAGGTTAACAGTTTAGACATAAATCTTCCCATGTAGTAATTTTATTTCCCAATTATTCAAATTTAGGACATAATACTAATTATTTCCAAAATAAACTTTTAATTCTTTTTTAATTATTAAGAAAGTTTATATTCATTTTATATACCAACCACAGATCCTCCCTTCTCCCTCTTCCTGCCTGCCCCAGGGTTCTTACCCCAACTTTTCCCCCTTTCCCACCTCCTCCAAGTCAAGGTCTCCCATGGGGAGTCAGCAGAGCCTAGTACATTCAGTTGAGGCAGGTCCAAGCCCCTCCCCTCTGCACCAAGTCTGCGCAAAGTGTCTCACCTTAGGCACTAGGCTCCAAAAAGCTTGCTCATGCACCAGGGATGGATCCCGATCCCTTTGCCTGGGAGCCCACCAAGATAACCAACTGTCTCACCTTTGCAGAGTACCTAGTCCAGTCACATGGGGCCTCCTCAGCTATTGGTTCACAGTTCATGAGTTTCTACTAGTTTCTCTGTAAGTATTACCATCATGATCTCAAAGTCCATTGCTTTTAGAATCCCCCCTCTCTTTCATCGGTTGGATTCCTGGAGCTTGGCCTTGAATCTCTGCATCTGCTTCCATCAGTAACTGGATGAAGGCTATATGATGACAGTTAGGATATTCACCTATCTGGTTACTGGAGTAGACCAGTTCAGGCACCCTCTCCACTATTAGTCTAAGGTGGAGCCATACTTGTGGATTCCTGGGAACTTCCCTAGCACTCTGTTTCTCCATATTCCCATAATGTCTTCATTTATCATGGTATCTCTTTCCTTGCTCTCCCACTCTGTCACTGTTCCAGCTTGAACCTCCCATTTCCTTATGTTCTCATCCCTCATTCCTTGCACTCCATTTCCCCATTCACCTCCAGTTTCCTCATGTAGGTATCATCTATTTCTCCTTCACTGGGCTATCTATGTGTCCCTCTTAGGGTCCTCCTTGTTAGCTAGCTTCTCTGGAGCTGTGGGTTGTAGTCTGTTTATCCTTTGCTTTACACCTAGCATCCACTTATAAGTGAGTACATACCATGTTTGTCCTACTGAGTCTGGGTTACCTCATTCAGGATGATATTTTCTAGTTCCATTCATTTGCTTGCAAATTTCATGATATCATTGTTTTTTACTGCTGAGGAGTACTCCATTGTGTATATGTACCACATTTTCTTTATTTATTCTTCAGTCGAGGGGCATCTAGGTTGTTTCCAGGTTATGGCTATTATGAATAATGCTGCTATGAACCTAGCTGAGCATGTGTCCTTGTGGTATGATTGAGCATTCCTTGGGTATATTCCCAAGAGTGGTATAGATGGGTCTCAAGGTAAATTGATTCCCAATTTTCTGAGAAACTGCCATATGATTTCCAAAGTGGTTGTACAAGTTTGTGTTCCCACCAACAGTGGAGAAGTGTTCTCCTTGCCCCACATCCTCTCCAACATAAGCTGTTAGCAGTGTTTCTTATCTTAGCCATTCTGACAGGTGTAAGATGGTATTTCAGAGTCATTTTGATTTTCATTTCTCTGATGACTAAGGATGTTGAAGAATTCCTTAAATGTCTTTCAGCCATTTGAGATTCTTCTGTTGAGAATTCTTTGTTTACCTCTGTAGCCCATTTATTTTAGTTGAATTGTTTGGTATTTTGATGTCTAGTTTCTTGAATTCTTTATATAGTTTGGAGATCATCCCCCTCTGTCAGATGTGTGGTTGGTGAAGATTTTTTCCCATTCTGAAGGCTGTCATTTTGTCTTATTCACCGTGTCCTTTGCCTTACGAAAGCTTCTCAGTTTCAGTAGGTTCCATTCTTTAATTATTGCTCTCAGAAAAATATGGAACGCTTCACAAATTTGAGTGTCATCCTTGTGGAGGGGCCATGCTAATCTCTGTATCATTCCAATTTTAGTATATGTGCTGCTGAAGCAAGCACCAAAATAAACTTTTCAAATGCATGTCACTCAACTGTGCTAACTCTTCACAGACAACTCATAGGTGTCCCACACCAATATTCTGCCCAAACAGGAGCAAGTATATTTGCTTTAGAAATGTACTTAGTAATGAGGTAAACTTAAATATAGATTTATCTTGGAAATTATTAAATACCATATTAATTTTGTAATTAAATGCAAAGCCTCAGAGAAACACTCCTATAAAATTAAACACTGAGCTTTGAGGCTGGACTCTTCTTTGTAGTATGCACTTCTCTTCACAGCTGTACAATGTACATGACCATGTCTCAAGGATGCCTCAATACTTGACTCAATACTTGAATTCCTATTTCTAATGGACCATAATTTTGTACTGCAATGTAATCATGTGTTTTCATACTTCTTTGATGTACTTATACTCTTTTGTCTAGAACACTGTTTCCCAACTTCTTCAAATTGTTCCTTCCTGCTCACAAGTAAAGTCTACCAACTCATGAAAGTGACATTTAAATTACTTTCTCTGTACCTGAAACATCACTAATAAATCAATTATAGTGATTTTTATATTATTGGGCTTATTTATATATTTTTTGATTTCTACTTATAACACCCTTGAAGTAAAAGGACATGCATTATTAACAACTTGCTTCTCTAGTGTTTTGTAATATGCTCACAAATCAAATACTTTGGCATGTTCCCTCCAAGAGTAAGCTGAGATTGAATATGGCTATATGTATGACTCTCTTCTAACAAATGGAATGTAACCAAAATGACAACTGCAACTTGGAAGTCTGAGTCATAAATAACAAAAATGTTGTGACCTGGAAGTGGTCTCGATACCAGTTCCCTATGAAAAAAGTGAAACATCTGGGATCCATTTTGGAACTGAGCTGTAGCTATAAACTAGTTTGACAGGAAATAAAATGAAGATGCTAAAAGCCTTGAAGAAACCTTATGTAAAATGTGATTATGGTGTTTGGGCGTAGAAAACAGACATCAAAATTCTACTAGAAACTGCAAAGAATCTTCCATGTATTTTCAAAAAGTTTAGCAGGAATTATAATTCAAAACAATGTTAGGGAGCAGAAAATGTAGCCAACCAGCTTGGAATATGCGGCTCTGGAGCTTTTCAAATCAATTATTAAAGAAGCCACTTGGATTCTTACAATGTTACAAGAGAAAGATAAAGTACTCTTGAAGCACTCAATTGCTCTGAATTTATAATGTTTGCAGATGGACACAGCATCATGTAACATCCTCTGAAAAGAGAAGCAAGATCAGGGTTGTAGAGTCCTTTTTAAGACAAAAGGGCTTCTTATTTCCAGGCAGCACTTCACTACATCTCTGCATCAAAGTATGGGGTGACTGGGAAGTTTTTAGGAAGGAGTCCTTGGCAACAGTTAGCAGGGAATATGTTCTAGACACATCAAACAGACTTGCTGGTGGGACTTTTGGCACAATAAAGCCAACAGGACAGCCACCAAATTCTAAAATATTTAATTTGCAGAAGCAATACCAGCTTGATCTGAAAGAGACTGTATAAACAGCCCATACTTTTGCCAGTGCAGTGTTTATTTTCATCACTCTTGTTGGCTTTTGATTAGCTACCTATATGCTTTAAGATCACATTGTATACTGTGATGCCTGGAGTAAATCTCGAGGAACAGACCTTCCTACTCAGAACTGGTAAGCGATTGGAGGCTCTTTTCAAGGGATTTGTGGTGAAAATAACAAGTACAGCAGCTAGACCAGGTATATACTGACAGTGGTGACCTACCTTCAGTTGATAGCTCCAAACAGCCTATGAGACATAATGAGATCTACCACATAATCTATTTGATGGTCAAAGGGATTTATTTGGAGTTTAACTCACAACAAGAATAAAGGAGTTGGTCTCTGAATCCTGGAGGGGTGGGGCATGGTCCAAGGAGGTCCTCAGGAGAGCTCTGCCATGGTCTGTAGTACCAGCATTCAAGACCACAAGGAGGCAAAGAGAGCACGTACCTCATCTCAGATCTTAAGGGGTCCTTGTCAGGGCCACGCCCCGGGTGGGGGCAGGTACCTAGCAGTTACCTGCTGCCTCACTAGGGGCAGTGCTTCAGAGTAAAGCACAGACAACCACCCCTACAGAGACATTCAGATTTGAAACCCTTAGGAAGTTATTGAATTTGTCAGAAGGACTTAATAAAAAAAGATTAATTGGATTATGACACTAAGTTTTGGTTAATTTATTATACAGGAAGAGAGAAAAAGTACAATTGTTCTCTACCAAACACATTATTTGGCACATTGTTGTGATTTGCTAATGCTTGTTGGAAGAAAAAAGTGAAATAGTCATTTGAAGGCAAAAAAAATAAAAGATGAAGTCATAGAGAATAATATTTCAACTACTTTGGAACTTAGAAATAAATTTGATTTCATACTCTAAATGTGTAGGTTAGCAGTGACACATTGAAAAAAATTGGCACCCACTAACTAGCTTTTGTAGTTCTGCAAGGTCCTATGAGAACTGTATGAGTAAAAAATGCCCAAGATTGTCCTTCCCTGAAGTGGACTCGGCTTGGCAAGATGTATCTACTGGTGCAATAGCGAAATGACTCTTCTGAGAGAGATAAACAGCTCTCTGACTCTCTTATTCCACTTTAATCTGGCTGCATAAGTAGAAATTTATACTTGGTACTCTAGACTTGGTCAGGAGCCCATAACTAGGTAGGTCATTTGCCCAAGGGTAAAACCTGTTATTGTTCTCTGCTAAATAAATATGTTGTCAAATGTCCTTCTATGTACTTTTTTATACCCATAGATCAAGGCAGCTCTCTGCCTTTGTACAGCAGCTAGACCAGGTATATCTGACAGTGGTGACTTACCTTCAGTTGAAAGCTCCATACACCATATGAGACATAATGAGATAATTCCACAGGATCTATTTGATGGTCAAAGGGATTTATTTGGGGTTTTTGACAGGACTAGGCCCTCTGCATAAGCAACACAATTGTGTAGCTTGATATGCTTAAGGGTCTTCCAGGCAGTAGGATCAGAATCCATCCCTGGTACATGACCTGGCTCTTTGGAGCCCACTACCTATAGTGAGACACCTTGCATAGCCTTGATGCAGGTAGAGGGGCTTGGACCTGCCTCTACTGAATGTACTAGGCTCTGCAGACTCCCCATGGGAGATCTTGCCTTGTTGGAGAAAATAACTTCTTTATTCACCAATTAAGAAAGAGATAGAAGAAATGTCTTATTCTATGACTTTTTGATTTCATTTCTTCTGATTTTGCTATAATATGGATGATGATAAGGATGCCACAATGCAATTACTCAGCCTAGTGATAAGAGTATAGCAAGAGACAGACATTTTTATTTTCATACAAGTTATTCTATCAAATTATTTAATAACATTTTTAAATTATTAACAGAATCATTGGTGATAGTCTATGAAGAGTTATGTTTGTCTATTTGTAAGTCAGAATTATCTGAAGCAATTGTTTAAAAATTATAAGAAGGCCTGTATTAACCATCACTAAATTTAGGATAATATATTTACAAAATTTTCATCCAAAACAAAGAGTGAGCCAATTATTTAGACATTAAAATGAAAATACCTAATTCTATTTTAATTTCTCTTTAAACCCAATTTGAGTTTATTGTTTCTTATTGAATTTACTAAAATATAGTATTTCCTTTTGGTAGGTTAACACTTAAAAACAATTGCATATTTTTCATATTACCAAGCAGTAGCAAAAATGCATTAGTTACTAAATGGTTCTAAAATTTATATATATTTATTTTTTATTTATTTAAAATTTTTTATTCATTTATATTTAATTTATAAATACACATTTCTTTTTCATCTCTCTTTCTCTAACATCTATATGCCTGTGTGCCGGTCTATTAACCTACATATCTATAGGAGAGTACTTGTACATTAAGACAGAGGTTTCCTAAATCCTAGCACACTACTAACTTCTTAGAATACTTGACTTATAAATGACTGCTACTAATGATGATGAAACTGAGAATAAAGTGTTGAATTTGCTGCAATGCATGTGTGAAACAGTCTGCAAATGATTAAAACTAGGTCAGGAGTAATATATCTGTAGTTGGTAATTTATCACTTTGGGGGATATGGTAATTTATATAGATAATAGTTTATAAAATGTACACATTAAACATGAAAAACTGCAAGTCATTTTGAACATTTTCATGGATGGCATTAAGACAATATTCAAGATGGATAAATAAGTGGATTTGTTCTCTATCATAATCCATCCACTTGAACAGACTGAAACACAGGGACTTGGATATAAATCCTTTGGAACCCGGATAACTAGATGCAGAGATTAACCCAGCACTTCATATGGATTCCATAGTCCCATTGCATGATCTTGCTGAATTATTCCAGAAATGAGAAGTGAGTATTAGTGACTTTGTTAAAAAAAAATCCTAGGAATAGATTAATATAACCAGGATTGTCAAAGACACTGTGAAGAGTCAGGTTAAATGTAGTATAGGAGAAAAAGACAACATCAAAACGTAACCAATACTCCTGTAATGTGGGAAAATCATGAAAGAAGTGAAATAAAGATTGTAAGAACTAGAAGCCCAGGATGTCTGCTTCTAGATAGTGTCTCCTATACACAATCAGAATAATATATCCATAAAATCTTAACTATTTGGTTACCTAAACCAGACTAGCATAATGACAGTACTAGTTGACACATGAAACTTGGCAGGAGAACTTGTGTTTGTATCTACCCCTAACTGAAGAGCTGTAAGTGGTCTGAGGCTCCTGAGAGTGGGTGAATGTTTCTTTCTGGGATGAACTCATGCATAGTTTGTGCAATAATAAGTGGTCAGCACTGATACATATATATATACTGGCAATGCTAAATAGACTCAGTTGATTATGTATATGTATGTGTGTATACATGTAGTAGTAATAATTTAAAGAGATATCATAAATTTGCAAGGAGGTGTGGCATGGAAAAAGTCAGAAGAGGGAAAAAGTTATATATATACATGTATGTATATACACACACATATATGTATGGAAATATATATATATATATGTATCTGTGTGTATATGGATATCTATATATCGCTCATGCACAAATTTCAAATTATTAAAAATAAGTAATTTAGGTAAATTACTGAAGGTAATCAACATAGTCAATCTTCAATAAACTGGAATGAGAAACCGGCACAGCGTTATTACTGGCACATATATTAACTACCATAATGCATAATTCTGAGTGCTATATGACTGTTCAAACTGCTGTCTCTCTTGAGTGACTTTCTTTTCATACAGTGAGTAAGGATGTCTACATGTCTCTTACATTTTCATGTGATAAGTCCTACCTACCTTTCTTTCCATCTGCACTAGTGGAGAAAATCAATGGGCAGCATTAAACAATAAAGATATAACCATGAATAGATCATGAAACCAGCAACAGAAACCCAATCGATATGTGGATAAGCTGACTGGCAGGTCATCCTAGAGCTCAAATTCATTCCAGTCTACTGGCCAATCGAAAGAACAGAAAATAAGTCAATCTGATGATTCCAAGTATATAAATATATGATAAACTATTTATAAAAATTTTATGAAATAATTCAAGGAGGAAAGCGTTAATTTTAAAATGTTTCAGAATTTCAAGAGCATGAAAGGGTGGGGCGGTGTTGGCACATCCCTTTAATCCCAGCATTCAGGAGGCAGAGGCAGGTGGATCTTTGTGAGTTTGAGGCCAGCCTGGTCTACAGAGCGAGATCCAGGAAAGGCGCAATGCTACACAGAGAAACCCTGTCTCAAAAAACCAAGAGCATGAAAGAAAAACAGCCTGTCAGGATCAGGAAGCAGGGAGATGCTTGAGGTATGGTGTCTTTTTTATTTCTTTTAAAATATTTATTTGTGTGTGTGTATATGTGTGTGTGTGTATGTGTGTGTGTGTGTGTGTGTGTGTGTGTGTGTGTTTGTGTTTGTATGTCCCTATCCATGTAAGTATAGGTTCTTACAGAGGCCAGAAGATATTGTCAGATGCCCTGTAAGTGGTATTACAGGTAGCTGTGGGACACCCAACATGGGTGCTGGGAACTGATCTCTATTATTCTGGAAGAGCACCAAAAACTCTATGCTGCTGAGCCATTTTTCCCAAATCTCTGTTACTGGTTTTTATTCTGTCTGGGCCTAATCCTTCTTAGACAATGTCCCCCATATTCAGTACAGGTCTTCCTTCCTTGATAATACTCTCCACTAATACTCCAACAGACACATAGAAGGTACAATTACTAATGTTATGTGTATCAGTCCTATCGAGAAAACTTGATTGGATAAAATGGCCCATAAAAGTCGGCCATTACAGATTGGAGACAGATGGTTTACTTTCTCTTATTCCCTTTTCAGTCTTACTTGTTATGAGAACACAGCACATATAAAGGATTTCCTTTTTGTATACCTAAGTTGGTTCTGATGTCTTAGCTTTGGGACTATTGTATATATGCGCTCATTTACTCAAAAGCATAGCCATTTCATATTCTGGATTGACAGCATCACCACAGCTGTCAGGTTTTTTGTATGTACTTTTGTTGCTATTGAGGAGATTTTATAAATGTATTTCATAAATTTGAAAAGTACTTTAGGTCCATTTCTCATGTCACTTCTAACTACATGAGTGTGAACTATAGAGAAAACACATCTATGATGTGAAAACAAGAACAGTCAGTGCTGTCCCCAGACTCTGAGAACAACCTTCGTTCTTCTCCTGGCATTCTTCAGGACTCTCTAGACTCTGTACTTGAGCTGTTCTCACTGTGGGAACAACCCTGGATTCCTTTAAGACTGTTAATGTCTAATTAAACAGCTAAATCCTTTACTGCCCTAAGGAAACATGCAAATGATGAGCTTAAAATGGGTCCTATTACAGGATTATGGTGCTGGACACCTTACTACTGATTTTTAAAATGAGTGATAATGGGTAAGATCTTAGTGTTCCTATTTAAAAGGCATGGAGCTTCAGAGGACTTCACAGACTTCACCAAGGTTACCAAGAAAGTGACATTCACAACTCTTATCCTCAGTAAATCAAATAATGAAATAACAAAATTAGGACCCAATTTGTCACAGTCCATGTTACTCACATTTATATATATATATATATATATATATATATATATATATGTGGGAAGAGGAAGAGTACACTTACAACATTGCCTTCATTTTAAATTTAGTCTTAATGGAAAAATGCATCATAATTAGGGGCTCAATCTAATGACTTGTAGTTTTAAAAGCCCTTAAGTAAATTTGTTAGTTTTTATAAATATGTAGACTCGGAAACCTTGCCACAAAGAAAGGGTGAAACTATGTTGTCATCATCACTCATTTCTTGGAAATAATATCTACTATTTGTACATTTGACACCTCACACCCTCCACTCACACCCTGCCTCTAAGGGACCTGACCCGTTTGTAATAGTTTGTGAATGACCCTGAAACTACAACTCACCACTTCTGTGCCCCATCTTAACCATTTGCCACTAGTAAAATCTATGCTTTGACTTAGGAAGAAAATGCTTTGGTATCTACATTTTCCTTATACAATTTAAACCATTTTCTTATATAAACATCTAATATATGTATAGAAAAATATTTAAGTATCTAAACATTTGGTCAAATTTATAAGCTCATATGTTGAGAGATAAGACTTTTAAAATGTAAATTGCAAAAATAATAAAATATGTATGCTGTTTTTACTTAAAACTTGAAGAGTCAACTACACTCATATTTGAAATAAGACAATCTAATAATTAACATATCTTAATAAAACAGCATAAAATAATGTTATTTTGGTATAATCTCTCAAATCAAAAGCATATGTCTGAAAATATGTTTGAAGGAAAAACTCTCCAAAGGTTCAAAGTATAGTTCAAAAATATCTCATAGTAAATATTACATAGTACAACAAAGATTAAAAAAACAAATGCCAGCTATGCACACACACACAAACACACACACACACACACACACACACACACACACACACACACATACTTAAAACTGTTCAGTTGTGGTCCAAACTTAATTCCCATAACAGAATATGAATTTATACATTTAAAAGTTTCTAAAATTCATATTTTCCCCAATGTTAGTGATGATGAAGGATAAGACAAATTTTGTTTTTCATTCCTAGTAATTTAGCCCAAGGTTTCCCTTCCAGGTCATTGTTCCAGTCCCCTCTATGTATTTTTTTTTTTAATAGCAATTCAGAGTCTCACTAAGTTGCTAAGGCTGGCCTTTATATCATTCTGTAGACTCAGCAGGTATAATTGTGATCTTCCCACCTCAGCTTTCTTTCTTTTTTTTTTTTTTTTTTAAGCTGAGGATCGAACCCAGGGCATTGCACTTGCTAGGCAAGTGCTCTACCACTGAGTTAAATCACCAACCCCTACCTCAGCTTTCTAAACAAAGGATTACAGTCCTGTGCCACCAGCATCAGCAAGGATTATTCCAATGCCAATCAATTGCTTCCAATAAGCTATTGTGGATTTCCAGTGGATGTTCTTCACTTTGAGGTCACAGTTACAAGTCACAGATATAAGACTTCCTAGACATGTATATTAACAATTTGGTTGAGGGTAATATGGATGGAGCTTAGTTGGTAGAGTGTCTGCCTACCATGCATGAGATTCTGGGTTCAATCCCCAGCATTGCCTACACTGGATGTGCTGTCCTACACTTGCAATTTCTGCACTTCAATGGTAGAATGAGGAAGATAAATTGTTTCCTTCTAGTCTGTAACAGTGAATTTGAAGCCAGTGTAGGCAACCTGACAGCATCTCTGACAAGCAACAACCACCACCACAACCAAAGCAGCCAAACAAAATCTAACAATTTCGTTGAGGAGAAGAGTCTGGCAATTTCCCTCTTTTGTTCATAAAGTATATAGAATAGGTTTAATTCAACTATGAATAAAAATGTCATTTAAAGTCATCCCATGTTCACATATTCTCACAATATTGTCTCCTTGATCTTAATGCTATCCTAGAAAACAATTACATTTCATTCCAAGTATTATGCTTGGTAACAAAGATTAGTTAAGAAACCATTTTGAGGTTTCTATTACTGTGAAGAGACATCATGATCATGGCAACTCTTACAAAGTTCAACAGTTTAGTCCATCATTGTCAAGGCAGTAAATAGGTGGAATGCAGGGAGACATAGTGCTGAGAAGAGCCTGAGGGTTCTTACATCTTGATGCTGAAGGCAAAAGGAAGTGATTTGTCTCACTGGGTATGGCTTCAGTATATAAGAGACCTAAAAACATGTCTCTACAGTGATGTACTTCCTCCAACAAGATCACACATACTCCAACAGGGCCACACCTCCTTATAATGCCACTCCCTTTGGGGACCAATTATTTTCTAACCACCAAAGAAGCATCAATAGTAATGAAGACTTCAGCTGTCTCATATATATATAATTTATGTAATATTTCCTTTTTTTTTTCAAATGGCAATGAACTTGTTTTATATAATAGTAAGTAGAGCTGACATAGGCTCAGCAGTTTCATCAAA
This sequence comes from Onychomys torridus, assembly GCF_903995425.1. Lineage (NCBI taxonomy): Eukaryota > Metazoa > Chordata > Mammalia > Rodentia > Cricetidae > Onychomys > Onychomys torridus. The sequence goes on from NC_050456.1 coordinate 16,595,708, forward strand.
AGTTCTGAAATTTTAAAACTTCTAATTATGCCTCTGTTTCACATCTATATCAAACAGACAGATGACACATAATGTGAATTTAACTCTTCCATTTGGTGTTTTCTAGATATGCCTATTAAATTTTAAAGAGAAATCTTTAAAGAAGAAATTTCATAGGAAAGTCTTACATACTTTATCAAAAATAGCTAATATCTGGATAAATAGTTAATATTTGGGTAATATTTGGATAAATTGTAGAAATTTTCCTTTATTGTTCACTGATTTTAGACAGTATTTCCTATCGTGCTGAAATTTCCTACAGGTTTCTCAATTATTGTAGACAGTTGTAAAAATAGAAAATATGGATTATTTCTTTCATATTTTCATCTTGTGAATCACTTTGTTGATGACCATACTTTAAATAATTAATTTCTATTTTTAAAAACAACTAATATTGTTACATTTTTATGGTTGATTTTTCTGATACTAAAGAAAATCATCTCTAATAGCAAAAATGTCTATAATTCTTTTCGCCCATCTGAGGGTATTTGGAACTTTTCACATCTTATGATAAGATGAATCCATAATGATCAGTATAGAGGATGAGCACAAATATTGATAGTCATTCATGTATAAATGGAAAATTATGTTTATAATGAGGGCAACTTAAAGTGATTACTCTGACCCAGTGGAGGAAATGAACAAGTCTTTTTACTTTAAGAACTACTGAGGAAACTGGTGTGACCGAGGATTAAATTAATATTCTAAAGTAAAGGATCATAGCAGGCATCGCATTCTTCTTTTGACTGTCCTCTGGGCTGTAGACTGTGCTCTGTTTTAGCTTTTACCATGTTAGCCACAGCAGTCCATAAACAATATGCATGTGTATAACTCTAACTACCGCTATTCAGTAAAGAAGTGAAGGGCTTCAAGAAGCCAATGAATATAACATTTTTGTGGTGATCATTCTTGTCTAACATAAATAGTCAGAATAAAGCATGTCTTTCAAGCTCTACTAGTATTCTTAAAATAAAATCCATGCTTCATAGAAACAAATACATTATCCACAAATAATTATACATCCTTTATATATTTTAATACTTGGTGCAGGCTAATTTCATCTCTTTGCCATAGAAAGGTCAATTTCAGCTCAACCTGGTAGATTCAGTACAGGCCGGTCCAGTCCCCTCCTCCCAAGCTGAGCAAAGTGTCCTTGCATAAGCCCCAGGTTCCAAACAGCCAGCTCATGCACTAAGGACAGGTCCTAGTCCCACTGCCTGGGGGCCTCCCAAACAGTTCAAGCTAATCAACTGTCTCACTTATTCGGAGGGCCTGATCCAGTTGGGGGCTCCACAGCTTTGGTTCATAGTTCATGTGTTTCCATTAGTTTGGCTATTTGTCCCTGTGCTTTTTCCAATCTTGGTCTCAACAATTTTCGTTCATACAATCCCTCCTCTTTTTTGCCAATTGGACCCCTGGAGCTCCACCTGGGGCCTGGCCGGAGATCTCTGCATCCACTTCCATCAGTTATCAGTTGAGAGTTCCAGCACCACAGTTAGGGTGTTTGGCCATCTGATCACCTAAGACTAGGTCAGTTCAGGCTTTCTCTCCAGCATTCCCAGTAGTCTACAGTGGAGATATCATTGTGGATTTCTGGGGACCTCTCTCTAGCACTTTGCTTCCTCCTATTCTCATGTGGTCTTCATTTATCATGGTCTGTTAGTCCTTGTTCTCCCTCTCTGTTTTTGATCCAGCTGGGATCTCCTGCTTCCTTAAGCTCTCTTTCCCTTGAACCTTGCCCTTGATTACCCCACTCACGTCCAGGTTGTTCATGTAGATAACATCCATTTTTCTGTCATTGGATGATCTCTGTATCTTTCTTAGGGTCCTGATTTCTAGGTAGCCTCCCTGGAGTTGTGAGGAACAGTCTAGTCATCTTTGTTTTACATCTAGTGTCCCCCTATGAGTGAGTACATATCATGTTTGTCCTTCTGAGTCTGGGTTACCTCACTCAGGATGATTTTTTCTAGATCCATCCATTTGCCTGCGAACCTCATGATGTCATTGTTTTTCTCTGCTGAGTAGTACTCCATTGTGTATATGTACCACATGTTCTTTCTCCATTCTTCAGTTGAAGGGCATCTAGATTGTTTCCAGGTTCTGGCTATTACAAACAATGCTGATATGAACATAGCTGAGCAAATGCCCTTGTGGTATGATTGGGCATTCCTTGGGTATATACCCAAGAGCTGTATAGGTAGGTCTTGGGGGAGATGGGTTCCTAATTTTCTAAAAAACTGCCATATTGATTTTCAAAGTGGCTGTACAAGCTTGCCCTGGAAGAGATGGGAATGGGAGGTAGGCTGGGGATAAGGTGGGGGTGGGGGCAGGAAAGGGGAGGACAGGAGAACCCATGACTGATATGTAAAATTAAATTAAATTAGATAAAAAGGACAAAAAAAGAAGTTTTTCTCTGTCTCTGTCTCTCTGTCTCTGTCTCTCTCTGTGTTTGTGTGTATGTGTGTGTGTATGTGTGTGTGTGTGTGTGTGTGTGTGTGTGTGTGTGTGTGTGAGCACATGTGGGTATAATACCCACCAAAGCTAGAAGAAAGTATGCAATCCTGTAGAGCCAGTGTTCCACGAGTGTGTGCCAACAGATATTCTGGGAACAGAACTTGGGTTCTCTGTTAGAAAAATACTCAACTCTACTGAACCGCAAAGACATCTTTCCTTACTGTGGGTAGCCATTTTATCCCACAATACTATACTCAGAGGAGAATCATTGACCTTGTTCTATTACTCACATGATCGTCACTCTAGGTGACAACAGTATGTTTCCCCTCTTTTTTTTTTTTTGATATATTTTTAAGGCCTTGCTATAAAGTAATTTAAACTTTGAGTTTATAGATGGAGAAGAAATACAGATTTTTATTTATGACCATATTTTATTCATATCTGCAGTTAGATGTATAAAAGTCAATTTTCTTTGTATTCACAAACAGTCCGATTTAGAAACCGTGACTCTGCCTTTGAGAACACATTGGCTAAAGGTTAAGTTATATGTTCTCTTCCCTGCCATGTGTGAAATTTAACCTCTCTAGACATTTGCTAACATTTTTAACTTTAACTAACTGGAGATATTTCTTTTTTCTTTTCTTTTCTTTTCTTTTTTTTTTTGTTTGTTTGGTTGGTTTGGTTTGTTAATTTGTTTGTTTTTTGAGACAGGGTTTCTCTGTGTAGCTTTGTTTCTTTCCTGGATCTTCCTCTGTAGACCAGGCTGGCCTCAAACTTACAGAGATTGCCTAGCTCTGCCTCCCAAATGCTGGGATTAAAGGCATGCACCACCCCTGCCTGGCTGGAGATATTTCTTGTTTTACAAATTTGTACCAAAGCATACATTTTTCGTAGATAAGATAGCCCAGCATCTCAACAATCAGGTTGGACATGCAAAGTTTTGAATTTCTGTCACAGTCAATGTTGCAGAATATTGAACAATATTAAGTAAACTCCTTATTCATTAATATTTGCTTTCTTAACAGTGAGTGGGGTTCAAATTAGCATATTTTGTCATTTCTCTGAATGCTGTTATAACTATGCATAATAATTTGGAAGCAAATTGACTGCTTCAGGAAAAAGATACTTTAATATTTGTTAACTATTATTTGACATGAGAATATATCCATGCGTGTTTATTGATTTTTGTAAGTTTTATATATTCATGCCTGTCCACTGGTAACACATGGCAGCTCGTATCCTTGTGTGTCCTCTGGTATCAAGGAGACCAAATGTTCCTCCCCACTGGTATAATATGTCTCTAGTGAAGAAGGGAGGGAGAATCTAGCAGATGAATTGAGGCTTATCAGAACTATTTTTAATTGTTTAATAAAAGTTATGTGATCACTTTTCTGTTGTAAAGTGACTCACACTCAAGAGAATAGAGAGGTCAAGGAATGATCCAGTTATAACATTGTCAGTTTGGAAAAAATACCATGCAAAGAGTTGGTGTGTGTAGGAAATGATCTTCGGGGAATTCTCAAGATTACTAACTCTTTAGACTCTCTTTATCTCATGCTAACTACCTCAGAGAGACAGAAGCAGGAAGAGAGAGAGACAGAGTGATAGGAGCACAGAGAATTTAGTTTTAAAATCTTTTAAGACGTGCTTATACAGATGGGCACCATTAAAGAAAACTATAATACATGAAAACAGAGAGTTGCAGAGACCTGACCCAATGGACACATCTGTAAAACACTCCCTATCTAAGGCTCAGAGAACACAGGGGAACAGGGGCAGAAAGAGTAAGAATCTGAGGATCAGGAGGATTGCTGTGAGATGATGTCTCCTAACAATTTCAGAAGCTTTATTCATAAATTATTACTATATCCATGCTCATACATGCATGTAAGTACAATTAATAAAAAGAGGCCATGAATTTGAATAGCAATGAGGGATATGTTTGAGGGGAAGGAAGGGATAGAAGAATCGATGAGACTATATTGTAATCTCAAAAATAAACGAAATAATAAAATATTTTGCACAGCTAAGGAAATAAAAAATCTGGTGACAAAATTAGAGATAGAGTCCATCCATTTTATTAAATAGAGGAGAAAAATACACTGTAGGATGATTAAGTAGGTTTCCCAATGTTACTAACATTTATAAATATATTTATTAGGTGCCCATCTATTAACTGTATTACAAAAATATTCATAGAAGGCATGAACTGTCAGTTATGTGTATTTTATACACAGATTTCATTATAGAACAAAAATTAATGTTTAAAATTATAACAATATAAGAAAGTATGATAAACAGTGGTGAAATAATGTCCCATTCATTATTAATTTTTTAGCTTTATTTTCTTTAATATTTTAAAGATACATTTTTGTGTAATTTCTGTGTCTATGTTTTTGTGAATACATTTGAAAGTTTGTGTGTGTGTGTGTGTGTGTGTGTGTGTGTGTGTGTGCCTGTGGAGACCTCCAAAAGGCATAAGATATCCTGAATCTGGAGTTATATGTGGTTATGAGTCACTGGATATGGGTGCTGGGAACCAAATACATGCCTCTCAGAAGAGCAGGCTACACCCTTTACTGCCAAGAAATCTAGAACCTTACTTTATTTTGTTTTTTATAATGAAATATTTTTCTTTATATTAGCATAGAAATGGGAGCACTTATACCCTTTTTATATTCAAGAAAGTATATATAAATAAATATAGATATCCATGTACAGATATATGCATATACATGTATGAATATTTTTGTATAGATGTAGCATATGTAAGGTTCTTAGAGAATATAGAATTGCTGTTTTGAAGTAACAGCACTTTAATTTTGAAGGTATAGAAATGAATTCAAGGGGAAGAATAAAAAGAAATATAGACATCAAACAGTAATGTATAGAAAGACACAGTCACATATGTATATAGTCATATATATATATATATATATATATATATATATATATATATATCAACTGTGTGTTCAGTTAGAACATTATAAACAAAGATTATTATTGTTGCAGGTCAGGAAAAGTCAAAGGCATCAAGACTGAAGAAGTATTTTATAAAGAGATAAGGACTTTCACAAGAAATCATTGACTTGAAATTATGATAACAATATCTTAAGCAAGAGTGTTAAGAGATTTTAAATAAAGATTTTTTTATTTTCTCTTATTGCAGCAGAAGGTAGAAAAAAACTAGAGGAATAGTGGAAAGGGTAACACTGTTAATAAGGAGTCTCAAATAAGAGTTACTCTAATGATCTGGTCAAGGTGTCGAAATTTGAATAAGTCAGCAGTGGCAAAGGAAGCAAAAGTCTGAAGAAGGACTAAGTAAATAGCTAAATGAGCCAGGGAAATGTGGTCTTTGATGAATAGAGAAGAATGGAAGAAGGTAGACTGAAAAGTGAATGGAGATACTAAACTATTACAGATTTCATGTCTTAAGTTTGGGTTGCAAGTGGCTAAATTAGAGACACCAGGATGGTAACTGCATTAGAGACTTAAAAGACAGTAAAGAAGAGATAAAAATTTGATGCTCACAAATCACTGTGTTGACAGTAATAGTGTTTTGTTCTGATTTTTAAATAACTTTAAAACATTTTTAGATTATACAATAATTATAATTCTTCTCTCCCTTTCCTGCCTCCAAACAGTCCAATAAACTTGTCCTTGCTGTCTTTCAAATTGATGGCGCTTGTCTTTTTCATTAATTGTTATGCATATATATATGCAGATACTTAGATTTTCCTAAATCTAACCTGTTGGGTCCACCTAATGATACCGGTATGCATGTTTTCAGGGCAATTTGGCACTGGGTAATCAGTTGGTTTGCTTGTCCCTGGGAAAGGCCTGTGTCCTATGATTAGCATTCCCTAGTTGTTTATTTTGCTTTGTGTAGGATTTAAACCCCAAGGACTGTTTCATGTCCACTTCCACATGCTTATTGATGTATTCATTGTCGAGTTCATGCTTAGGCAGTCATTTTGGTGACTTTAAGGATATAGCTTCTGATATTACTAGGAGTCTCAATGTCACAGAAAACTCCCTGATTCCTGGCTTTTACAATCTTCTCACCTTCTTTACTGTAATGTTCCCACAGCCTTACATGTGGGGATGTATTATAGATGGAGCTGCACTTCACCACTCTGTATTTTTATTGGCTATGGTTTTCTATAGTGGTATGTCTGTTGCAAAGAGAAGTGTCCTTGATTAGGGGTGAAGACTACACTTACCTGAGGATATAACAACAACTGTGTTCATTGTTGTTAGGACCAATGCTGGTTTAATAAAGTCATGGTTATAGATTCTCCTATAATATCTGTGATTTCCCTAGCACCAATTAATTGAACAGATTTAGCCTCATTCCCTCTTGGAATATAGCTGCCAGGAGCCGACTCAAGGAAACGCTCTCTCAGTGCCTCAATGAAGCAAGCAATTTTTATTGAAGTGTTTTCTGTTGCAGAATATTTAATAACAAGGAGACAGACTAATAACTGTGATTTCCAGGAGTTCACTGGAGGAGTTTTGAAAACTTGGAATTTCATATCTTTGAACATGTTCATTTGTATCCACACCTAATCCTGAAGCTGTGGCCAGAGGATGGCTTGAGCCCATACATATCACAGCATCTTGGAAAGTACAGTGAGACACATCTCCCAACCATAAAAAGTTAAAACAATTAAATGTGGATCGATGTGTCAACAGTCACCAAACAAGTTGGTGATTGAATATAGACCATTTAAGCTGCCAAATATGGAGTCATTATAATTTAATAAAATTATTTTAGAGAAATAGAATGGAAAACAATTGGATAATAAGAAATAGGCCCTCAGATTATTTTCACATAAAAAGGTAATATAATTTATGAAGATGTGACTAACAATGTTGATGGATTAAAGACTAAATAGTGCACAAAAACTGGAAGAGACCATCAAAGTTATAAAGAAAGTCAGCCTAAAGTTTTCTTTAGAAAAAAAAGGTGATAATTGTTTCTAACAGTCTGTAAATAAAGTGCCATCTCCATAGAAATATCATAAAAGCAATCTTTTCAACACACTCAGTCATTTTGTATTTCTTTGAGGTCTATGTGTTTCTTCTTATGATCTGAAAATGAGATGACTTGGATTCCTTATCTTAGACCAGCTTTGGCATTGAAGAGTGTGCCAGAGAGTAAGACAGGTAGGGAGCCATGTATTTCTTAGATCACACAGCACCACTGAGAACACTAAAAGGGCTTAAGAAATATGCACTCTAGTCCCAACTATGTTTAAAATTAGAATGGGATTCATTTAATGTTTTCAGTACTTAATGTTATTTTTGCATGAAAAAAATCCAGAATAAAATAATATACTAACATCTCTCAAACTTTAATCTTCAGTAAATTACAAAAGCTAAGCCAGGAGTTGTTTTACAGAGGGTGGTGGTGGGCTATGTTGTTTAGTAACTTTGCAGTTCTTCTGGAGTGTTAGGTACAAAAGAAAAGCTAAACAAATTTTAAATACAGAATGTTGTGAGCTTGGGAAAATGTATAAACATGTAACAATTACCTGATCAAGAAAACAAAATATTCCCTGCACTCCAAAGTATTTGTTTTCCCTTTTATATTTATTTTTTATTTATTATATTTGTGTTTTAATTTTACATATCAGCCATGGGTTCCCCTGTCCTCCACCCTCCTGCCACCACCCCCACCTCCCCACCAGGCCCATTACTTACACATTACTTACCCATTACTCTGAGAGTTGCTGCAGAATCTACAGTTAGTCTGAGATTTAACTATCTGAGCTTTCTCACAATACCCAACAGAGATTCCATCGCCCCCTAAACAGCAGGAAGCAATTCCAAGAAAACGACGCCCCTTATCCCTAAGATTTCATATTTCTCAGGGTAATGGATAATGGTTCTAGGGTTGGGGGTGGAAGAAACTGTTAAACTCAGTACTCTCCTTAAGGAAAGAAAATATGTCTCAAAAAAAGAAAAGGGGGGAAATAAGAAATGGAATGGATAGGTATAAGATATAATGGTAGACGATAATATACATTAGTAAACAAATTTAGTAATATAGCAGCCTTTGCACTGTTATGAATTCTTATATGTTGATACAAATATAAACCTTTTATATTCCTATTTAAGATAATTTGTATATTGATACAAATACAGAACTATGTTTGTTATATTGTACACATATTTTACTCTTATTTGAAATATTTGTATATTGATACAAATGTGAATTTATATCTGTCATACTGTATGTATGTTCTACTTCTGTTTAAGATATTCTGTATACTGATATATATTTAGATTTATTATCATATTGCATATTGCACTATACATTCCTACCTCTGTTAAAGATATTTTGTGTATTGTCACAATTTAAAGTCATTGTCCTTTTACTGTACATTTGCTTACAGACTGTTTGACTTATTTATAGGAAGCCTTAGTCCTTAGGTTGTTTAGGTAGATAAGATTTACAGAGTTATTGTCATCTATGCTTGTCATCTCTATAATTATGTTAGTTAGGTTATCCAGATTTATAAATACATAGGTCAGATGGACAGGTAATCTTCAAACACTTCATGGACCTAGAGAATATGGCATTTAAATAACTTAGAATTCTGTTGACATGAGACACAATTGCTCCTGGCAGCACCAATTTGATCCCAAGAGAATGTTGGGCTTCTAAGACATTTCCATTTGGAAGTTTGTCTTCTTGGCACAAAATGGCCTACTGGGCAAAGAACTGCTGACAGTACAAATGCTGTCCTTTCTGGACAAGCGGGACATAAGGAAAGCAACCACTATACTTTGCCAAGACAGAGTAAGATGGTCTTTCAGAATTCCTGCTTCTGAAAATGGTCTGTCAGATACCCTAGGCCTGTAGCCAATTTGAATGCACCAACGATGCTGAGAAACATTAGGTGACTGTCCAGGCTGCTAGCTGTCTCTGTCTACTCTTGCAAGACTCCTGAAAGTTGCTTGTGTCCTTCTCCAATTTCTCAGGTATTATTATATTGCTTCTCAGGTCTTTGATGAGTTTGGAGATTAGCAGTTATAGTTACAACTTAGTATATATACATATATAATATCTTAGATAGACTCAGGTTCTTTAGGATAGGACACCTTTTGGAATGATCATTGTAACATGCCACCTACCCATGCCCTAGACTTCCCTGGATTATACTATGTGTTTTTTGCTTGATATTGTTTGCACTTATTGTAATTCCAACTTATCTAGGTCATTATCCCTCATTACTCCTGGACAATATTTGATAACCATCTCTTTGCATATAGTCTTGTATTAGGTTAGAACTTTCTTATTTAGACAAAAGGGGGAGATGTAGTGGATAGCCATCCCAGCATTGGCCTGGAAGTTCCAACCCCCATTGAGTCTTTGGTAATGGTCACACCCACAAGGCAGGGCGGAGGAGGAAGCAGAAGACCAAGGATCGGGAGGAGGTCACTCTCTTGGTTCCAGGATCCTGGAACCTGGAGGTAGACCGAGCAGAATTCTCCAGAGAACACCGCCGGACTGTGCTATACCTTTGCCAGACCCTGCAACCTACCCCTTCATTTGTAAGTTACCCCTCAAAATAAACCTCCCTTTTAACTACGTGGAGTGGCCTTAATAATTTCACCAATACCCTCCCCTCCATTCCCATCTCCTCCAGGGCCAAGACACCCCTGGGGATTCAATTCAACCTTGTGGACTCAGAAAAAAATCATCCTGAGTGAGGTAACCCAGACTCAGAAAGACAAACATGGTATGTACTCCCTCATAGCAGGATACTAGATGTAAAACAAAGATGACTAGATTGCTACTCACAACTCCAGGTAGGCTATCTAGAAAACAGGACCCTGGGAAAGACACAGGGATCTGTCAATGACAGAGAAATGGATGAGATCTACATGAACAACCTGGACGTGAGTGTGGGTAATGAAGGGCAAGGTTCGAAGGAAAGAGAGCTTAGGGGAGCAGGAGATCGCAGCTGGATCAAAAACAGAGAGGGAGAACAAGGACTAACAGACCATGATAAATGAAGACCACATGAGAATAGGAGGAAGCAAAGTGCTAGAGAGGTCCCCAGAAATCCACAATGATACATGCACTGTAGACTACCAGCAATGGTGGAGAGAAAGCCTGGTCTGACCTAGTCTGGTGCTTGTTTTCCCTTTTTATAGTTAGAAGTTCTGAGTTACTTCTCATTTTTCCTTCATACAATGACAATCTGCCATATACTTACAATTATCTAAAATCAAAAGCTGAAAAATAGATCTAAGGTCATCCCTCTGTGCAACCAAATGTTTTTGAAGTTCCTCTTCAATATCTGGGCAAGAATTTCAAGTTTTCTCACAATGCTTGACCTCTAATGATCTTTGCATGTCTCTTGATCTCAACTAATTACTATCTACACCCTGAAAATGGATTTATAATTTGACTTTGTTTCATTACCCGGTATGTTTGCATGTTCTTTTGTATGCAGGTGTATATGCATAGATACACATGCACCTGTGTGCATGTGTGTGGATGCCAGGTGAATAAGTAAGCTGTCATTCCTCATAAGCTATGTAGCTTGTTGTTTGAGATAGCCTACATTTCCAGCCTGAGAATCTCACTTTAGTTATATAGCTTGGTCCATAGCCATGAATTTTCAGACTTCGTCAAAAATATTTCTTCAGTGTGAGAGTTGACCTACTTTCTTTCTTAGAAAGAAAGCCTGAGATACATTGATACTTATGTCTCCTCTCAGATCAAGGTTTAATATGACCTTCAGTCTATTGGCTAAAACATATTGACTCACTTTTTTGTAGCTTTATTGTTTACTTTTATAATACATGCCTTGTTCCAGTTATTAGTTATAAATTATAATAAAAAACTTCAGGTTAGTCCTTAAAATATTTTCTTGCATAGATCCCGTACATGAAAATGGCATGAGTCTTAGTCATCTTATTTATAAAATGATCAAAAATTCCTTTTTTATAAAATCAACTAAATGAGCTACCTTGCATGCAAGTTACTATTTTTCCAGCAATAATCTGTGGAATCAAAATTTGATAGATTATAAGTCAACTATATTTGGAATTTAATTGTGCAGTCCTAAAATTGGAGTTAAGCTTTAGTATATGTGAGGAAATGATAACATCCATATTTTCAAAATGTGTCACAATCTTCTCAAATGCATGGATTTATTTTTAATAGAAAAAATATTTCATGAAGTTATATTATCATCAGGAAAGCTGAAGAGCACCACCACTTTTCATAATGTTATAATTTAACAAAAAGAACTACAAAGTCCTAGATAGTAATGACATGTCTGCCAGAATCCACATTTTCATATGACTCAGCCCCAACACAAAAGAAGTTCCATAAACAAAAATTGCCTCTCTTGTTCTTCTGTGAGGAATTAATATAGACTTTAAGGAAAATTATTAGTTTGCTCTGACAGTCTAAATACATATTTCTTTGGAAAAAATGGGCTTAACCAGTGCTTTTTTAAAAATCAATTTATTTCAAATGTAATTATTCAATTAGAATACATGGGATCATTAAATATCTGTTTCAAAATTACAGTCAAAAGCACAACAAAAACTTTCCTCAGATTTAAAGAAAATCTAAATTCTTGCAAAGTGTAAAGGGCCTTTTTTAAAAAAAAAAAATCTTTTTGTGATTCAATGTGTCTTTCTTGCTTCATTGATGTGAACTTTCTCTTGATTTCTCTGGGTCCAGTGAGTGGACTCTGTGGGGCTGCCTGATTCTTACAGGAAGCATAGGAATTAGTGACTGTCCTCAGGAAGCTCTGTTATCTTTGATGAAAACAATAAAAAGGACCCAATTAATGGAAAATTTACAAGTAAGATGGCAAAAATCTTAGGCAAATGGAATGTTTAATGTCAAATGTGGTAGAGCAATGTTACATCTTCAACATTTACTTTATAAATATTATTTTGACCTTGAATGTTCAACTTCTTAGTGTTATGATATTTATTACTTTCTAGTTCAGTCATTTGACCAAGGATGACCTTGCAGCACATTCATGCTTGCAAGGATCTCTGTAACTCACACATGTTGAATTTAAAATAACTCTTTCTTTCTATTTATTATAATTTCATTTGTTACCCTTCTGTCCCTTTCTCACTAAGTACATCTCTCATAGTCAGTATGAAATTTACCCAAAGGCTGATATAACATAAGAGATATTGACAAGGTAAGAGAATCTCATTCTTTTTACTCTGTGTGAGCTCACTGTTACGAAGCAATAGACATACAAACTTGAAAGCTACAAACTCATTCCTTAGAAACAGCTGCCCAGACAAGTAACCAAGGTGAACATTGTTAAAAGTTAGTGACAGGTAGCATTGAGATCTCAATGCACTTACCTTCATTATAGTTATGTTACAACTGTGTTTGTTATTTAAGATGTTTAGAAAGAGTTAATGACCTAAAGTCCTCAGGTGGACAGAGAAGCTCTGGAGAGGAAAATTATCATCTCCTGTAACACTCGTGCGCTGCTAGATTCCAGATACTCCGGATAAGATACTCAACACACTTCTTTGAGTGGTATCTACCACTTTGAGGCTACAGGGGGCCTGCCCTACATATTAAAGCTTTTATTCCCTCAAAGTCCTCTTTTTCCATTCATAAACTCCCTAAAAACCCCATGACACATGTGCAAAATCTACTCCTGTGGAGAGGTTGTGTCCTTTTAATTTGTTGTTCTGATTAAAGGAACAATTCTGCTTCTGAAGATGAATATCTTATTTCTGTTAGTTCTACCAATTCTGATCTGATGATACACACTTCCAACTAATTTTGAGGAGAACATCAAGTAAAGGGGCACACGTACATTTCCAAGAAGAGTTACCTGGGAGTAGCTCAGATGAAAGAAAGATTGTTTCAGGATCATCTGGCAAGTTATGTTCTCTGTTTTATTGTTCTTCAAAATTTTACTTCTATCTATGTAAATCATGGATGATGAAACTACAAAACCATAATTCAATTCCTAAACTTAACTGGTAGCATTTGTTAAATATTTGGAAAGCCAAACAGATATATACAGCACCACTTCATCATACCTTTAGATATGATGGAACAGGAATAAACAAGTTCACCTCTCATGCCTACACTTAAATATTTTTTCTGTGCCTCAGTTTCTTTATTTGTGGTGTATAAAACTTCAGAAATAAAAGTATCATTCATACATATTCAGGTGAGTGCTTAATTTACAAAATCAGTAAACCAGAGTTTGAGAACATTCATAAAAATCTAGAAATTTACAGGCAAGACTTGAACACTCAGCACCCACAGAGTACTATACTGAGTCCAGTAGGGAAGGAGTTAGAAGGTCTACTATGCTGCAGCCTCCCTTTGTTACTCACAGTCCCTTGCCCTTCAGCACTCATTCCAAAAGTTCTCAGATCTCCATCATAGAGTTCATGAAGTCTACATTGGCCATGTTTGCAAAAAAACACATACAGGTGTTTTCCATTGTTCTCCAACTAAAATAGAATAGCAATTGCTTCCATCGTATTTACATTGCATTTGCTGTTATAACTCATCTATATGTTAGATAAAATATTCATGGAAACATGCAAGTGCCACTCCCACTTTTAAGGGACTTCAATTTCTGTATTCACAGAGAGGTTTAGACCAATCCTTCATATATTAGTAGGGAAAACCTATTAGAATAGTCCCTGTACTGTACTACTGTATAATGTGTTTAATATATTTTGACTAGTAATGTTGTCATCATGATTGTTCCAATAAAATACTACATTAATAATAATCCATTAGATGTGGGGAAGTATAGAAAACTTCTTTCCAGGTCATATGATTTATAGTGCTTCAGTTAATTCTTTTGCTTACTGTATTCTCATTTCTATCACTTTCTTCAACAGACAAACCTCATAAAAGTATGGTCCACATTCAACTTTACATGTCCTGACTATTTTCCATCCTTCATCCCAGGCCACTGTCATTTGGCTTCCTCTTCTACTACAATATTGTCCCAAAGAACTTCAGCATTAACAGATCTCTACCTATCTCATAAGTGATTTTTTTTTACTCCTCCATCTTTGCAACCTAACGGCTTTGGTTTTCATGGAGCCTTTAGTTCCCTAAAGTCTTTGACATTCTTTAGACATCTTTTCTCTCTCATCTATGCTGGATTTCTGCCACCCTTGCATGTACCACACAAGGTTCTTTAATGAGAAGATTTCCCAAGTCATAGACAAGTGTTCATTATCCATTGTGAGCCAGCAGCATCATCCATGCTGATCACACCTCTTTTATGTAATCTTATATATATATATATATATATATATATATATATATATATACTATAGATTTAGCTATTTAGAGAATAAACTACTGCAGCTGAGACTTGAAGGATGCATAGGAAATGTTTTTAACTTAAAACAAAGATGGGTCAGAAAAACAATTAGGAACTGATCATGATATTTGTAGGGGAAAAAAGTGAGGATTACCTAAAATAGAGAGGGAGGTATATTACAGAGACATTTATTAAAGACATTTATTAATAACATATAGGACTGATAAGATGTAATAGTAAGAAAGAATTTATAGCCTCTCCTGCTTTTTTCTTACATGTTATAGAGTATATGTTTCATCATTGAAATTTAGAATTAAGTGATGAGGAAATTGAAAGGACATAGTGAGTAATATACTCTGAATCATATTCAATTGATAGCTTACTAGGAAGAGATGTAGGGAATAAATGAGGAACACTGGTTTTGTATTCCCTTGCCATACTGAATAGCACACATTCCTGTAAAGGCATAGATATGATTCACTTGAGACTCAGAGTTTCTATGCTAAGCTTTGAAGCTAATATTGCTAAATATTCCATTTGTCAATAAATAGAGAACATAGAATTAAAGGAATAATTTCTGCATTCTCATATTGATACATTTTTTAATTGTGTGCCACCCAATGGGGTTCACATTCATCTAAAATATTTCTAGATTGTGAATTACCCAATAGCTTCATTCATTTGCTGAACCTTCTTCCATCTATCCATCCATCCATTCAGGCATCCATTGACTTATTTTTTCAGAGGATATGCAAAACCTTGGGAGATTTGAACATAAGTTTCAAGAAAACTATGTAGAGGACTCAATGAGTGGATAACTGGAGAATGAAACTGACAGGGATATTAATTATGCAACATTTACAGACAGAGAAAAAAGATTAAAAAGAAATATGAGTGGTATTAATACTAAACTAAGGAAGCTTCTGAAGTTAACAATAGCAAAACCTTCAAAAGTATACATATGATGGGGCTTAAAAGTAAGTATCTTCATGGAGTTTATAAAGAACTGAACTCATGTTTTAACAATTAGAAGTGCATGGAAAGATGAAGGTGAAAAGGGTTGTAGAGATGTATTTTATAGTAACTGCCTTTTCTCAAGGTATATGTCTCAAAAGCTCCAGTAAATTCCTGAAGTGGGTTGGTGAAGACCTTTTCCCATTCTGTAGGCTGTTGCTTTGTCTTGTTGACCTTGTCCTTTGCTCTACAAAAGCTTCTCAGTTTCAACAAGTCTCATTGATTGATTGTTTCTCTCAGTGTCTGTGCTACTGGTGTTATATTTAGAAAGTGATATCCTATGCCAAAGCGTTCAAGAATACTTCCTACTTTCTCTTCTGTCAGGGCCAGAGTAACTGGATTTATGTTGAGGTATTTGATCCACTTGGACTTAAGTTTTGTGCATGGTGACAGATATGGATCTATTTGCAGCCTTCTACACGTTGACATCCAGTTATGCCAGCACCATTTGTTGAAGATGCTTTCTTTTTTTCCATTGTACATTTTTGGTTTCTTTGTCAAAAATTATATGTTCATAAGTGTGCGGGTTAATGTCAGGGTCTTCAATTTGATTCTATTCGTCCACATGTCAGTTTTTATGCCAGTACCAAGCTGTTTTTATAACTGTATCTCTATATTAGTGCTTGAGGTCAGGGATTGTGATGCCTCCAGAGGTTGCATCGTTGTACAGGATTCTTTTGGCTATCCTGGGATTTTTGTTTTTCCATATGAAGTTGAGTATTACTCTTTCCAGGTCTGTGAAGAATTGTGTTGGTATTTTTATGGGGATTTCATTAAATCTGTAGATTGCTTTTGGTAAGAGTGTCATTGGCTGATATCCAGAATATACAAAGAACTCAAGAAATTAGAGATCAAAATGCCCAACAGTGCAATTAAGAAACTGGCTATAGAACTAAACAGAGAATTCTCAACAGAGGAAGCTCAAGTGGCTGAAAGACATTTAAGGAATTACTCAACATCCCTAATTATCTGGGAAATGCAAATCAAAACGTCTCTGAGATACCACCTCACACCTGTCAGAATGGCTAAGATCAAAAACACCGAAGACAGCTTATGCTGGAGAGGATGTGGAGCAAGGGGAACTCTCCTCCACTGCTGATGGGAATGCAAGCTTGTACAGCCACTTTGGAAATCAATATGGTGCTTCTTAGAAAACTGGGAATCCTTCTCCCCCAAGACCCAGCTGTAGCACTCTTGGGCATATACCCAAGGAATGCTCAATCATACGACAAGAGCATTTGCTCAGTTATGTTCATATCAGCATTGTTTATAATAGCCAGAACCTGGAAAAAACCTACATGCCCTTCAACTGAAGAATGGAGAAAGAACATGTGGTACATATACACAATGGAGTACTACTTAGCAGAGAAAAACAATGACATCTTGAGGTTTGCAGGCAAATGGATGGATCTGGAAAAAAAATCATCCTGAGTGAGGTAACCCAGACTCAGGAAGATAAACATGGTGTGTACTCACTCATAGGAGTATACTAGATGTAAAACAAAGATGACTAGATTGCTACTCACAACTCCAGGTAGGCTACCTAGAAAACAGGACCCTAAGAAAATAACAGGGATCGCCCAATGACAGAGAAATAGATGAGGTCTACATGAACAACTTGGACGTGAGTGGTGGTAATGAAGGGCAGGGTTTGAGGCAAAGAGAGCTTAGGGGAGCAGGAGATCCCAGTTGTATCAAGAACAATGAATAATAGACCATGATAAATGAAGACTACATGAGAACAGGAAGAAAAAAATGCTAGAGAGGCCCCCAGAAATCCACAATGATACCTCCACTGTAGACTACTGGCAATGGTCAAGAGAAAGCCTGAACTAACCTAGTCTGGTGATCGGATGGCTAAACACCCTAACTGTTGTGCTGGAAATCTCATCCAATAACTGATGGAAGTGGATGCAGAGATCCTCTGCTATGCCCCAGATGGAGCTCCAGGACTCCATTTGGCAAGAAAGAGGAGGGATTGTATAAGCAAAAATTGTTGAGACCAAGATTGGAAAAAGCACAGGGACAAATAGCTAAACTAATGGAAACACATGAACTATGAAATAAAGTTGTAGAGACCCCAACTGGATCAGGCCTTCTGGGTAAGTTAGACAATTGTATAGCTTGAACCATTTGAGAGACACCCAGGCAGTGGGTCTGGGACCTGTCCTTAATGCATGAGCTGGCTGTTTGGAACCTGGGGCTTATGTGGGGACAGTGCTCAGCCTGGAATGAGGAGTCTGGAATTGCCTCGACTGAATCTACCAGGTTGAGCTGAATCCCCAGGTTAGTCTTTCCCTGGAGGAGATGGGAATGTGGGGGAGGAGATGGGAATGTGCATGGGCAGGAGGGGGGAAGACAGGGGAACTCATGGTTGATATGTAAAATTAAAACACAAATATCCATATAAAAATAAAATTTGAAATAAAAAAAACTGCCTGAAGCTATAGATATAAGGAGCTATGTGTTTACTATTTTTCCTACATGCTCTGTAATACCGCCATGAGGTAACAAGTTTAATGCATCCCCTTCCATTTTGTGCCTGGATCCCTCCATCACTTATTTATGCACTTTTGGGAAATACATTATGTAAATACAGAGACTTTTACATATAAAGATAATCAGTGAGTTGAGCTAATAAGAATAAAAGTTGATATACCATCAAGTATAGTATATAGATATGGATACAGTGGGCAAAGAGCTGATCTATATGTTGAAATTGATGATGCCCTTGTGTAGATGTTCTTATGTCTGGTTACTTTGTCAGTGTTTGTTCTTTGTGAGAGATTGTGGAACATTTGGGAAGAAGGGCATGTTTGGAGGGGTGGGGTGCTTGGCCAGTTTACAGGAGTGGTGAGCAAGTTTGAGTATGGTTCAGTGCTACCCTTGTTACCACATTTTTTTCTCCTTCTTGACTTCAAACAATGTTACTAGCACAGGCCCATTGGCTCATGTTTTCTTCAACATGAGTGACAATAGCATTAGACACCATGACCTAAAATAAATCCTTCCCTAATAAATTGCTTTTGTAGGGTATTTTAAAGACAAAAAGAAAAGTAATATATAAGGAATGAAGCTTCCAAAATAGTTTATTTGTGTGATTTTTAATATATTTTGGGACTACATTTCACTGTGAGTCACTCAGAGAGTTGAAGTGAAAATTTTGTGTGTAGGGAGAGGGGAAGTGTTTTGGTGTGATTTCTTCCCCCAGAAGTTTTACTGCAAAAAAAGGAATGGAAATATTGTAATAGTTTGTAGTACTTTTTTTTTTAAGGCAGGACCTTAAAAACATAGGGCCACAATCACACAAGGTAGTCTAAAACTGACCAGGCTGGCCCAAAACTCACAAGTGCCATCCTTCTTCAGTCTCTTAAACCACTAGTTTTATTGGCATGTGTTGGATACTACATGCAAATTTAAGGGTACATACTTTTTTAGAACATGACAAATTTAAGAATGTTTTGTACAGAATGAATGAAAAGATATAGCTAATACTATAAGGGGTGAGAAAAGCCTTATGAGAGGGTGCTCAGATGGGCCAATGCTCAACTGTAAGAACCTTCTGTGAGCTTGACTTTCTGTATGGCCAAGATGTCAGTACATGACTGATTCAGGTCATCCTCATTGCTGTTTCTTATTTCCAAACTAACTGTTTCACTAACAAAGTTGGAGTTATTAAATGCATCTCCTTTCTCTAATTAATTTTTTATTGGTAATATCTTTCTCCTCTTCAAAAAGATTAAGACCAAATGAAAAGATCTGAAATTCCTTTCTTGAATAGCTGACCAATTATTCTTCTTTCATATTTCCACTTTTTACTACTTTATCTGATTTTTTCAATTCATCTTAGACTTAATTTTTCCATATCTTCTTTCATATGATTAGTTTTTTATTTCTAAGATTCTCTATCTTACTAGCTGGCTATATTTTTAGAAAGCACATTCTGTAAGTCTTCTTCCAAAATTAATTTTCCCTCCTCAGTTACCTTCAATTTGTAAATATATTTTTGAATCCCCCAAATTTCTCATTTCAGCTGCACCTGAGTCCTAAATGTCCCTAGCTCTTCTTTTGAAATAGTGATGTTGTAAAACAAAAAAAGAAAAGAAAAGAAAGGAAGGAAGAAAGAAAGGAAGGAAGGAGGGAAGGAAGGAAGGAAGGAGGAAAGAAAGAAAGGAAGGAAGGAAGGAAGGAAGGAAGGAAGAAAGGAAGGAAGGAAGGAAAACTTTGTTCTGGTTTAGAAGATTGTTACATCACATAGTGTTTTAAGAATTTTTTTCATTTGGTTTTCCATTGTCTAGAATATTTTAGTAACTTCAGCCACATGCATGCCAGGCTTTTCTTCTTACTTTTGTATAGCTAATATACACTATTCTTGTTCATTTTCCCACACTACCCTTCTACATAATCAATCTATAACTGAATCCATGTATTTTTCTTTCTCTTATTTTATATAAATCTGTTTTCTCAGGATGATTGGATATTCTACCTTTATTTTCTTTTATTTGTAGATATTATGTTTAGCCACAACTTCTGTAATAAAAGATGCTGACTTCCAAAATTCCATTTCCATTTTCAAATATCCAAAATTGCTTATCTGATTGCCTCAGGGACATTTGTTCCATAACACAGTTATCCATTCATTGATATTCAGCCACAATCATTTTGCCTTAACTGATTTATAGGAATGCAGAATTGTCATTTCATCTTCAGTTTCTAAAAGAAGATACCACAATTCCTATCCACCTCTCATAGTCAACAGCTATATCTCTCTCTTGGTAAATCATCATCTCAGAAAACAATTTCTGGTATATGACTCTGTATATTGAAGTTTACTTATTGGGAATTATTTCTTCTCAGTAGTCCTTCAGATGAAATGACAATTATGGATTCCCAGGTTGAGCTATTGTTCTTTGAATATGATATCTAATTTACAAAATTAAAAGAGAACATGCATATGTCTCTAGGTGATATGTATGATTATTAATATTTTATAGATGAAGTGATGGAATAAGATCACACACTCTGTCACTCAAACATGAGCTAGTAAATGGTTAACTTGGGTAACACATATGATTTTAACTTAGATATTACCGATGCAAACAATGGTGAAACTCAGAGTTTGTATGAAATGATCTGGCCAAGGAACCATCAGCTGTAAAGTGCTGTTTTAACAGCCAACAAGACTTTTCCAAGCTATGTCCAATCCGTTTAGCCAATCAAAATTTGTGTTTATTTGTTTATTTGTTAGTTACTTGGCTCTGAACTGGGAGATAACAAAGTGTTCCCACTCTGAGAATCTGCCTGCCACAAGTTACACTCACAGCTCTTCCTAAATTCCAGGTCAGATTGGGAGATCAGCTAGGGGAACATCTTACCTATTTATATTTGTATTGATTTCCTGAAATATGATAGACAAAGATGGCACAGCATATGATCTGGCTCCTATCTTCTTTCTACACTTCCATATCTCACTTCTCTGCCTCTGATTCTCACTGTTTTCATCACTGTGTTATAACATGAAAACTTGACTTCATTGCCTTAGCAATCTTCTCAAGTATTTCTTCTATAGATGTGCATACTTTATGACTTTTGAATCATCACTTCTTAATTCCAATATTATATCTTCAGAATTACATTCCCTGACTTCCCTATCTAAAGGGAGGCAGACTCTCTCCATTCTAAGAAGGAACCACCACACCCCTTCCTAAGTAAATTCCTGAGGTGTTACTAAGTCTTTCTATGGAAGACTTCTGAGAACAAGTGAATTTGTACATTTCTTCATTGTCATCATTATTTACCGACTCCAAGGAAATGTTTCATTTCATTTTACTCTTTCCTGAGTATAGGCTTAGTATATGTACAAATTCATTGTACCACAATAAATGTGTTTTGATAGTTAAGCACTATAAATACACATGTATCATTGGCAAAATGAATTTTGTGTATTTTCTTAAAAATAGGATGTTAAAGTACAAATGTTGAGATATATTCCAACTACATCCTTTCTCCCATTTGCATCTAGGCTGTCATTAATTTTTTATCAAATTATTTTCTGGAGCAACTCAACTTGTGAAAGTCTTAAAGAGAGACTTAAGTGTTAAGAATACCTGATTTATCAAATAAAAGACTGTAGCAATTGTGACAGCAAATAGGTTCAGAATTTTCAGCAAATATTTGGCTTAAAAAATCACTGATATTTTCTCAACCAAGAAAATTATTCTGTATATAACTTAGTTTTATTTTCCTTAATTACAATTTTACACTCAAAGTTACAAAAATGATCAGTGCACATTATGAGCAAATTACTTTCCAACTTCATTTTAATTAATGGAGCTATTTTTGGAGACAGCAGAACAGTGGCACACATAATTCAAAGAGTTTTGAGATTTGTATTTCTATCACTCTTCTTTTAACTAAAAATTAAGATTTTATTTCCTCTATATTTAACAAAATCAGGGCTTGCCTGGGCTCCAACTTAATATTCTGAGCATTATGTTAGAGCAAAATTTTTGTAGCTGAGAACATTGGGGGTTTATAATGGCTAAGTCAGCAGACCTTTAACTATCACTATAATGAAGGGCACCCCGAGCAGAGAGATCATGCTCACAGAAAAGCCTCCACAGAGATACCTTCAAACTAAAGAGGAACAAGAGCTGCTGATTGGCACTTTGTTACTTGAATGGTTGCCCACTGATGAGGCAGAAAGAACATCAAGAATGATTTTAGCACAGTCTAAAATCTTGCCATTGCCAAACTTAAAGCAGAGAAAGCTGTAATGCCATTTATAAAATATTCTCAGAATCATGAAAGCTTGCTTTCTCAGATGCCAGGATATAGTCTCACTTCTACTTATTACTGGTGAAATACGCTCTTCATCACGGTGGCTCCTGTCTTGCACTGTTCAAGACAAACTCAGGAATCATCTTCATTTATATTCAGCACATTTTTTTTTTGGTCTGGCCTTGGTGCAAGAATGTTAATGTGTTTTATTAAAAATTAAAAATATTGGTTTTATTTTTCATCAGAATGAAAATTGAAGTTTCATTCTCATCTTTTGCCTCGTGTTCTCAGTCCCATTCTTCTTCCCTTGTCCCCCAGACACGGCTATTAACAGATAGGCTGTATTCCCAGAGCTTTTAAATTATGTCTGCCCTTGGTGAACTTTCAGTCATAAGACAGTAACAGAAGGCAAAGGACTTTCAAAGGACAGCAGAGAAGATGCTGCACTCCCCTGGGAATAAACCTTTTTCTCCATCTTGTGTCAGAATGACTCTGTGAAAAATATATGTGGTGTCTTATCATCGTGCAGCACATGGCTCTTAGAAGTCAAGGACGCCACTCCATATGGAATAAAGCTCACAGCCCCCAAGGATTATTCCACAGGATCCAACACACTGTTAAAAACAAAAAAATGACAATGCCAGCTCTGGATGGAATTCCCACAAACGTGTGAGCTGACTGCACAACAGGCTAGCCACTGAGGCTAGCTCTCCGACTCCTATTAGTACTTTTGCAAGGTAGAGCACACACACATACTCTTAGTTGCCAGAACTGCCTTCTGGGGGCTGCATGGTTTGCAATTTGAAGGTTAAATTACTTTCGAAGAGATTTGTTGAAGCTGTTCTTCTCACTGCTATTAACTGGTGGAACAGTCTGACCTTTGTAAGTGCAAGTCAATATTCACACTGTCAGAGGAGTCGTGGAAGAGACAGCTTCAGTTCCAGAGAGAAACTGTTTGCCATAGGCACATAGTCACTACAGAAGGGGAGTTGGTGGACATCAAACACTTCTAAGTTAAATCACACAATGTCTTTTATACAGTATGGAATTTTATCTAGTTTTAGTTGTACAGCGTGCCTACTGGTCACAGTAAATTGCAAAAGTGTCATTTTGAAGTAAGAGATAGAACGTGAATGAAACCTGTTCGGTTAGCTCTTCCCCTTTCATCCACTCGGTAGCCCTTCCCCTTAGATGTTACATCTAATACGGACAATCACAAATGGGCATCAGTATTTTTAATGGTTATCAGTCAGTAATCTTTTTCCTCCACATGAGATTCAATACTGGATTGAAATTTTAATCAGCTTGGGAGAGAAGATTATAGATATTTTTGTTTTGTTTTATGCTTTAGTTCCTATACAAGTTTAGCTTCAGAATAATTTTCAGTGTAGCAATTGTCAATATAACTTTCACAGAGTGAAAAGAAGAAAAGAGTCTCCAAGGTCCACTGGGCGACTCAGCAAGTAAAGTCATTTGCCTTTAGTCCTGACAAACTGAGCTACACACCTTGGAACTCATACTTGGTGTAAGGAGAGAACAGAACCCTGACAGATGTAGCTGGAGAACTCTCCCCAGTGCTCTCCCCCACTGTAATGTCATAAAAAATTACAAGAAAACCAAACCAGACAAATGGCTCTTCACTGTTGGCTTCTATTTTTAACTTTGTGAAATATCATTAAATTTACAGTCATAATTAATTATATCGCAGGGATTATTTAATTAAAAATGTACTAGTATCCTTATTCTTTGAAGGTTAAGTATATTATTTGGTTACTATTTTTAATCAGAGTATGTAATATCTTGTTATTATAACCATTATTACATGCTGATTGTATGCATTGATGGGTTTCCTGAAGCATTTCCATACATAATTCTGTATGCTGTGCCTTGATCAAGTTTCTTTCTTTCCCCTTCTCTTGGATTCCTCTGATTCCTCTGCCCCTTTGCTTCATTCTTCACCCTTCTTCTTCTTGCAGATGTAATATGTTTGAAGAACAAAGGAAACTGTGATAATTACCTCAGTTTAGTGGTCACTGCTATTGGTTCATTAACTCTAAATGGTTTTGATTGTTTTTGATAGAACTGTGCTAACAGTTTTCTATATTGGTACTGGTTTCTCAAGGCAGAAAACAATGATATGTTGTAGGGAATAGTAGGAGAAATAAAACTACCTAGTCTGACTTAGTTTTACATACAAACATACATTTTATTTTGAGAGGGAAATGAGCAAAGGAAATGTAAAAACATATCTACAAATTTGATTCATGGCAAAGCAGGGGAATTTGATAAAGATGCTGTTCCAGGATTCCAGATGGAGGACTAAATTTTTATGGATTTATGTGTATGTGTACATGTTTTGTATAAAGCTTCACTGAGGGCTCAGTCCTTCTTGATAGTCCAATTTTTAGTTTTTTTTCATTATTATTATTATATTTGTGATTTAATTTTACACATCAGCCATGGGTTCCCCTGTCCTTCCCCATCCCACCCCCACCCCCACCTTCCCCCCATTCCCTCCCCTCTATTCCCATCTCCTCCAGGGCCAAGACTCCCCTGGGGATTCATTTAAACCTGGTGGATTCAGTACAGGCAGGTCCAGTCCCCTCCTTCCAGGCTGAGCAAAGTGTCCCTGTGTAAGCCCAAGGTTCCAAACAGCCAGCTCATGCACTAAGGACCAGGTCCTGGTCCCACAGCCTGGATGCTGTGTGTGTGTGTGTGTGTGTGTGTGTGTGTGTGTGTGTGTGTGTGTGTTATAGGACCATATTGTGGAAGATACAACATACTTGAGTTACTGAACATAACATGAAGGAATTAAGCTGGTACTCATCTGGAAGCTTTATTCCTACTGGCCTCTGTTCCTAGTGCTAGAGGACAAAGGTAAGCATCTGTTTCACCCAGCTGTGACCCCTGCAAGCTACAGTAGTAAACCTAACAATGTAGTCCCACTTGTTCAGTAATAGACTGACTATTATAATAGTAAAATCCAACTTTCTGCTTGGATCAAAGGCCAATGGAGTACATATCTTCTACTATTAAAGGTAGCAAAAACCTACTTTTATGTAGGTTATATAGGTCATAGGGGAGAACCAAATATTATTATTCATCTAAACTCTTAATGCTATTGCCCTTTACTATGGTTCCTCATATTGTGGTGACCATAAAATTATTTCATTGATCTTTCATAATGGTAATTCTGCTACTCTTATGAATCATAATGTAAATATCTGATATTGTGACCCACAGGTTGAGAACCACTGATCTAAATGGACAGTAGTAAGATGATGCCTAATGACTTATTGCCATACCTATATCAAAACATTTTTCAACCCTTACAAAAGAAGTTTCTCCTGTAGTATATGGCAACTGACATAGAGACCACTAGTTAACATGCAGGGAACAAAGAACTGTGGAGGGTTTACCCCTAAATCAAATATCCATATCATAATTTCCCACATCTCAAGGAACTTTATGGAAGGGGGGTAGAGAAATTGTAAGAACCAATCTGGTGGTTGATAATATCAAAGAAGAAGTGTCATTTTTTAGACACAATAAGGCAGATACATGTACATATAAACTCTCTAACATTGTGACAGCATGCACAAAACCCACACAGGTTTCAGCCAGATAAGATTCTGACATGGAATGAGGAAGGTAGACATGTAATTCCATCATTATCTGAGGAGCAATTGTCATTGAAAAGCTGCTGGGAGAGGAAGAGTCAGTTTTCTTTTCTTTTTCCTTTTCTTTTTTTTTTTGTTTTTTGTTTTTGTTTGTTTGTTTATTGAGACAGGGTTTCTCTGTTTAGCTTTGCGCCTTTCCTGGAACTCGCTTGGTAGCCCACGCTGGCCTCAAACTCACAGAGATCCACCTGCCTCTGCCTCCTGAGTGCTGGGATTAAAAGTGTGTGCCACTACCACCCAGCTCAGTTTTCTTTAGCAAAGTGACCACTAGCTGCCTGATCACACAACAGAGTAGACCCCATTTCAAAGATTAGCTGGGCAACACACTGGCCTCAGTGGGGAAAGAATAAGAAAAATATCTCAAAATTGAATGAGAAAGGATGGAATGGTGGAAAGGGTGGTAAGAGAAACAGTTTAGTGTGTGAGTATGTTCAAAATAAATTGTATGGAATTCTCAAAGAATTAATGAAAGTATTACAAAAATTGCTGTGCTGGGATTTGGGTATGGGACACAGTGTCACAGGATGTGCTAAGCATGAGCCCAGTCCTGGATTTAATAACTAAAGCCTTCAAAAAGTAAATTAACAAACAAATAAATAAACTACAGTATACACTTTAAAGATACAGTTTCTTGTCAGTTACATATGATTAAGAATGAGAAAGTGGGTGATAATATTTGTCTCACTCTACTCAGTCAGTTATAACAGAAGCTTAGACCATGAGATTTACAATTAATGAAAGTTTATTGCTCAATATTTTAGATTCTGAGAAGCTCAATAGAGTACCAACAAGTTTGGTATCCATGGAGACCTCTGCTGTTCTCACAGGATAAATAGAACAAATGGACTTTTCCACAGAAGGTAGTATGCTGACTGTGGATTTTTACCTCCCCTCACCCCTGTTTCTCCAAACCTAAACCCCAAACCTCATCCATAGTTCTGTATCAAAACACCTGCTGAAGTCTCTGTTTCCTCTCTGAGCTCATCCCCAGTGGACCACAAAGAACTTCTCCTTCAACCATTTTCTCCCTAACTCATCCCACTATCCTTGTCTCCAATACCATCAGGCATTCCCTGAAAATTCACCAGCTGAGCAGGTCAAGGAAACAGTAAGCTAACTGAAGACCCTCAACATTCCCTCCTCTCCTCCAAATTCAATCCCCAGTCTCATCCCTAGCACTGCAACAAAATACCTTCTGCATCCTTCCTTCTTTCCCTGCCCACATCTCTTGAGAATCCCACATACTTTCCCCTCCTCACCTTCTCTCCACTGGTTTCTTTATTCCAGCCCTCAATTCCAGCAGGACTCCCTACTAACCCAAAAGCCACTCCTACCTGCGAAGCAGGTAGACTGACTGCAGATCTTCATCTCTCCTCCTGTTCTTCCAGATCCAATTCTGTCATCTCATCCCCAACATCATAGCAGACCTTTCAAGGTGATCTCCCTTCAATATCTCCTATGATTCCAAGGACACAAAATAAGCAGATCTTAGATGAACACTCTGCTCTCCTCCCTCCTGTGAAAACCTGCAAACCTCCAGCCTATCCACATTCTTAAGTGTCAGTTCCCAATACTCAGAAACACATTTTACCCAGAATTCACATGGCTACAATGGTCAAAATCCAAAGAAAATATCCTAGCAAGAAACACACAGTTACCATGATCTCCTAAAAACCAGAGGGGAAACAGAAACCAAGGGAAAAAAGCACCCACCCAACAAAGACAAAACAAGATATCAACACCTAAGAGAGTAAACTTTCAAATTTCAGATACATAGACACCAACATGAAAACACAATCAATAACAGCTGGACAATATGTCTCCACAAGAGCCCAGCAACACTACCACAGACTCTGAATATTCCAACATAGCTGAAGTACAAGAAAAAATATTAAAACCAACAATATGAGAACCATAAATATACTTAAAGAGGAAACAAATCAATTTCTGAAAGAAATAGAGAAAAGCATGAACAAACAAAAGAACTGAATACAACTGTTCAAGACACGAAAATGGACATAGAATCAATAAAGAAAAACCAAACTGAGGGAATTCTGAAAATAAAAAATTTAGGAATTTGAACAGGCACTCAGAAGCAGGCTTCATCAACAGAACACAAGAGATGAGAGAGAACTGCAGGCATTGACTACATTATAAAAGAAGTGGATTGCTGTGGGTTGTTGTTCTGTATGCTGTGGATATGTGTTGCTCTGATTGGTTGATAAATAAAACACTGATTGGCCAGTAGCCAGGCAGGAAGTATAGGTGGGGCAAGCAGAAGAGGAGAATTTTGGGAAGAGGAAGGCTGGCCAGACACAGAGGAAGCAAGATGACAAGGCAGACTGAGAAAAGTACCAAGCCACATGGCTAAACATAGATAAGAATTACGGGTTAATTAAATGTAAGAGCTAGTCAGTAATAAGCCTGAGCTAATGGCCAAGCAGTTATAAATAATGTTAAGTCTGTGTGATTATTTTATAAAAAGCTGCAAGACTGTAGGTGAGAGATATGTCCTGACCAAGGGACCGGTGGGACACAGAAAAACTTCCAACTATAGTGGATACATTAGCTAAATAAAACATTAAATCTAAAAATCTTCTTTCATAAAATATCCAGGAAATTTGAGATGCTATGGAAAGACCAATCCAAAGAATATTGGGAATAGAGGAAGGAGAAGAATCTGAACTCAAAGCCCCAGAAAATATTTGCAACAAAATCATAGAAGAATATCTTCCTAATTTAAAGGAGGAGATGCCTATCAAGGTACAAGAAGCATATAGAATACCAAATAGATTGGACCAGAAAATAAAAGTCATCTCGGCACATAATAATCAAAATGGTGTAAAAGAATCCAATCTCATGGGAAAAAACTCTACTGAATGAAAAATGGGTCAAGACAGAAATTAAGAAAGAAATTAAAGACTTCATAGAATTGAGTAAAAATGAATATACAACATACCCATGCTCATGGGACACAATGAAGGTGGTTCTAAGTTGCAAGTTAATAGTACTAAGTACCTACAATAAAAAAACAAACAAACAAACAACAACAACAAAGCTAGAACAATCTCAACCTAATAATTTAACAGCACACCTGAAAACTTTAGAACAAAAGAAAAAAATCACACCCAAATTGATTAGACATAAATGGCAAGAAATAAACTGAAATTAATAAAATAGAAACAAAGAAATAAAATAATTCAAAGAATCAATGGAAAAAAGAGTTGGTTCTTTGAGAAAATCAATAAGATTGGCAAGCCCTAAACAAAATTTATCAAAAGTATAGAGAGAATATTCAAACTGGCAAAAATACCAAAGAGGGGGACATAACAACAGACATCAAGTAAATGTAGATAATTATAAATACATACTTATAAACCAGTCATCAAGCAAACTGGAAAACCTAAAAGAAATGGATAATTTTCTCAATACATACCACTTAACAAACTTAAGACCACACAAAAACCTTGAGTAGACTTAGAGCCCCTAGTGACATAGAACTTTAAGTGTCTTCCAACCACAAAAGGAGATCAGGACCAGTAGGTTTTACTGTAGAATTCTACTAGACTTTCAAAGAAAGATTAACACAAACATTCCTCAATTTACTAGATAATATAGAAACAGTAGGATATTTCCCAATTCATTTCATGAGGCCACAGTTACCCTGATACTCAAAACACACAATGACCCAATGAAGAAATAGAATTTCAGAACAATTTCTTTCATGAACATAGATACAAAGGTACTCAATAAAATACTTACAAAACAAATCCAAGAACACCTTAGAAAGATTTTCAAGATCAAGTAGACTTTATCCCATACATGAAATACAAATGAAAAATGTGTCAATGTAATCCACCATATAAACAAACTGAAAGAAAAACATCCACATGATCATCTAATTAGATTCAGAAACCATCCCTTTATAATAAAATCCTGAGCTATTGCCCCATGGCCTGGGAGTGAGGGGAACGCAGGGTCAAATATGAAGTGTTCCTGGAGCCTCTGGTGAGGTCAGTGGGGCACCATAAGAAAGAGTGAGTAAAGGGTAGAGAAATGGGAAAGAAAAAAAGGCAGAAAAATTGATGTGCTGGGGAGAGAGGCAGATCTGTAGAGCATGGGGTGATGTCAGGAATAGGCTGACAAAGAAGGTCTGCTTGCTACCTGGGGCAATGATGATGTCCAGGGCTGGGCTGCTGCCAAGGGCCATGTCTTTGTGGCCCTGACACAGGTGCAGTCTGTATTGATGTCCATAGCTCCTGTTACTACTAGGGACCTTATGGATGTCTTGGGTATGGGCCACCACATTTGACCATGTCCATATCTAACGGATGTGCCCTCACATAGGCCATATCATTGATTGATATCTTTGATAGAGGTCTAAGGTGACCCCTGGGACTGACCAGAGTGATGTTCTGATGTACAGCTACTGGGAGTCATGTCTAGGCCCATGGCCCTGCTGCAGCTGGGTTCTGAATTGACATCAGTGGTTCCTGTTGCCACCAAGGGCAGTGCAGAGACCCACAGTCTGGGCTGACACCTGAGACCATGCTGGTCTAGTGGGTCAAGCTGCCACTGAGGATGTGCAGACTTGGGTGGCCATGGTGTCTTCTGGACCTGGACTGTGAACAAAGGCCATATCTGTGTCTGTAGCTCTATGGCTGCTAGGGTCTGTGTTGATACCTAAGGCTTTTGTTATCATTGAAGGCTGAGCAGATGTCCAAGGTCTGGGCTGTCCCCTGGGGACATGTTGTCATTCAAGGACAATATAGTCACTGTGGCCAAGCCATCTGAGTGATCTTCCTTGTCAACTAGTGTCAGGATGAAATCTGGGCATAGGCTGTGATAAAGGACCATGTCTGTGACTGTGTTTCTACTGTAACCTGAGACTGTGCTGATGTCCATGGCCTGTGTTGCTACCAAAGGTCACAAAGAGACCCAGAATCTGGGCTGTCATCCTGTGGTCATATTGGTGTTTAATGAACATGCCGATGCCAGCCCCATGCAGACCTGATGTACTGCCACCTGGTGCTATGGTATCCTATGGGCCAAACTGAGGATGGAGACATATCTAGGGTGATGGACCTGGCTGCAGCCAGGGTCTGTGGCTCCTGCTGTCCCCAAAAGAAGTGAGACTAGGGCTGCACAGAGTTGGTCCTACCCCTGACCAGTTGCATCACTAGGCAGAATGGACCTTGCATGTTGCTTGGGCAGGACAACAAGAGTACCTTTTAGCAGGGGCATAAGTGCACCAACCTTGAAGGCACGAGGGTGAGAGAGCTAGCCCCACTATCATGTGGTGGCACAGGCCAGGGAGAGATAGCCCCTCATCCCTTGCCACCTACCACAGGCAGGAAAAGCTGCCCCTCACTAGCTGCAGCACTTGGAAGAGAGGGCCCTGAACCTCGACTGGGCAGCATAGTAGAGCCAATCCTGTTGACAAGGAAACAGATGATCAACAGCCCCCACCCAAGTCTCCAAATGTGCATGGACATCTGGCCCCATCCCTTCATCTGCCATATGGTGGAGTGGGTGAGGGAGAGAAGACCTCTGCCCTTCCTTGCCTCTCACAGTCTGTGGCTGGTGGGAAATCTGACCCTGAGGCCGTGAGCGTAGGACAGCAGCAGTTGAGAGAATGGGCCCTGCACCACTCTCAGGCAGCACAATAGAGCAGATGCTCTTAAAGGGGGACAGGTAAGCAGGCAGAGGGCATGAGAGCAGGAGAGCTGACCCTCTCCTGTGGGGCATATGGAGGCATGAATGAGGGAAGCACTCCCCACCTTCACCCTTGCCACCTGTGGCAGGGAGGAGAGTTGGCCTTGGGAACATGAGGGCCGAAGACCTGGCACTCTCTCTCACCAACTGCAGCAACTGGGAGAGCAGGCCCTACACCTCACCTGGGCAAAATAGTTAGAGCTGGCCCTGGTGGTATTAATTCAGGTGAGCCACACCTGAGGGTGTGAGAGCAGGAGAACTGGCTGACTCATTGTTGCCTGCTACATTAGGTGAACTTGCGGGGTGCAGTGCTGCAAAGCTAACTAGTTTCCCTGAGGGAAAACTGGCAGGCTGATCAATCTAGCTACCACCCAGGCCCAGAACCAGGGCTATGAGTTAGCCCACCCCAATCATCTACCGCATCTATAAACTGCTGGAGCATTTCAAAGGGCATTTCAAAGGGCAGATCCAAAGCTACAGGATCTCCATGACAGAGGACAACAGCAGGATATACAAGAGGAGTCCCAGTGAAGGCGCAATATCGAAGCCAGAGGCCTCGAACCAGACTCATTGCCATAAACACTTATAAGTAAAAATGTATGAACTAAAGTGTAGACTGTGTGACTCACTGAGCCACACTACAGCTTCCACTCAGAGATTTTTGTTTATTTGTTTAATTTTTGGTTTTTCTTTTTATGTGGGGGAAGGTTGCAAGAGGAGAGGGCAGAAGTGAGATGACTGGGAGATGAGTGGAATGAGGAGGCATGATGGGAAATCCACAAAGAATCAAACAAACAAAAACACCCCTGGAAGGATTAGTTATAAAAGGGACACACCTCAACATAATATGGACATTTTACAGAAAACTCACATCCAACATTACCTTAAATGAAGAATAACTCAAAGCAATTCCAGTAAAATCAGGAATAAGAGAAGGTTGTTTCCTCACTCCATACTTTCTTAAGATAGTACATGAAGTCTTAGGGTAATAAGACAACTAAAGGAGATCAAGGGATACAAATTGGAAAGGAGGAAGTTGAAGCATCTTTGTTTGAAAATATCATAGTATATAAATGATCCTCAAAATTCAACCAAGAAATTTCACATCTGACAAACTCTTTCAGAAAGTTAGCAGGACTCAAAATTTACTGACAAAAATCAGTATCCTTCCTATATATAGATGACAGACAGACTGGAAATAAATTAGGGAAACAACATCTTTTATAATATCCTCAAATAATATGAAATATTTTGGGAAACTCTAATAAGCAAAGGAAAGACTGATAGGATAAAATTTCAACTCTTTTGAGAAAGAAATCAAAGATGACAGCAGATTAGATGATCCTATGCTCGTGGATCATTCAGATTAACATAGTAAAAATCCTAACAGAACACTCTACAGATTCAATGCAATCCCTATCAAAATTCCAACACAATTTTTTCACATATCTTTAAAAGATAGTTCTTAGCTTCATATGGAAACACACACACACACACACACACACACACACACACACACACACACACGAGAGTTAAAACTAAAACAATCCTAAACAATAAAAGATCTGTTGGAGGTATTACTATTCCTGATATTAAGATATACTACAAAGTTATGGTAATAAGAACAGCTTGGTATTGTCATAAAATAGATTCATTGATTAATGCAATGAATAGGAGACCCTCTCTTAAAGCCACACACTTATGGATACCTGATTTTTCATAAAGAAGCCACAAATACACAGTAGAAAAATACAGCATCTTCAACAAATGGTGCTGTTCAAATTGGATGTCTGTACATAGAAGAATGAAAATAGATCCATACTTATCACCCAGCTTAAACTAATGTACAGATGGATCAAAGACCTCAAAATAAAAGCAGATACACTGAACCCTATAGAAGAGAAATTAGTGAAATAGCCTTAAGTCATTGGCAGAAGAAAAGAAGTGTAGGAACTAAGATCAACAATTAATAAATGGTACGTTATAAAATAGAAAAGCTTCTAAAGGGCAAAGGGCACTGCCATTCAGGAAAAGGAACAGCCTATAGAAGGTGAAAGTATTCTTACCAACTTTATATCTGATAGAGAAATAATACCCAAAATATATAAAGAATTCAAGAAACTCAATATCAAAAAAA
Source organism: Onychomys torridus (assembly GCF_903995425.1). Classification (NCBI taxonomy): domain Eukaryota; kingdom Metazoa; phylum Chordata; class Mammalia; order Rodentia; family Cricetidae; genus Onychomys; species Onychomys torridus. The sequence goes on from NC_050456.1 coordinate 16,629,844, forward strand.
TAATCTAATTTTTAAAAAGATGTTACTTATCTAAATAGAAAATTTTCAATATAGGGCTCTCAAATAACAGAGAGACTCTTAACAATTTTTTTGAACCTCCTTAGCTATCTACCATGAAATGCAAATTAGAATTACTTTGACATTTCCCCTTAATCCCTTTAGAATAGATAAAATCGATAACACAAATGACAGCTCATGCTAGCAAGGTTGTGGAACAAGAGCAATACCCATCCACCATGGGTGGATATGCAAACTTGCATAGCCACTATGGAAATCAATGTGGTGGTTCCTCAGAAAAATAGGATATGATTTACCACAAAATCCAGCTATACAACTCTTGAGAGCACTTCACCCTACAAGGACACTTCCTCAACCAAGTTCATTACTGCTCTATTTGCAATAGCCAGAGATTGAAAACAAGCTAGATATATTTGAGCACAAAGATGGAAGCAGAAAATGTGGTACATTTACTCAATAGGGTGTTATTACTCAGATGTTTAATAAAATCATATGAAATTTGCAAGCAAATTGATGGACCTAGGAAAATTTGTAGAGAGCTGCGTGCAGCTGCACCTTAAAGATGCAAATACTACTGGGCTTAAAAATATATAGTGACAACATGGCTCCCAATGATAGTCTGCTATACTCAAAATTCAGTGCCTTATTCCATTATCATCAGTGAAGCTTCCCCATGAAGCAGATGGGAACAAATACAGAAACCCATACCCAGACATGACATACAGAAAGAAACCTTGAAACACTCACTTCTAAATGGGATGTCTCCACCAAATCCCTTTTTCCAAGCTCAGAGAATCCACTGGAAGAGAAGATGGAGAGTATAAAAGCCAGAGAGAATGGAAGACACCAGGAGAACCATGCCCTCTGGATCAACTGAGCAAATCTCAAATTAACTCACAAGAGACTGAAGCAGCAAGTACAGGGCCTGCATGGGTCTGCACATGGTCATTCATATATATATATGGGGGGTGTGGGTGTGTACTGATTTTTAGTTAGTTTTTTTTTTTTTTTTTTAATGTGACTCCTTAGAGTATGAATCATTATGTCTCTAACCTTTATGCCTTAACTTGGGCTTTTTCAATCCTAGGTTTACCTTGTCCAACTTTGATATGACAGCTTTTGTTTGGACTTACTATATTTCACTTTGTTACATTTTGTTACTATGTCTTAGAACCTTGATCTTTTCTGATGAAGAACAAAGGATGTGAATCTGGGGGAGAGAGATGGGGAAGAACTAAAAGAGTAGAGTGAGGGGAAACTGTAATCAGGACATAATGTATGAGAAAAAAATCTATTCTCCATTAAAAGAGGATGAGGATAAAAAGCAAATGGCCTGTATTCCTGTCTTAGTTGCTATTCTATAGCAGGGAAGTCATACCATGATCAAAGAAAGATATTTTTAAAGGCATTTTAGGGGTGGAGGCTTGCTTGAAGTATCATAGTGTTAGTCCATGATCATCATAGTAAGAAGTATGGTGACAGGTAGGGAGCATGTTGCTGGAGCAGAAGCTGTGCATTTAAATCTTTTCTTTAGGATGGAGGCACATAGAGCAAGCCTGGGCCTGTGTTGTGGAATATTTGTTTAAATATGCAAAGATGTGCTGCATTTGTTTAACTATGTAAAGTTGCGTTGCAAGATTTAAAAACAGGAAAAAGAAAAGAAGACAGGAAAACACCAGGGACCTTTCAGCCAGAGAGAGAAGAAGCAGGAAAGTAGTACATACAAAACGAAAGGAAGGGAAAAAGACCTGAGGATAAACATAGATGACTAGAAATGGGTTAAATTATGTGAAAAGAGCCTGTGGGACAAGCCTAACCTAAAGCCAAGCATTCATAATTAATAATGTCTCTGAATCTTTATTTGAGAGCTGGTTGAGGGTCCAAAGCAAATTTAAACTATAGGCCTGGTGTGAGATTTTGAAACCTCAAATCCCATCCCCAGTATCTTCTACAAGGCCATATTTCCTAATTTTTCCTCAATAACTCACCAACTGGTTCCAAACATTCAAATATATGACACTATGGAGGTCATTATCATTCAAACCACCGTTCTTCTCTTGAGTCATTTTGTGAATGGAAACCACTATCAAAGAGCATGATACCTGTACTCAAAGGAGAGTGATAGTAAAGTTCAAAATTTAAATATGCTGTCAAAAGCAAAAGCAGGCCACATGAGTGAGGATGCTCAAGGGCCCCATATTATTGCTTCTGGCTTCTTTTGTGAGGTCTAAAAGGAAGAAGGTGTTAGTTACTGAGGGACATAGTATGGATGTTCCTCTAATTTGACTGGCATATTTAAGTTATATGACCTCCATTTTTTTGTTCATATCCTCTTTCATAATAGAACCGAGTTTGATCTAGTATGTGCATCAGGTGATAAATAAGTGATTTTCCTTAAAGTTCACTTTAAGGACACAGTCTGGAGTATGATTGACAAGAATCTGTTTAAGTTTGATGGTTCATAAGTTGAAGAGAAATGTTTCCCATTCTTTGGAGTGGGGTGTATATACAGCTTGATGCAGGAAGGGGTCCTAGCTTGACAACAGTAACTAGGTACATTTTTTTCAGAGTACATATAGACACATGTCTCAAACTGCCAAGTATATTTTTAAAAAGATTTACATATATAGTCCCAACCCAAAAGGCTCCCAGATTGCTGAACAATTCCCTATGATTACCAGCCACCATTATGCAAACGAAGCCCTATAACAAACTATGTCTTAAATGTCACATCTTTGTGAGCAATCATACGGAATGTTAGATTCAAAAATATAAAATTTGAGGGAATCACAACATTTAGAACATGGTGAACTAAATGTAAATCCAGTGGTGTGTGTGTAATTATTTAACAAAAAATATAAAAAGAAAAACAGGATTTGTAAAAAATTGTTTTCCTTTTGAAAATACATAAGTTCACTGGATATAAAACAAAATATAGATTTAGAAGTCAGTATATTACAACTGCCAGAGCAATAACAATCAGAAAAATGTCCTGAACATAATACTAAAACATCAGAGAATATGTCTATGAGCCACTGCTATTCATGCAGGCTTTAAAGTATCATTTTATAAATTATTAATCACAGAAAATGTGTTTTGAAAGATAAATTTAGAAAACTTTTTAACTAATTGAGTGACATTAACTTCAGCTACAATGTCATAGGTTTACGTCAATTGTTCTGTAAATAAGTGAACTTGTCACTCAAACGTTATTTTCACCTAAGTCCCTTAATCTTAATCTAGTCACAGAAGACCAAAACGCCAATTCAAATATAATCATTTTATAAAATAGTCTACAATAGACTTTAAAAAATGTCAATATTGCGATTTTTTTAAAGAGCAAAAACATCTTATAGAGTTTAGTTCAAGGCATCAAAACACATGACAGTTGACTGAAATGAATAGAATTTCTTTGCCTTTTAGGTTCTATAGTTTATGAAAGACATTACCGGCATACTTGACAGTCATTAAAATTTAACATACACTGTTTATTACTAAAAGATTATATCAATGCTAAATATGCCTTGTATGGCAATTTCACTGTGATCATGTAAGAAGATATCGCTGCTCCCAGATGATTAATGTTTCTTGCTGAATTAATTAGAAAGAAAAGTGTCACAATACTGGCAGCCAGTTTTAAAATGTTGGAGAGAGAGAGAGAGAGAGAGAGAGAGAGAGAGAGAGAGCATGTGCAGCTAAAAAGATATTACTCAAAGTTGAACATAGAAGTAAAGTTGTGCAGGGCTGCGGTGGTGCATGCCTTTAATCCCAGCACTCGGGAGGCAGAGGCAGGCAGATCTTTGTGAGTTCGAGGCCAGCCTGGTCTGCAGAGCGAGATCCAGGAAAGGTGCAAAGCTACACAGAGAAACCCTGTCTCGAGAAAAAAAAAAAAAAAAGTAAAATTGCATCTTCATCAAAAATCAAAAGGGTTCCAGCTGGAGATGAAAGGAAACAAGAAAAGAGAATCCCAGGAAAATGACAAAAATCCATTATAGAAAGGTATCAAATAGTCAAACAAAAAAATCCCAAAATATACAAATTAAAAATAAAATACTGGTTTATGAAATGAGTTGTCATAAAACCTACTCTAACATTTTATAAAATTTGTGGAAAATATAAAGGTTCAGTTTTTTTTCTCTGTTATATCCCACACCCATTAAACAATGGAAAAGTTTCTCATCAGTTTTAGTGTATTGCCTTAAATGTATAGCTTTTCTGTGATAATATATTTATTTGTGAATGAGTGATAAAGCATAGGTCTGTTCAGGCACATTTCTAGTAACATTAGAAATACAGATGTTTTTTAGATGCAAGAATTCAGTTTGTTAGTCAGAAGAAATAACATAATACAATTTTAGTTTTGTTTTGGTTTTTTGTGTGCTAGATATATTGGTCATTCTTCATCTTCCCTATATTTTCAACCTCCATATTTCCTATTCCACCAGTGTGCTATGCATTTTAATTTTTTCAATAATGCCATAAAATATATAAATGAAAGTATGCCTATCCCCCCTGCATGTCTCCAGAGACACTTACTTATTCTCTTCTCCTTGGTACATAGAAATAAAGTTGTAGCTTCTTCAAAAATTAAAGGGGCTCCAGCTGGAGATGAAGGGAAACAGGAAGACCAATCTTCAGCATCCTGTCCCCCACAGAGCCCATCGACACAAGGCACACACCACCCTACTGCAGCAACCCTCATCAAGACTCTGGAGGTCAATGGCTAATCCAGAGTCACTAGAATCATTTCCTTTTCTTCCTTATCCTGTAAGGATCCATTAACAGATCAACTATTTCCTTCTTAAGATGAAAGAATAAGCAAAACTGAGCAGTAATTTCCCTGTGTTTCTCCATTTCTTCCAGTTTCTTCTGCTTGCATTATGTCTTAACTTGTTGGTCTCCATTGTATATTCTATCCTTGTCAGACTCCCTAAATATGTGTTTAAATCGCCTTCTATTTACCAAATCTGCTGTGGATAGTTTATGCATTTGCAGTGAGTACTAATCATCCCAGAATACCTTTCTTACTGATTTCAGTTCACTGTAAGACACCATCTAAGACAGCATACAGAAGCCTGAAACCAAAGATTCTAAAATTCTATACTTCCTTTAGTGTCCCTTATGCTACTGGGATTATTCTATTTCCCTGCAAAAAAATCTTCAAGGATAACTTACAGAAGAAGTTTGCTGACTTACTTATGTTTACAGGCTCTCACTGTGTCATCCACATTGGCCTAGAAGTTGCTGACACACAATTCAGTCTTGTAGTTATCACTCTTCTATCTCAGCCTCAAAACACCTGAGTATATAGATTGTGTTACCATGCCTGCTTTATTTTCCTCGGATTTACCAATAAAATCAACATTTCCTTAGATTTATTTTCATTTGCTCATTCTTTTTATATGTCTTGAGAATTTCATGTGTAAATACTCTATTTGCATAATTTTTCTCTTCTATTCTTCCCCGTTGCTCCTTCCATCCCTCTACTCACTTCTTGTCAAATTAATAAACTCTTATCATTTAATTATTATTGTTATATAGATATCTATTCATATAAATTTATAAACTATAACACACTGAGCTCATTTAGTGTTGTCCATATGTGTGTGTGTTTGTGTGTGTGTGTGTGTGTGTGTGTGTGTGTGTGTTTGTGTGTTTATGGCTAACTGCTGTAGACTGGATAACACATAACAGGGCTCAATAACACATAAAGGGATTCATCCTTTTATTAGGAGGCACCCAGGCAGTGGGACCCTGACCCATCCTTAGTGCATGAACTGGCTGTTTGGGACCTTGGGCTTACACAAGGACACTTTGCTCAGCCTGGAAGGAGGGGATTGGAGCTGCCTGCACTGAATCCACCAGGTTTAAATGAATCCCCAGGGGAGTCTTGGCCCTGGAGGAGATGGGAATGGAGGGGAGGGGCTGGGGAAAAGGTGGGGGCAGGGGCGGGAGGGGGGAGGACAGGGAAACCCATGGCTGATGTGTAAAAATAAAACACAAATATAAGAAATTTTTTTAAAAAAGTAATTCTCCACCTCAGTAGCCATTAATTGATTATAACTCTTCATCTAGAGGTGGGACCTTGTGTTATATTTCCCCCCATTTCGTGTTGGCTTGTCAATGCTGTTATAAATTTCCAGGTCTTGTTCAGGCAACCATGTTACTAAGATTTCACGGATACAGCTTCTCTGTTACATAAGGAAAACCTGACAACAGGTGTCATGGACCTCTGGCTCTTGTAATCTTTCTGCCTCCATTTCTTCAATGTTCCCTGCGCCTTATGCATAGGGGTTGTATTGTCAAAGAATCAGTTGGGGCTGTGTAACCACGGTCAGTGGTCTTCAGTATTTTGATCAGCTGTGTCTTACTACAATGGTCACCGTCAGTTACAATAAAATACTTCTTTGATAAGGGGTCATAGCTGTACTTTTGTCGAGAGATTCACAGCTGGATCCACAGATATAATCTCATCAATGGCTGAAAAAGTAACATAATTGTCACCAAGCCTACCAACCTGAGTTCTGTCCTCTGGACCTATATAGTAGAAAGAGAGAATGGGCTTTGTCAAGATGTCCTCTGACCACCATGTGAGTACCATAATACACATATACACATACATACATACATACATACACACACACACACACACACACACACACACACACACTACACTATACTGTAAATGGAAGTTTTTTTGCCCCAACTACCCAGACCCACAGAAGCTTATATGAATTATAAGTGTTTGGCCAATGGCTCAGGCTTATTGCTAACTAGCTCTTACATCTTAGGTAGCCCACATTTACCACATGCCAGTACATTTATTAGCATGACATATCCATTTCCTGGTCTCTCTGCATCTGGCTGGTGACTCCTAACTCCACCCTTGTGCTTCCCATCATCTTTATTAGTTTTGTTGCTCTGCCTATTATAGTGATATTTTATTTGTATTGAAATGTGATTTTATTTGTATGTCAATAAAGTTGCCTTGAGGTCACAGCAAGCCAGAGCAGAAGCCGAGCAGTAGTGGGGCACGCCCTTAATCCCAGCACTTGGGAGGCAGAGCTAGGCGGATCTCTGTGTGTTCAAGGACATAGCCAGCATAGCAGACACATGCCTTTAATTTCAATACCAACCATAGAAGACCTGGAGGTCTGTACAAACAGGCAGTGACGAGGAGGTCATGTGGCTGGGTTACAACCAATGAGGGAGGAGAACAGAAAGTCTTTAAATAGACAGGACGCACAGAAGTAGGTCTCTTGCGGAGAGGAGGAACCGCAGAAGCAGTGAAGGGTAAGGTTTTCTGCTTTGGCTCTGACCTCGTGGTTTTTAACTCTGCAACTGGCTCTGTGTTTCTTATTTAACAAGCAGGATACATCTACAGCCTATACTTCCTTCCTGGCTACTGACCAATCAGAGTTTTATTAAACCAATCAGAGTGACAAATCTTTACAATGTACAAGAGGATTATTCCACAGAATTTCTCCCTTTTTGTCTGATTTAAATGAAGGTTTTATTGTTAACACAGTAAGATTATATACAACAAAAGCAGTTATCAAGTAAGAATTAGTTACAATATCCAGTCAATTTGTATTTGGCAAATTTAGAGAAAATAGTCTGTTATCTATTTTATCTTTGTGAGTCCAGAGTTTTGTACCTAATTTATCTTTTGTCATAACTAAAGAAAACTATAATTACATCTAGTCTTCAACTCCATCAAAGACTCCATAAGGGTCAAATATTACCGAATAACATGGACCTCAAGCTGCTTGGATGGTCATCCAAACTTCTTCTGTAATATTGGGGCATCCAACTCTGGCCTATAAGCCTAGCATGTCTGACAGACTTTCCTGTGAAGTAGAGAATTTTGGAAGACTGTCCTACCTTGTCTTGGCAAAGTTTGTCAGTATTCTTTCGTACATCCTGCTGTCTAGTTTGGACAGTAACTGTCAGCAATTGATGCAAGGGCAGTTTCTTTGTCAATGGGGCTAGCTTTTGCCATAAAGCAAACAAATTCCATATGGAGTTTCATAAATGTCCATCATCCTCTTTGAAGTAATTGATACTGCCAGAAGCAGACATGTCTCACTGCTAAGAAAAGTCTACACCTGTCAGAATGGCTAAGATAAAAAAAAAAAAAAAAAAAAAAAATTGAAGACAGCTTATGTTGGAGAGGATGTGGAACAAGGGGAACACTCCTCCACTGTTTGTGGGAATGCAAACTTGTACAGCCACTCTGGAAATCAGTATGGCTGTTTCTCAGAAAATTGGAAATAAGTCTTCCTCAAGACCCAGCTATACCATTCTTGGGCATATACCCAAGGAATGCTCAATCTTACCACAAAAACACATGCTCAACTATGTTCATAGCAGCAGTTCATATTCATAATAGCAAGGACCTGGAAACAACCTAGATGCCCCGCAACTAAAGAATGGATAAAGAAAATGTGGCATATATACACAATGGAGTACTACTCAGCAGTAAAAAAAAAAAAATATGAAATTTGCAGGCAAATGGATGGAATTAGAAACTATCATCCTAAGTGAGGTAACCCAGACTAGGAAGGACAAATATAGTATGTACTCACTCATAAGTGGATACTACATGTAAGGCAAAGGATAACTAGACTACAAACCACAGCTCCAGAGAAGCTAGCTAACAAGGAAGACCCTAAGAGAGAAAAATAGTCCAGAGAAATACATGAGATCTACATGAGCAAACTGGGAGTGGGGGTGTAATAGAGGGCAAAGAATGGGGGATGAGAACATAAGGAAATGAGAGTGTCGAGCTGGAACAGGGACAGAGTGGGAGAGCAAGGAAAGAGATACCATGAAGACATCATGGAAATATGAAGAGATAGGGTGCCAGGGAAGCTCTCAGGAATCTACAAGGATGACTCCACCTTGTGCTGAAAGATCAGAGACAAAGGAACAAGCCTGTAAAGAAACTTCTCACCATTGACTAATCCTTAGGCTGAATGTAAGGCGAGATCCTATCTCCAAGAATCATCAAACTGAATGCCTCTGACTCCTCAGCCAAAAAGATGCTCTAATTCCCCTGATCCCCTGACCAACTCAAAAAGAGATCTACTGTATTTGCTACTGGGATTTTTAGACAGTCTGTGGCTCTTATGAGGAGATTTATTAGCCCAATAAATAAACTTTATTTAAACTATGTATATATTTATAAACAGACATGGAAGCATAGATTATATATGTAATTATAAATAAATAGAAAATAATGTGATTCTCTGTAAACTTATTCACTCTCCCCCCTCACCTTGAATCATCCTCCCTTTTCTTCTGCAGTTAACACCCACTACCACTTTTTGTACCAATTTTCCCCTTCATGTCACCTCTCTCTTGCTATTACTCTCTTTAGCTCTATGTGGGGGACCAGACCCGACACTTACTCACCCCAGGGACTCTTGAAGAATGAGGGATAAGAGACTTAGTTAGAAATAGAGAGCAGAGAGAAATACAGGATAGCCTGGATCCTTGTCCACTGGCCCAGAACATTATTCCGAAGGGTTTTTTAAAATGATGCCAATGGTTGGAGCCAAAGACCTCTCCCTTGCTAGTTACAGTCACTTGATACCTAGGCCCATGGTCCAATCATCCTCTTATGCAGTCCTGCTAGGTACAGCCACTAGGAAACGTGATGGGCTCCAATAGCTCCTTCCACCTGTAGTCCTTTCTTAATTTCCTGTTTTCTGCCATTACTCAAACCCATACAGTTTCATCAGAAGATTTGGAAGTAGGAACCATATGTGAGAGAGAACATGAGGTGTGTTTATCTTTCTTGGTCTTCTTTATACCACTGAATATGATATGTCTAGTTTATTCTTCCATTGTGTGTATGCACCGCATTTTCATTGTCCATTTATCCATTAAGGGCATTTAGATTGTTTAAATTTCTATCTATTCTCTCTCTCTCTCTCTCTCTCTCTCTCTCTCTCTCTCTCTCTTAAATGATAACTAACCTTATGAATCACATTGTTTCATCTTTAATCATTTATAACATCTTGCCTTTGTCTTTGAGGTAAACTCCAGCTGTGTTATTCTCAAATGTTAGCTGATGATATCCCTGTGACAATTGTTTTATTTGGGGGCTTACATCATAGGAGTTCTACACACATAACCCCCTACACATGCTTCATGTTTGTACTCCTTCGAACCAATTCAAGGGACTTAAGTTCTTCATGCTCACTTCCTTCCAACAGCCTCTCTCCCTTACCTGTAGCTTTTTCTAACTTCAGCTGATATTTTGAATATCTTCTAAAAAACCTGTCTTCTACTGTGACAGAGTTTTCCCCATCAAGTCCATAAACACCATGGTTATGCAGTTGCAAATATGATGATTAGCTACATTTGGCTGCATGTGAAGTACTTTAATCCTCTAAATCTTTGTGAGTGCTTTTGACATTCACTGACAAAAAATCCTCCTCTGAAAATTAATTTTTGCTTAATAGAACTAATGGTAATGCACATAAAACTTTTACCACATCAGGTGTTGAAGAGATTGTTCAGTGGTTAAGAGCATATACTACTCTTGTAGAGGACATGAGGTTAAATTACTACACCTTCATTGTCAGCTTGCAACCACTTATAAATCCAGCTCCAAGGAGGATCTGATGCTTTTGTCCTCTGAGGACACCTATATTCACAGGTACCCACTCATAGACATAATCACATCCACATAACTAAAAAATAAAATGAGAAACTTTCCCAAGATCTTATATCTCAAAGAATTAATAGGAACTTGAGTTTGCTTTTAAAAAAGATTATTATCCCATGATAACGCCAATCATTTTAAAATCCTTTTATGTATGTTGGATTATCTGTCACCATATAGTTTTAATATTTCTTATTCTCCTGAAGGAAGAAACTCATTTTAACAGCCCTGTTTGAGACTGTTGAAGCAGTACATTTTGTTCCCTATTGTAAGCTATACTAGGTCCTTCATAAATAATCATAATTATATTCAATATTTATTTCTTTCCATGCACCATTTCATATATGCACTTCACTATATTTTGTATCTTAGTAAATGCAGAATACCATATTTATATGTGGAGTGTCATAGATATAGGAAGATGATGCAAAAATATCAATTAGAAAGTTCCTGATTACATAGACAGACATCAATGAGAAGAAGTACCTTTTTATACTCATTGAACTCCTCTAAAGTGCTGTCACCACCTGCTGGGGCTCAGCAGGCAGGATGACTTTACCACATTGTGTCTTTAGTTATTTAACACTATACATAATAATTTAGGTTTTAAAAATCGCAAGAAAAAGCCATTGGTACTTAATATTCAGCATATTTAATAGACGTGTCAGTTATATCAATATTCATCAGCATCAGTTTCTGCTAAATTGTAAGTACAGAAAGATGACACTGTCAACCACTAATTAATTCATTGTCTAAAGGGTTGTTACTTTTCTTTTGTTGTAAGATGTCAATATTCATATGTCATGTCTTTTAGTGGATTAAGGATGGCAAAAAATAAAGAAACATTATATTGACTGTATGTATAGTTTTCATGGTATTTCTCATTTTCAGATACGTTCAAATTAAAATTTGTGTTTTGTTTAATAATCAAAGAAATGCAGTAATTAGTATTTAGTCATTTACTTAAGAGTGTATTCATATTTCCCTCCTCCCAAAGGATACCTTATAGAAGACAGATGTTTTCAATTTGCTTCTTCGTAAGTGGAAATTTAAGGAGATGGTAATTGGTTCTGGAGAGATAACTCAATTGTTGAGAGCACTACCACTTTTCCAGAAGAAATGGGTTTAGTTCCCAGTACCCACATGACACCTAACAACCTATTACTCTAGTTCCAGGGAAGCCAACACCCTCTTCCTGCTTCCATGGGCACATAATACACACACACACAGACACACACACACACACACACACACACACACACACACACACACACAACCATGTAGTAAAAACATCCCATACACATAAAATAAGAAAATAAAAATTTAAAAAGGTAGTAATTATGTAAAAGTTCATGTAGGTTATACAGAGAAGTGTAACAGTATAGGGTTCCTTAACAGTTTATACAAGTGATTAAATGTTCTGCTTATGTGATTTTCAGTACAGGAAAATGAGTGCATGGGTGAAGAGCTATAATGTCACTAGCATTGTGAAATCCAGGTTCATTACTGGCATCCATATACATTTTCCCAGATTCAACACTCTTAACACTGGAAGAGGCAAATATGATTTAATTTTTTCCCCTAAGCACTTGCTAGAACTGCATCACTGAGGATGCCAGATGGAAAAGGACAGCTTTTAGAGTTGCTCATGAATGGATTTCCACCAACCTTTGAACTAATTTTTGAGTAGAGAGTAGGGGTGAGAAGGAGTCAGGAAGTCCCCTGGGGGATCTGGGAAATATTTCCACCTCTGCTTCACCAACAGTGACAGCAATACAAATGACTGCGACATTCAGAAGGCATGATGGAAACACATTAAACTCAGATGCAGCTAACAACTGCTCAGATTGCCATAGAATAGCATATTTTAAGAAGACTTTCCATTTTTCTTTTTCTATTTTTTCAGAGAAAACACATTTTTCCATCAGAATTTTCACCTCTCCACCATATCAACTAAAGCATTCTAATGATTCAGGAAGGAGTTTTTGCCAATATGTCCATTCTATTTTTTTAGTTAAAATCTAAAGATTCTAATTCTTAGAATACGTATTGTTGATTATCAATGAGATGAACACAGGAACCTGACTTTAGTTATAAATTTGATGTTTACTCATCTTATTCCTTGTTCTTGTTTTATTCATTCAGCTCTTTGATATAGGAAGATTTTCAAAAAGGTGCTGAGATTTTAAGAAAATGTTTTCTGTGTTTCATCTTTCTCCCTTTCCACCCATTAAAGCACATTTAATAATTCATGTTTCATTTAATTTTTCAAATGTAAGCTCAGTTCTTGAAAGCCACCCAACCTGTTATCTTTCTGACGCTCTGAATATACCCAGGTCATATACAATGTGAGGGAACACAGTATTTGAGTTTGTAGAAGTGAAAATTTCTACACCAGTTTTACAAAGTTTCCTTGTTTGTTTCATACAATGATGCCAGTGAATGTCTCCACAAGAATTATCCCATCTTCAAAACAGAACTCACATTGCCTCAAGCTTTTCCTTAGAATTTGTAAATTTTTCAGTCACTTGACCACTTGGTGTTAATCACTATAATCAGGATTCTCGTCTTTTAAGGAAGTTTTTGCCTGCCATTATCTTTATTTGGTAAATGTTTGCTTTGCATTTATTATGCTAAAGGTTTACCAGGAGTGAATGATCTCAATTTAGAAATATGTTCATTTCTAATGGTTAAATCATTAAAGACAATACCTACAATACACCAGATAACCAGAATAAATTCTGAATGATGATGGCACATTAACAAATAGATCTTAATTGGACTAAGTTTATTTGGTTGATTGGTGATAAACAGAGAATATAGGAAGTGATAAAGGGAAAAGACTACAAGATAGTTAATAAAAGAGCTTAGCAGCCTGGTGGTGGTGGCACACACCTCTAACAACTTAAGAAGTCGTTCCATTTTTTTTCTTATTTTTTCAGAGAAAACACATTTTTCCATCAGAGTTTAAGGTGAGCCTGCTCTGCAGAGCAAAATCCAGGATAGCCAGAGATACACAGAGAAACCATATCTCCAAAAACAAAACAAAAATTAGGTTATGGTAATTTTTCACTGGGCTGAGTGATTGCCTGGCCTGTGCAGGGCACCACGTTTATTCATGGTGCTGTAAGGATAAGTCAATAAGTATTCAAATCATCCATACAACTTTACCTTTCTGATCCTTGTTATCCCTCCCAACTTTCTGAACACCTTCTAGCTGTATTGACTCCATGTATACGTTTTAAATCCTTGATATTAACTTCACTTTTAGGTTCAAGGAATGATTGTATTCTGTAAAATGTAAGTCAATTAATTAGAAGACATGTTCAAAGTTTAACTGGTAATCAGAAATTCCTAATGATTCTAAATATTTATATATTGCATATCAGAAAATTAGTTCCTAAATGTCATTGACCACAAATCTTGAGTCAAACATTTTCAATAATTGTGTGGACAAATTAGACATGATACATTCTTTGATCATGAAATATTGAGCAGGGAAAGTATAAATAATGCCAATAAAGATTCAATGTTAAGAAGAGTGAGTTCTGAAGAGATATTTCAGTGGTTAAGAATATAGCTTACCCTTTTAAAAGACCCCAAATCACTTTCTTTTACCTACATCTGTTGTCTCACAAATGCCTATAATGGTATCCTCAGATGATCCTATGACATCTTCTGGCCTCCACAGTACCATCACTCATGATTTTTTTTCCTTTCTTTAAAATTATATTTGTGTTTTAATTTTACACATCAGCCATGGGTTCCCCTTTCCTCCCCCCTCCCACCCCCACCTTACCCCCATCCCCTCCCCTCCATTCCCATCTCCTCCAGGGCCAAGACTCCCCTGGGAATTCATTTAAACTTGGTGGATTCAATACAGGCAGGTCCAGTCCCCTCCTTCCAGGCTGGGCAGTGTCCCTGTGTAAGCCCCAGGTTCCAAACAGCCAGCTCATGCACTAAGGACAGGTTCGGGTCCCACAGCCTGGATGCCTCCCAAACAGTCCAAGCCACTCAACTGTCTCACTTATCCAGAGGGCCTGATCCAGCTGGGGGCTCCACAGCCTTTGGTTCATGATTCATATGCTTCCATTCATCAGGCCTTTCGTCCCCGTGCTTTTTCCAATCCTGGGCTCCCACAGTCCCTCCTTCTCGACAACTGGACACCTGGAGCTTCACCTGGGGCCTGGCTGAGGATCTCTGCATCCACTTCCATCAGTTATTGGATGAGAGTTCCAGCCCAAACATCAGTGTGTTTGGCCATCTGATCACCAGACTAGGTCAGATTAGGCTTTCTCTCGACCACTGTCAGCAGTCTACAGAGGATACATCACTGTGGACCTCAGGGGACCTCTCCAGCACTCTGCCCACTCCTGTTCTCATATGGTCTACCATTCCTTGTTCTCCCTTTCTGTTCCTGATCCAGCTGGGATCTCCTGCTCCCCCAAGTCTCCCTTCTCTCAAACCTTGCCCTTCATTTCTCCCACTCTTGTCCAGGTTGTTCATGTAGATCTCATCCATTTCTCTGTCATTGGGTGATCCTTGTGTCTTTCCTAGGGTCCCGTTTTCTAGGTAGCATCCCTGGAGTTGTGTAGCAGTCTTACCAGGTCCTGATCTTCCTTAAAAACTAGCATCAGAGAGTGACTGGAATACATGAATTTCTTCGCATAGATGAAAGTAATTATCAATGTACAAGTGGCTAAAATAAATGAAAATGATGGCTTCTGAAACGTGGTAAACTGAAGTTAAGTAATCAGAAGAATCTTATTTTTTCTCAAAAATCTTATATTTGACCCTTTAAATCAGTTCTCAGTTTTGAATACAAATATACAAAATATACCAGAAGACAAAAAGAAGACTAAATGAAAAGAAGCGCTACTATGTACCTGTAAATTCAACATTGCACTTCCAAAAAAATGCTCAATGTGCTAATAGCCCTTGATATATTTTATCACTTATGATCAGTTGATCTGAATTTTTACATTTGTCCTCACTTAAATCACCTTTGTTTTATACTACGTTACTAATATATTGAGTGTAGTTTTTATATTCCTCACATAAATAGTTGAAAATATATCACAAAGTAGTAACATGTAGATCAAATGTATGCAATTGAGACAGAAAATGTATATTATAAACACATATAAAACATTCCTAATGGGATAAGAAGAAATACCAAAGAAGTTTTCATTTTTATTTCATTGATTGTTAAGGTGGTTGAATATTTTTAAAAAGTATATCTCAGCCACTTGTATTACTTCTTCTGAGAACTCTTAGTTTAATTGTGTATTCTGATTTTTAATTCATTTTTTTGTTTTTAGATTTTTGAGTCATTTGCATGTCCTAGGACCAACCTTTTATGAGATGTATGATGTCTCTTTACTCTAGTGATGGCATCTTTTGTTGTATAGATTATTTTGTTTGTTTGTTTCATGGAATCCCATTTGTCAGTTGTTGGTATTAATGCCTGAGCTACCTGGATCATATTCAGAATTTCCTTTCCTGTTTCTGTAAGTTAAAGCATATTCCCAACTTATTCCTCCTATGTTGTGGTACTTAATCCAGTTGGAACTGAGTTTTGTGCAGGAGAAGAGATAAGAATCTGGTTTCATTCCTATTGGTGAAATTATTAAGGCCACTCCACATAGTTAAAAGGGAGGTTTATTTTGTGGAGTAACTTACAAATGAAGGGGTAGGTTGCAGGGTCTGGCAAAGGTATGGCACAGTCTGGCGGTGTTCTCTGGAGAACTCTGCTGGGTCTACCTCCAGCGTCCAGGGTCCCAGAACTAAGAGAGACCTCTCCTCTCAATCCTGGGTCTTCAGCTTCCTCCCTCAGCCCCGCCTTGTGGACATGACCATTACCAAAGCCTCAATGGGGGTTGGAACTTCCAGACCAAGGCAGGGATGGCTACCCACTACACATTCCTCTACATGTAGTTACCTAATTTGATCAGCACCATTTGTTGTTATGTTAAGCTAGAGTTACCAATTATTTTCTGATTGGATTTAAGGTCTATTTCTCAAAATGGAATCCTTACCTGCTACCATTATTGAGCCAAGAACTATGACTAAATAGATAATAGTCTCCAGAGAAGAAACTACTACTGCCAAATGAAATTAGAAACAAACTACTCCCTAAGTTCTTACCACTGTATACATAGAATAAAGCCTCATGTAGGAAGCTTTTTCTTTCAGTAGCTGTTAATTAATACAGAGACTGGCAACTGGTCAGTGTGAAGAGAATGAGACTATTGAGATCTCAGGTCTACACACACACACACATAACAC
The DNA here is from genome assembly GCF_903995425.1 of Onychomys torridus. Classification (NCBI taxonomy): domain Eukaryota; kingdom Metazoa; phylum Chordata; class Mammalia; order Rodentia; family Cricetidae; genus Onychomys; species Onychomys torridus. Next base: position 16,646,825 of record NC_050456.1, read on the forward strand.
CACACACATATGTAATACATATATACACATATAAGCCCCCTTACCAAGGCTTGGGAATCATTGTGGAATAGGGGAGTGATGATGTTAACAACAGAGGCACTAGAAATCTATCTTTATATATGTATTCACTGAGCATTACAGGGTTATTACATAGATATAGCAGCTATATGCTTAATACTTATGCGAATTATTCAGAATCCCAGTATGGAAAAGGGGACTACTAGGAAGTCCCATCCTAGCTAAGGAGCCATTGACAGCCAATGGCTTCTAGTGGAGTGAGAATAACTTCCTATCCAGGGATATGTTTCCAGAAAGGCTATACATGCTCTACTACGTGGTCTCACACCCTGTCCACACAAGCAGCATTAAATGAACTTTGTGGGTCTATAAACAAAGCATATGAAGTTGTTGGGGGTAGGGGGAAGCAGTTGGGAGAAAGTGAAGGAATTGGAGGGGAGAGAAGGAGGGGTAGGTTTTTATCAAAGTTATTATGTTATATGCATCTATGAAGTTTTCAAACAATAAAAATAATTTTTAAATAGCTGCATATAAAATATAACTACCATAAGACAATAACACATACATTAACGATACTTAATGGAAATTTGATATGTTACTTTATCAGTGATGAATGAAAAAAAAATAAATGAGACACTTGTACTAAAATATATGTATTTACATACATGCAAATTTATACATACATACAAATTGTTAGTAAGAAAGTTATAGTAGTCAGGGTTCTTTAGAAGAACAGAACTGAAAATGTATTTATATGGGATTTATTAGGATGGGTGCAAGATACTTGCTCCTGAGATAGCTGTTCACCAGCTAACCCACTGAGGTAAGTGTAATAGGCCAGGAATGAGGCAGCTGGATGCCTTGAGGAAGTGTAAAAAAATTCAGTGCTCAGTTTAAATAGGATAAGTACTGAAAATTTTTTTGCCCGAGTTTATCAAATGTTACTGGACTGGATATTGTTATATATAATGGAGTTTTTCGCCTGAATCTGTCAAATGTTAATGGACTGGAGATCATTAATGTAATCTTGACTGTGTATATTGTATATACTTATGGGATATGATTTTTCTTGTATTAGTTATAACCTTTTTAAATTTTAGACAAAAAAGGGGAAATGTGGTGGAATTGTGTTCCCCACAATATTATGCACCCTAATAAACTTATCTGGGGTCAGAGAGCAGACAGCCACTAGATACAGAGCCACAAATGTTGGCTAGAAAATGGGAAGAGTAAGCCATAGCAGAAGCTGGGTGGTGGTGGTACACGCCTTTGATCCCAGCACTTGGGAGGCAGAGCCAGGTGGATCTCTATGAGTTCAAGATCACATTGGAAACAGCCAGGCATGGTGACACACACCTTTAATCACAGAAAGGGAGCCTTTAATCCCAGGGAGTGAAGCAGAAAGTAGAAAGATATAAGGCATGAAAACCAGGCACCAGAGTTAGTTGAGCATTTGGATGGTTTAGCATTCAGGCTTTGGAGCAGCACAGTTCAGCTGAGAGCCATTGGGATGAGGACTCAGAAGCTTCTAGCCTGAGGAAACAGGATCACCTGAGGAACTAGCAAGGTGAGATAGCTGTGGCTTGTTCTGCTTCTCTGATCTTCCAGCATTCACCGCAATAATTGGCTTTGGGTTTGATTTTATTAATAAGATTTTTAAGATTGCTGCTACAGCTCAGTGATTATTATTAGCAATAAAGGGTATACAAAAGATTTGTGTTGATCTTTTATATAAGTAGTTCTGCTGGGTGGTAGTGGAGCATGCCTTTAATCCTAGCATTCAGGTGGTAGAGCCAGGCAGATCTCTGTGAGTTTGAGGCCAGCCTGGGCTACCAAGTGAGTTACAAAAAAGGTGCAAAGCTACACAGAGAAACCCTGTTGTCTTGAAAAAGCAAAAAACAAAAAGTAGTTCTGTCCTGTAATTAGGATGGAGAATAACAGAGGTGAGAGAAATAGGGAGAGATAAAAAGAGGTAGAGGAAGAGGAGGAAGAGGAAGAGAGAGGGGGGTAGTTCTTTAAATACATCATTGTACTCAAGAACATATCAAACATAACCTGTGTCTCTCTGAGATTTAGCATGCTATTGTTACAAACTTGCTGCCTATCTGGAAACTTGGTAATATTGAAATTTCCATAAATTTCATAAAAATATGGTACTATTAAATCAGCTCAATCCAAAGCCTGACCCTCAGCACAGTTAAAAATTTCACTAATTAAAACCAAACAAAAATGAAAACTTGTGCAAATAAATTTGAAAACCTCTAAGGGACATTATTCAAAGATAGACTCATTATTTGTTACTGAAATACATGACCTCCTTTCTTGTGTCAGTAACACCTCTGCTTCTTCTCTTTTCTGACATTCTTCTATTCCAGAATCATCCAGAAATGAGTTGTAAGTTTGAGCATCTTTTATTCAAACAAAACTTTTATCTGTAATGTGTTTTAATTCTCCTGCAGACAATTTTTCTTCTTCATTATTTGTCTTTATATCTACTTTAACTTTACTGTGGGAATGGATTTCCTGAACTTGAAAGGATTTTTCTCTCTAGTCTTATGTTATTTAATGGTCATTCTTCTTCTTCTTTTTTTTTTTTTTTTTTTTCCAGATTTTAACTCTTAAATTTCTCAGAAGAGCCTAGACTGGTTGGTTGCCTTTTGACTCAGGAAAGTCAACATGTCAAAACTCCTTGTAGGATTGTGTAGTACAGCATCAGTAGCTTTTTGTTGTTGTTGTTACCACATAGTTATCACACTGTTGTTTATATCCATGTGTGTACTGATCTAGCTAATGTGTGTTGTCCCCATAAACTGACAGGAATCCTGGTAGATACAGTTTACTCATGACTGTGAACACATTGTCAAGCCAAAGCAACTTAGTTTTGAGAGCTATTATTTAGTAATAATTCTAATTCATTCAATAAAAGACTAGTTTAATGTATGTCAAAAGTATTACATTATTTCTATATCACAAATACATGTATTCCTGAAACAGGAAAAGCAGTGCTGTAAGCATGCCAAAGTAACATCTGACCTATATTCGATGGCATTTAAGAAGATTTTTGAAGAAATGACACAACTCACATTTGAAAGATGAATGTGTAAGACATTAAACATATGTGTTATATACATACACACATTCACACACACATACACAAGGTGTATCATGAATATACCTGCAGAAGTATGGTAAATACAGCTTAGAACATACAATGTTAAAATCTCCAGAGGTAATCATGGCTTATCCCCACTCTCCTCCCCTGCTCCTCCTGTCTCCTTATGTGCTCATGTACACAGAAACCCTTAAACATACACACATAGTTAACACAAGACTGAGTTAAATGTCTATATACTTTACCTAACAACAATCAAAATTTTCAGCTTAGTCGAGATGTTCCTTATAAAACAAATTCTGATACAGATGATTTAGGTTTTTTACTCTTTTCTCCTTTAAAATCCATATTCTCTAGTAATGGTTCCATCATGTTTTCTCTATTTCAGAATTTCAACAGGGTATAATTTGAGAAACAGATATTCTCCTTTCTCTTTGTAGTGTTTTTTCAAGGATAATTAAAGCAAATGGGGCATGATACAGGAAGAAAGAATATTATCTTCCAACTAATAGTTTCTAAATTGAAAAAAGGACTATTTTGAACTAATAGAAGTCCAGTCTAAACAATGCACAATTTAAAAATAATGTGTTCAGCTTTCTTAATTATATTTGTTAACTCAAATTGTATTTTGGGACTATAAATCACCTTATAAATTACTCTAAGAAACAGGTGAATTGATTAATAAGTGAGTATTTATTTATATAAAGTTCTAAATGAATAAAATGATGAAGAGAAAGTATGCAAATACAGTTTATTTTTGTTGTGGAATAGCTTAATCTATTCACAATTTGTAGAATAAATTTTTTATGTAGGAGATTTGTCTTCAAAAATCAATGAAAAGGTGAGTGTCAACACTGTTTTTACAGAATTTTTTTTGAGTCATTATCAGGTGGTGAAGTATTACTCCTTGTTTTCTTAACATGAGACCATGAATCTTTTGTATTCCTCTAGGAGAGTTGTCATGTTTAATATACACAAAATAAAGGCAAGCATTTTTAGAGCAGGTATAGCCCTCAGTAGAGTCAATCAATAAAGCAGCAATGTTCAGCAAATCTCCTGTGTCCTTTAAATCTTCTCAAAACATGTAGATTAGTTCATTACTAAAACAGTCATTGGTTTTTTCTTTTGCTTTTGGAACAGGATGCTGAGACACTGAGTGAAAAAATAAAATATAACACTTACATTTTAAAAGCCAACCTGGGGAGAGGAAGAAGCTCTTGAGTGCTAAGCTGTCAATCCAAAGATAATAATAACATATGTTTTTGGAGCACTGTTGGATCAGAAATGTTATCATGTCAGAAGTAAGCAGCCCCACTCATTCTGGTAGTTTTATTGCTTCTGGAGTGTTATGATTAGAAATATGTATGGCTCTAAAACCCAAAAAGATTGAATTCTTGTCACACTGTGGAGGAGAAAGCCTGGGCCAAATGGAAGCTTAATCAGCACTTTTCTTCTTTCTAAATGTAAATAGCAAGTCTCAGTGTCTTGTAAATGATGCTGTTTATCACGTACTGTCAAAGGATGCTGCTGAAAGATGGATTTCCATTGGTTTCTTCATTCTGGTTTGATTTGTGAAATCATATTTAAACTGTGGATGCAACTGAATCTAAATTTCAAGGACAGACAACCTAATGATATTTATTATAATGGGAACAAAGTCTAAAACACGTTTTCTAACACCACATTTAGGTTTTGAAAGTACATTGAGACTTTCTTTTGAATTTAATATAATTACTATAAACATAGTAAATTTTTAGTAATCATAGGCATTGGCATTAGGAAACTTAATCTATGATAAAGTCTTCAAATACATGCCATAATTTGCATACTATTCTATTAGAATCATCTTTTGTCATACAATTACAATATCACCAATACTATTAATACCAGCTTACTATATGAGGATAATGTTTTGATTCTTAGTAATATTTATACTTAAAATAACCATTCCGCATTCCTTCTTGTCCAGGAAAGAATAAGTCAGTGTATGAATACAAATATCTTTGAGAAATTGCTATGTTCTCCAAGGCTGTAAAAAGCAAAGTGTACCCTCTTTATTTTTACAGCCAATTATACTCAATTTGAAATCAATGGAAACCAAATACTCATGTCAAGCATATAAGATCTTCAATCCTTCATTATAACTATTGTTTAAAAAAAAAAAAAACCTTTACAGATTGTGATTTTTAGAAATTAATAGAATAGCATTTTTAAATACACATAAAAATAGCAACATACTTTAGTGAAGATGTGCTAATCAGAAATGCTGTAAGAAAATAACTCTCACTCAGACTATGTGTGTTTGTGTGTCTGTCTGTCTGTCTGTCTGTATCTCTGTCTCTTTGTCTCTCTCTCTTTGTATTTATGTGCTTGTGTGTCTGTGTGTGCACCCATATATGTAGGTGCAAAAGACAAGGAGGATATCTCATGATCTGTTATAGCAGTCTCTGCCTTATTCTTTGGAGACAGGGATTCTCATTAAACTTGAAACTCACTGCTTAGTCTAGGCTTATTACCCAGTAAACTCTGAGAATCATCTTATATATGACCCTATATGTTGTGGTCAAGATATGTGCAGCCTTGTTCTATTTTTACATGGATGCATGGGCTCCAAACTCAATTCCTCATAACTTCAGTGTGTTAGTTAATTTCTATTGTTGTGGTAAATATACCAAAGTCAACCTGAGGAAAGAGTAGTTTACTTGGTCTTACAGTTGTGGAGTGTAAGTCCATAATGGCAGGAGACCAGGACTGTGAGATATCATATATTCAACCACAAAAATAAAAACTTTTTACTACAGGCAAACTTAGCCTGCAGACTCTCAAAGTCCTCTCCTAGTGGTTTCCATCCCTTTAGGCACTATGCTTCCAAAGAAACTTTGAAAATGAGAAGAAAGGAGTTCACAGCTCAGTGGGATGACTGCAGAAGAATTGTTTTTGTTGTAAATCAGTAGAGTGCCAGACATAAATAGAAGCTTGTCAAGACAGACAAACAATAAAAAAAGAGTAACCACAAGTAGCTCTTCTGTGTAGAAATTCAAAATTTCCAGGCAAAATATTTGTTTATATTTCCTGAACTGCCTGGCTTGCTTTCCTCACATTTCTCCAACTCTGTTAAGAGAAAAAATTGTTCAGTGTCCCTGAAATGCTGTTTGAATTTCTTCAAAGACAACTGTAACCTCAGTGGAAAAAGAAACTTTTACCCATTGTACATTTATTCTCACAGTCAGCTGAGCTTGAAACATCCACAGCAACAAGAGCATCAGGCAACTGGCCACACCTGACCAAACAGTGCTCATTCTGCAGGGCTCAAATAAGGCAGATCCTAGAGCTCTAATGATTGCAGCTATGAACCATCTCCCCACAGGTGGAGACAGTGCTTTGAACCTCTCTAGGTTTTGTGCATTTGTAAATTCTTGGTTGAATAAATTATGCTAAATTCAATTGGCCTAACATTGCTTCTGTTTATTTGCTTGCTTTGTTTTGATTTACATTCACAAAGATAAGGTGCTATGGATATGAAGATGACGAGATTTTCTATGACATAAACAGTCATTTGATAGATTTTCCATATGTCCCTTGAAGTCCTGTAAATTATGGAATTATATGGGCATTTGAGGTAAAAAGCCCTGTGCATGTTTAAGACGTTGGTTAAAACATAGGTTGTAAAAGAACAGCTACAATTAAGGAGATGGTATTTATATACCTGTTAGTCAACTTTAATGTTATATCAATTTTATATAATATATGAATCTAAACATGAACTCCTAATTCAAAATAATTTAGTGAACTGATTTTCATTGTTAGAATCTATATGACTGTTTACATCAGTTTTAGAAGAAAAGTACAGTTCTCTAAGCCTCATAATAAAGATGCATGAGCCTGTGTTAACAAAAGCAAGTATAGGAGTGTTTAAGGGGAGAATATTGAGAGCAAAAATTCAGATTTCACTTTTGAATTTTAGTTATTTAATTTTTTTGAGAAAAAATTGAAGGCATATTTCAGCAATTGGAAGAGAAAGGAATAAAGAGAAATTAATTGGAATAAACAGAAAAGGTAAGATCAAGCGGTGACTTTTGTTTCATTTTTATATTTCTCTTTTAATAAATTAGTCTGTTTATTGGGATGAGAAGCTGAAGAAATCACAGCTCTCAAGATAGAATAAGTGAACATCATGGCCTATGGCTGGAACATGGTACTAGGCGCATGTGGCAGGAAAAGGAAGAATTGAATGTCAACCTGAACATTCTTCTATTTTCCAGATACTATTAATTGCACTTTTCAAGTGATACCACAGATATATTTATGTATAGTGAGACATTTTCTTCAAAAAGAAGAGGAAGATGATAGGAGGTGGAAAGATCTCTGGGGTAAAGCTGGAATAATGACATCTCAAAAAAAATGGTTATTAGAAGTAAAAAGTAAACATTAGGCAAAGGATTGTACTTCTGTTTGTATCTAAAATACATAGAAATAATACTTGGTGAAAATAAATCTGTCTTCTACATGGCTATGGCTCTTTACAGTGACATCTGACACACACCTAGTTTGTGTTTGTGAAATTGGACACAAATTTGGCCCTGTTGATATACCATATATGTTCTTCCACTTCTAGAGGTCATTTTCTTAATACACACAGGCTAAAACAGTGCAACAGGACAAAGACAAATTTCATTAACTGCTAATAAGAATGTATGCGTATTCCTTCCACACACATTTTTTAGTGATATGTTAAAATGGACACTAGTGGGAGTGTGGGAGAAACACAATATATTGAAGTCACCTGTATCATTCAGGTGGGAATAACACAGCCAGGATACTGATTGTGCTACTCATGGGTTTAATGAAAGTGGTTTGTTTTCAAGGAAATTAAGAGAAACATTTTCCAGATACTATTAATTGCACTTTTCAAGTGATACCACAAATATATTTATATATGAAAATAAAGACAGACTCTTAGAAAGTTAGAAAAACAAATGTACAGTCACACATGTTTTAGAACTATGTGATACCTGACCAAGCATGCATATGACTTAATATAATAATGGACTCTCAGTAGATATATTATTTCCATTTGCCTTTATCCCTTTTCTTACCTATTTACCTTGATTAACTGTGTCTTAAACCAATTACTATTTATTTTTTGGAATTAGTCATGTGGACAAAGGAGTAGAATAGTATGAAATTATTAGGATTTTGTGTTAGATTTCTGAATATGAAATAAATATTTTATTCACACATTGTACAAAAGACGGATATCTGGAATTACTCTACCATGTTACTACCACATGTGACTGCAAGTGATTTCGGGGTGTTTCTTTAATGTCCTATATTCTAAGCAACACCCGGTAGTGTATTATTTTTAGTGTTGCTAGGTGTGTTATAAAGTAATGTCAAATGGGATTTTTTTGGTCAGGAATAGAAAATAAATGAACTACATCCAATGACATGTATCAATCTTACATAAGGAATGCCAACTGAGAAAACAAGGCACAAAATATTATTTACTATACATAGTACTTCAAGAGTGCTGTGGGATGTCTTTCTGTACACTGTGAATATGTGTTGCTCTCATTTTAACATTAAAGCTGATTGGCTGGTAGTTTGACATGAAGTGTGGGTGGAACAACCAAACAAAGGAAGGGAAGAGAGTGGTGGAGTTAGGCTATTGCCAGGCAGCTGCAAAGGAAGCAAGACATGTAAAAAATGAGGTAACAGGCCACCAACCACGTGGGTAAACATAGATAATATTTATGGGTTAATTAAAGTGTAAAGCTAGTTAGTAATATGCTTGAACATTTATAATTAATATAAGCCTCTGAATGGTTATTTAGGAATTTGACAGGCAAGAGAAAACTATTCATTTACACACGAGGGTTGAATCCAAGCTAGGGATGCAAACAGAGGTGCAAAGTTGTAAAACATGAATATAAGTCATCACTCTAAAGACAAACATTATAATGTGAGATCAGGAAAGGCACCTAAGATTATTAAGCCTATGGTATTCTAATTTTTATTCTTTGGAAACTGGTCCCTAGAAGGTGAGGTAAATTACTGTTTGCAAAGGACTAACAGTTTTTCTATGGTCTTTTCTCCATAGTTATCATACCCTAAAGGACAGAAAGCTCTTGTGACTTAGCAGACAGACTGTTATGTAATCCAGATAGTGAAGAGTGCAGCATCTACTCTACTCTGTATTGGATGTTTTGTTTTTGGGTAGCCACTTTTTAGTACATATTGGTGTCCAATTCAGCCTTTAAAGAGACATTATGGAGAAGCCACAGGGAGAGTGGAAACTGAGGCCTCCAACCAATAGCTATCATCATGTTATACTTTTGGTATATTGTTTGCTTTAGTAAGAGGCCTTTATATCCAACAAAATCTTCTGTCACAGCCCATGTATAGGGATTTCATGTATCTTTCACTATGTTATCTGTTGCTGGGGATGAATACCAGGTTGGTCAGCAAGTGGGCTGAGCCTTTCATTTCACTCACAAAGCTATACCCCCTGGAGCAAAGAGAAGCAAGACTCTTGTGCTTTATTAGTATGAATATGTAATTCTGTCAAGTTCTTGGCTCACAGAATTCATAAGCATGGGGAATTAATGTTTAATACTAATTTTTGAGATACTTTTCTTTAAAAATCAATAGATGCTTGGTATATAATAGTTTAAAATTGTACTTATAGGCTTATGCATTTTCAAAATGTTATTCCTTAAAACCATTTTTTATAGTTTCATGCCTTCTTACTGTCTTTTCCACTTTTGGAAAAAATGAAATACATCCAATGGCATGTAGAAATACCTTACATAAGACATATCAACTGAGAAAATAAGACTATATATGAGAAAATAAGACATATATATATATACATATATATATATATATATGTATTATAATGATTATTCACTATACATAGTACTTAAAGAATGCTGTGGGATGTCTTTCTGTACACTGTGAATGTTTATTGCTTTCATTTTAATATTAAAGCTGAGTTTGGTAGGAAGTATGGGTGGGACAACCAAACAGAGGAAGGGATAATTGGATATGTGTCCTGTATTTTCTTTAACTTCTTCTGCTTGTAGGCAACAAGGCTTGGTTCTGAATAGCATTGATAAATGTGAAAGTTCTAAAAATCTTTTACTTCCTATTGTTTACACTGCCTACATGCGTATTGTGTCTATCAGCACCTTGATTAGACAGACACCATAGTGGGTTTTTTTTATACATACTTGTCTTAGTCATTGTTCCATTGCAGAAAAGAGACACCATGACCAAGGCATCTCCCACTAAAGAAAGCATTTAATTGGAGGTTTATTTAAAGTTTCGGAGTCTTGGGCCATTATCATCATGGCTAAGAGCATGATGGCGTGCATTATGCTGGATCAGTACCTGAGAATTACATCCTGGACCTCAGGCAGAGAAAGAGATAGAGACTAATACTGGGCCTGGCTTGGGCTTTTGAAACCACAAACCCAACCTCCAGTGACACACTTTTTTTTACAAACCATAGCTACACCAACAGCATCACAATTCCTAATCCTTCTAATCCTTTCAAATAGTGCCACTCCATTGAGATTAATATTTCAAATATACATACCTATGACAGTCATTCTGATTCAAATCATATCATTCCATCTTTTCTGTACAATAGCTTGTTTTTTTTTAATATCATTCTGATCATTTGTCAGCTAACATTGTCAGTTAGCAAAATAAAGACAATGTTGTTAATATATAATTCTAAAAGGAAAATCAAACAGACCTGTGAACTAACTCTCTGTCTCTCTCTCTCTTATATATATATATATGGGGGGGGGTGTGTGTGGGTGTGCATGTATATGTGTAAATGCAATCTGCTGAGTTCCTTTAGTGTTGCTCACATTAATATGTGTATGTTATGCATGCATCCCATTTACAGCTAATCTCTTGAGACTGGATCATCTATCAGCACCACCCTTTGTCCCTGGAGCAGCCTAATATCTCTCTCCCTCAGCAGTTATGAATTGCCTGTAGTTTGTTATCTAAGAATGATGCCTTGTGGGTTTTCTCTAACACTCTGTGACATGCCATTTGGTATTGCCATTTTTTTCAAGCACTGTTTTAATAACCATATTGTTGAAATTTCACTAGTAAGGCTTCCCTGTCATGTATAGAAGACACTGTCTCTTAGCAGATCCCCTGGTGGTCTGGCTCTTATAATCTTTCTGTACTTTTTTCAAAGATGTTCCTTTAGGATTACATGAAAGGATTAGGTTACAAATGTAGCAGTTGGTGTGGGCACCTCACACTCAATTTTTTCTCTGTATTTTGAGAGTTGTGGTGCCACTCACTATTACAAACAGACCAATTCAAAATTCATAGAGCAGCAAATGTAAATGAAACACTTGACAACACAAATAATATAGCTCATCCCTGGTCCCAAATTAAAAGACCAATTTCCCACATAGGGAATAAAATTATGTCCAATAGGTATTAGTAGGAAAACTCCAGATTCTGTAATTATAGAAAATTCTGGATATTTTAAAGCAAATGTTTATAAAAATTAAAATCTCAAAAGTTGGAATTGAAAAAAAATAAGAGAGTATCGGAAGAAATATCTAAAAATTATAATGATGCAATATAGGAGTTGTAAATTTCATAGACACTGCTATGGACAAATAAAATGTAAACATGTTTTAGCTACACAAAAAGCAGTCATTTTCATTTGTATGTATATGATAAAGAATGTAACAAATGTGTGATCAAAAGAAAAGGCAAGAAGTCTAGGGAGTAAAACAAGATAAAGAGAAATGGTGCAATTCAGGGCCAGTTAGAACCATGGGAAATAATTTCTTGATAATTGCAATAAGTGCTGGTACATTGTTCAGATATATGAACTCTGTAAATGCAATATGCATCCAAAAATTTGAGAATACTTCTTATGCACATATAAGAAAATATATTTAAGATAATCACAACTAAAAACTTACCATGTTTTGTGTTCAATCATGGGTAACTGGTTGTTGATTGTAAAATGTCTCTTTATGGATTACTTCTCATCAAACTGACCCAAGGAAAGGGGAAACTTCAACTATAAAATTGCTATCAGATTAGCCTGTGGACATATCTTTGTGGGAGGCATATTTTTTTAATGATTAATATGGGGTGCATTAGCCAACTTTGGGTGGTGCTATTCCTGAATAGGTGGCTCTGGGGTGAATAAGGGGGTTGTTGAGTAATCCACAGGCAGTGATTCAGAAAGCATCAGTTCTCATGGTCTGCTTCAGTTCTGCTTTTTGATTCCTGCCTTGATTTTGCTCTGGCTTTCTTCTATGATAAGCTCAAACTACTGAGTTTCACTAAGCAATTTGCTCTATAAGTTACATTTGGCCATGGTAACAATAATCCAACAAAGATAGAAGTTGGTTCCAAGAACATGGAGTATTGTTGTAATAGATGGATCTAAGTTTTTGTGGTTTGTTTTCTGATGTTGTTTGTTGTTATTGTTGTTTTGGGGGATCTGTGTAAGGATTTTGGAGATTTGGGCTAAAGAAGTGCTTAAATTGGAAGAAAAGAATGTTGAGGAAGGTGCAAAATATAGAGGCCTGGTTTCGGGGGTTTCAGAAGGAAGCAAAGAATCTATAATGATTCTTGAAAGCATATTTCAGATTAAGAATATGTGAACACAACAGTACTAAATGTGATGACTCCATCAAATCTCTCCTCTCAGGGCTCAGGAAACTCTGTGGAAGAGGAGGCAGAGATTTTAAGGGGTAGTGGGCCTTGAAGATACTAAAAAACAAGGCCTTCCACACACAAAAGGACTGATAACACAAGTGAACTCATAAAGACCTGTGCAACATGAACAAGGCCTGAACAGGGCTATGTGATGATATGTGTTCCCCCAAGAAAGCTTATATGGGGATCAGAGAACAGAGCCAGCCACTAAATTAGACATAAAGGTCAAGCAGTGGTGGCACACACGTTTAATCTTATCATTTGGGAGGCAGAGATCTGTCTGGATCTCTGTGAGTTCAAGGCCACACTGGAAACAGAGCCAGGCAGTGGTGGCACACACCTTTAATCCAAATACTGGGAAGCACACAGGCCTTTAATCCCAGGAAGTGCCATGGCTGGGCAGAGAAATATAAGGTGTGAGGAGACAGGAACTAAGGCAGTTCAGGTGAGATGCTTTCCAGTGAGGACTCAGGCTTTCAGTCTGAGGAAACAGGATCGGCTGAAGAGTTGAGGAGGTGAGGTTGGCTGTGGCTTGTTCTGCTTCTCTGATCTTTCAGCTTTCACCCTGATATCTGGCTCTGGTTTTTTTGTATTTATTTATTTATTTATTTATTTATTTATTTATTTATTTATTTATTTATTATTCAAAGACCATCTAAGATTAGAACAACAGAGTTAAGCCAGATGATGTCCCAGTACTGAGAGAGGAAATAGATACAGCCCCATAATTAACTCAGAAGCTATGTCTAGTTGATAACCACTCACAAAGGGAAAATTACTTTCGGACAGTGGAGTCTCTCTGGGAATACAAACCACACTTATGGACAGGCCTTATGCCCAGCAGTTAGTAGTTACTCTAGGGAGTAAAATAAGACAAAGACAAGGGTTAGGATCAATACAAGACCAGTTCGAACCATGAGAAATAATTTCTTGGTGATAGCGGTAAGTGTTGGTATTTTGTTAAGATAACATGAACCCTGTGAATGCAATATGAATCAGGAAATTTTAGGAATACTCTAATCTACAGAAGAAAAGAAAATATATTTGACATAGTAATAATTAAAAACTTACTGTGCTTTGTGTTGTATTATGTGTTAATGGTTTTTAACATCAAACAAACACAATGGTGTTTTTGGAGATTTTGTTGTTTTTTTTGTGGTTGTGGTTTTTTTTTTTTTTTTTTTTTTTGCCTGTTGTATAATACTTTGTCTGGGCATTGTATTTTGACCTGCAGGTATTTGGCTCACAGACAATTGTTTCTGATTGTGTCTTTTGAGATTTCTTAATTAATGTATTTATCCCTGTGTCTATATGTGTTTCTTATGCTTTTTCTTTGCCATTTGTTTTTCTGTCTGTTATGTTCAATTTAGGTTTGTGTTATGTTATCATATTTTATTATTAATGCTATTATTATTATCATTACTATTATTATTTAGATGTCGGTTTGTTTTCTTTTTTTGAAAAGCTGAAATAAGCAACACTTTTTACAATTTTTATATCTTTATTTTTACTGAAAATATTTTTCCTCACATAATATATCCTAATTATGGTTTCCCTTCTCTCTCCTCTTCCCAGTTCTTCACTGCCTCCCTTTCCATATGGATCCAACCCTTCCTTGTCTCTCATTAGAAAACAAATAGTATTCTAAAGGATAATAATAAAATAAAATATAGTAAGATCAAATAAACACTAACGTATCAGAATTAGACAAAACAAACAGAGAAGAGCCCAAGAGAAAATAAAAGAGAGAGACTCATTCAGACATCCAGGAATCCCATAAAAACTTAAAGCTGAAAGTCATAATATGTATGCAAAGGTTCCGTATGGTAAAAAGAGAAAAGAAACATATAAATATATTATATATAACAAAAATGAAAAGTAATATACTATTAAAAAAGAAGAAAAACTTTGGCATGACATTGTAAGACAAGGAACCTCCAAAGATGCCATTGAGTTCATTTTCTGTTGGCCACCTGCTGCTGAGCATGCATTCTGCTCTTATGAGTATTTATTTCTTCAGTGAGCCTTCCTTGATGAAAATCTAGGATGGAGGATAGGGATGGGGGCATGTGTCCACTGCTCCTTTCAGCTATAGGGCTTCATTGATGTAAACCTCTTCACTCCCTGTGTTTGTTACCTCAGTTTCTCTGCCTTCCTGTGTCCAGAGATGATGTAGAGGGCCTTGTTTCCTTCATGTCCTTTATCTTTTCAGCTCTTACACTCTTTCTTCCTCCTATTCTATAAAGTTTTCTGAGCCATGAGGTGAGAGATTTAGTGCAAATATTCTGTTCATAAATAAGTGTTCCAAAGTCTCACTGTCTGTATGTTGTTTGGCTATTTTCTGTATTTTTGCTGCATGAAGAAGCTTCTTTGGTTATGGCTGAGCAAAGTACTGATATATGAGTCATTTTATTGCTAATTGTTTTTTTTTTTTGTTGTTGTTGTTGTTATTGTTTTGCTTTTGTTTATTAGAATAGTGGTATTCGGTTTAACCTAAATTATTGATCTATCTAGTCCTCAGGTTCTTGCTCACCCAGGCATTGTTGGGATGGGGTTGTCAGTATGGGTTCTGTCTCATGGAGTGGGCCTAAGTTAAATCAATCATTGCTTAGTAACTCCCACAAACTTTGAGCTACCATTGTACTAGCATACCCTGCAGAAAAGATACCATTGTAAACCAAAGGATTTGTGACTGGGTTGGTATTTACATTTTTTCTTAGGTAGCTTGCAGACTACCTTTCTATATCAAAGTCTCCAGCATGTAGGAATAATGGCTCTATCTAGGCACCATCTCCACTTCTCCATGTTCAGTTAGATTATATAGATGTTCTCTTTATCAATGGGACCTTGTTGTCAGTATCTTTCAGTGTCGGCAATGGCCTGGGTTTTTGGGAGTTTCCTTGAGACTCTTTTGGTGAACAACTCAATTAGATGTAACCCGATATCAGTCTAGAAGCTTCATTTGGTGACAAGAGAAAGCCTTTTTGGGCTCTGTCTCCCCTGTTAGTTGGTTGAGTTTATTTATGCCACTTTCATCTCTGTATATATTTGGGAAATCATCTTCTGTATTAGGTTTCCATACTACTACTCAAATGGCCATTAATTTTCAGCAATCTTTTCTTGAATTTCCTCCCTTGTAATGCTCTACTTTTCCCTTCACACTGATCCTCCCATTCCAGCCTTCCTTCTATCCATTCATAACTATCTATTTTATTTTCCTTTCTTAGGGAGAGCTGTCAGAACACCTATGACACCCAAGTCCTTTACTGAATACCTAACATCTGTAATTCCAGGGATTTCACTTTATAACCATATGTAAGAAAATATATAAAAGGTTTATAGTATTTTTGTCTTTCTGAGTTTGGTGTACCTCATTACTGTTATAGCATCAATGAACATGGTTGAACAAATGTCTATTGAAGTAGATAAAATTGCATCTTCCTGAGAACCCACCATAATGATTTTTGTAGTGGCTGTACAAGTTGTACCCCGACTAGCAATTGATGAGTATTCTCCTTGGTCCACACCCTCAGCAGCATGAAATGACCTTTGTTCTATTTATCATAGACATTCTGATGGTTCTAAGATGAAATCTCAAAGTGGTAATATTAATTTCATTTCCCTGATGACTAAGCACATTTAGTATTTCTTTAAGTATTTCACAGAAAATTGAGTTTCCTCTTTTAAGTATTCTCTGGTTAGATCTGTATACCATTTTTAACTTGGTAATTTTTTCTTGATATCTTATTTATTTTCTGAGTTCAATATACACTTTAGATACTAGTACTCTATCAGATGGAAAGTTCATAAGAAGCTATTTCATTATATAGACTGCCCTTTGTCTATATAATGGTATCTTTTGACATGCAGAAGCTATTCAGTTTCTTAGGTACCATTTATTAATTGTTGATTGTGAAAATCCTTTCCTGTGTCAATGAATTCAAGACTATCCTTCACATTCTCATCTATCAGGTTCAGTGTATCAGGTTTGTGATGAAGTCTTTGATCCATTTGGAGTTGAGTTTTGTGCAGGGTGAAGAGAATGGATATATTTGGATTTTTCTACATACACCTGTCTGGTTTTATCAGCATGATTTTTTTTAAACATGAGGTCTTTTTTCAAGCATGTATTTCTGAATTTCTGACTTTTTTCTATAAAATATGAGGTGTCCATAGGTGTTCAGATTTATGTTTGGGTTTTCAATTCAATTCCATTGATCACCATGTGTTTTTATGCCAATACCATGATATTTTTATAACTTTCTCTGTAGTATAATTTGAAATTGGAGGAGGGCAGTGACATCACTTGCAGTTCTTTTATTATTCTGGATTGTTTTAGCTATCATTTATTTTTTGAGATTTTTTTTTAATATGGAGCTGAAATTGTCCTTTCAAGATCTATGAAGAATTGTATTGAAATTTTGATGGACTGCAATCAATCTGCAGATTGCTTTTGATAAGATGGCTATTTTTACTGTGTTAATCATTCCAATCAATGAACAAGGGAGATTTTTTTTATATCTTCTTCAATTTTTTTCTTCAGTTTCTTAAAGTTTGTATCATTCAAGTCTTTCATTTGCAATGTCAGAGTTACAGCCAAGATATTTTATATTGTTTGAGGCTATTTTGAAAGTTGTTTCCATGATTTCTTTTTCAGTCTGTTTCTCAGTTGTATACAGGAGGGCTACTAAGTTTTGTGAATTAATTTGATATCTAGCTACACTGCTGAAAGTGGATATTAGCTGTAGAAGTTTCCCTATGCAAATTTTGCATCACTTATGTATATAATCATAACATCTACAAATAAAGATATTTTTATTTCTTCCTTTCCAATTTTATCCACTTATCTCCTTCAGTTTTGTTATTGCTCAAACTGAGACTTCAGATACTATATTGAATGAAGATAGCTAACAACCTAGCCTTGTTACTGATTTTAATGGCATTGCTTTGAATTTCTCCCATAGTCTTTCTATGAACTGCCCTTATTATGTTGAGGTATGTTCCTTGTATTCCTAATCTCTCCAGGACTTTTATCATGAAGGGGTATTGAATTTTGTCAAAGGCATCTAATGAGATGATTATGGGGTTTTTGTCTTTCAGTTTTAGTTTGTTTATATGGTAGATTGCATTTATCAAAGCATGTATGTTGAACTATCCTTGCATCTCTGGAATGAAGCCTACTTGATCTAAAACATTTACTGATATGTTTTTGGGTTCAGTTTGGAAATATTTTGTTCAGTATATTTGTATCTGTATCCTTGAGGGAAATTAGTCTGTAATTTTCTTTCTTTCTTTGTCTATATATGGTTTGAGTAATAAAGTGAAACTAACTGTAGACTTGTAAAATGAATTAGGCAATATTTCTCCTATTTTTATTTTTGAAAGTCTGGTAGAGTTCTGCTCTAAAACCAGATGGCTCTGGCTTTTCTGTTCTTGTCGTTTGGAGACTTTTGATTACTGTTTCTTTGATCTATTTAAATTCCTTATCTCTTCTTGATTTAAGTTTGATAAGTGGTGTGTATTAGGGAATTATCCATTTCTTTTAGATTTTTCATACTGGTAAAGTAAATGCTTTTAAAGTGTGCCCTTATGAGCCTCTGTTCTTCCTCTGTCACCTCTGACATAAGAGGTATTTCTCTTAGGTCTCCCCTTTTCATTCCTAATTTTGTTAATGTATATGTTATCTCTCTGCCTTTATTTAATTTGGCTGATTTTTACCAGTCTTACCGATTCTCTCAAAGAACCAACTATTTGTTGCATTGATTCTTTGTATTTTGCTGTTGCTGTTGATTTTAGCTCCAAGTTTAGTTATTCATTGGTGTCTACTTCTGTTGGGTGAGATTTCTTCTTTTGCTTTTGGAAATGTCACATGTGCTATTAAGTTACTAGCATGATATCTCTCCATGTTTTTTAAATGTAGGCACCTATTGCTATGAACTTTTATTTTAGAACAATCTTCATTGTACCCCATAAGTTTGTAGTTGTGGTTTTATTTTCATTTAATTCTAGAGAGTCTTTAATTTCTCTCTTAATTTTTGTCTTGACACATTTTTTTCCATGGGTCAAGTAGTGAGTTGTGAATTTTCCACAAATTTGTAAGTTTTCTGTTGTTGTAGATCTTGTGATTTAATCTGTGGTTGTTAGATATGATGTGGGTGTTATCTTAATCTTCTTGCATCTCTTAAGACTTGTTCCGTATCTAAGTATGTGGTCAGTTTTGGAGAAAGTTCCATGGGGGTGGTGAAAAGATTCTTCATATTTGGATGAAATGTTCTGTAAATACACCTTAGGTCTATTTGGCTTATGATTTCGGTTATCTGTAGCATTTCTGTCTGTTTTCTAATGAAAGAGAAGAAGAAAGTGTGTGTATTTGGATGAATAGGGCAGTTGGGAGGATGTGGTAGGGCTTTTGTAATGGGAATCTCTAAAAAGAATGTATTTTATATAAAAAGATCTATTTTCTATAAACAAAAAATTTGTGGAATTCAATGGTTTACTTTATTGATAAAAAAGTCCTGGTTAGTCTGTGGGTATAAGAGTCAGTTGCAGTGAATAAGAACCACTGAGGTAAAATATTCTGGGAAGCATTTCAGCACATAGAAAGGATGGTCCAGTGGTTATTGGCATCAAGGCTGCATAGCAAGCTTTCAGGAGAATTTGAAAATAATTGTAAGTTTCTCCATGTAGTACTGCTTTTAAGTCTTTATCGAAAGCAATTGAGGCTTGACACTGTGTAACAAGTTCAGTCTTTCAGAATTGTGGTCAGCAAAAGCCATTGATTATGGTGCCGCCTCATTTTTAGGGTAGAAATGCATACTAGGATCATAAGATGAACACTTAGCATGACATCATGTATGGAGTAGAGCCTATTTGAGCCTAGTAGACAAATTGCATGTAGTGTGCAGGGCAAAGCCATGGAGGTGTGGCTAACCATGCCTCTTGGATCCAGAAGATCATTAGTGAGTCTGAGATGTGAAACACTGACCTATGAGATTTGAAGTTACATTACTGAACTTTCATTTTGCATAGGAGTTATTGTTTTTAATATCATTGTTCTTCTCTCTTGGAATTTAAAAAAAAATCACTTGTTTTATTTTAAAATGAAGACCCCAGGGGAATAGGGAGAATCAGAGTGCTAGAGAGGTCCCCAGAAATCCACAAAGTTACCTCCACTATGGACTATTGGCAATGGTCGAGAGAGTGCCTGAGCTGACCTGCTCTGGTGATCTGATGGCCTAACACCCTGGCTGTCATGATATAACTCTCATCCAGTGTCTGATGGAAGCAGATGCAGAGATCCACTGCCAAGCCCCAGGTGGAGCTCCAGGAGCCCAATGGCGAAAGAGAGGAAGGACTGTATGAGTGAGAGATATTGAGACCATGATTGAAAAAAAGCACAGGGACAAATAGCCAAACTAGTGGAAACACATTAACTATGAACCAATAGCTGAGGAGCCCCCATGGAACTGGATCAGGCCCTCTGGATAAGTAAAACAGTTGATTAGCTTGAACTATTTAGGAGGCCCCCAGGACCTGTCTTTGGTGCATGGGCTGGCTTTATGGAGCCTGGGGCCTATGCTGGGATACTTTGCTCAGCCTTGTTGTAGGGAGGAAGGGAATGCACCTGTCTCAGCTGAGTCTACCAGGCTGGGCTGATTCCCCAGGGGAGGAGGTATGAGAGGGGGGTTGTTGGGGGGGGCTGGGTGGTGCAAGGAAGGAAGCCTGTGGAATCTGTGCTGATATGTGAAATTAAGTTAATTATAATATATATATTAAAAAAGCTCACAGTGACAAGATTAGATTTGTAAGTAGAATTTAGAATTTTATATAATTGGAGTTTTTGACCACTGGAACATTTAAAGGCAAGCCATATTTGGGCTGGAGAGATGGCTAAGCAGTTAAGAGAACTGACTGCTTTTCCTAGAGCACCAGAGTTTTATTTCAAGGCCTCACATTGCTTTTTTATAACCATCTGTAACTACAGTTCTGGAAGATTTGATACTTTCTTTTAGCCTCTGTGGGCACTAGGCATGTCTGGAGTGCACACATATACATGCAGGTAACTACTTACAAATATAAATTGTAAAATTAAAGTAGACAATAGATTCATTGCTATGGTTTATATTGTGATATTTATATGAGATCTTAGAGAAACACAAAAAGTTAAGGCTTAATTGTGATGTATTTGTGTGTTAGGTTAAGAAGGTAACAATTATGTCACATTTTGTCAGCCTGAAACAAGCTATAGTCACCTGGAGAAATGGCGTGTCAATTGAGGAACTGCCTCTTGCAAGTTGGCTTTTGGATGTCTGTGGGGACTTTTTTTTTCTGAGTAATAATTTACATGCAAGGTCTACCCACTATGGGCCATACCAGTCCTGGTCCAGTGGATGTTACCTGTATAAGTTTTGGAGCTAAACAACCAAGGATGAAACAGGCCAATAAGTAGTGTTTCTCTGCTTCATCTCCTACATTCCGGTTCTTTCTCCCTGGTCTTGCTCTTTGTTCTGCCTGGGCTTCCCTCAGTGAAAAAGACCAACTTGTAAGACACACTAAACCCCTCCATCCCCAAGTTGCATCTAGTTATGCTATTTTATCATAGTAACAAACAAACAAACAAACAAACAAAAAAACTATGGCAATCTCTCACAAGCTAATATGTTTGAGCACCTAGTCCCCAAATTGTGGTGGTTTTGGAATGCTGTGGAATCATTCTAATTGCAAGCTGGATAGAAGATGTGGTCTCTTTGGGGATGGTTCTTAGGAGTTATAGACTGCCATGATTAATATGTCATAAAGTTTCTGTAGCCATGTACCAGAGGTGGTTCTGCCCCTCTGCCTCCCAGTATGAAGCTGTAAGCCAAAATCCTTTACAAGTTACTTTTCTTGCCTGTTACTTGTTTACTGGTACTAGAAAAATAATGGAGAATGTTTTCACAGTACAGGAAGAGTAAAACCGAATGAAGGTAAAAACATTTCTACTTGACAAAATGT